>NC_058376.1:95070961-95373739 GCF_018350175.1 Felis catus | reverse complement strand
ACCAGCAAGGGGCCTTCTGGAGCACAGAACAGAGTATGAAAGATGGATAATGGATCTGGGGAGGGAGGAGAAATAGAAAAAACCCAGCATACCTGTCAAGATCAAACAGATCCTGACCTAACAAGCTATAGATTAAATAAACACATTATCAAGGAGAAGATAATAAAATTAGCAAATAAGATCACCTTTTTGCCTAAGTCAGTTTTACTTAAGTTAGTTTGAATGAATTTTTCTTCCTTGCAAGCAAATGATTCCCGACTGATGAATACAAAAGAGCCAGGAAATGAAACTGGGTATGGGTCTGTCTCTACCCAAATAACCACTAAAATTATTCGCTCTCTCCAGCCCTCAGATCTGGCCATTGGTATTTGTGATTAGGATTCCCTTCCAAGCCTGAAAGAATGCATATGTTCTTAGGAGTGAACATCTATGAATGAAATTGGTGGGTGAAGTGTGCGTATGTGCATGTTTCTGGGTTCGTCGGTGCTTTCACCTAGCTTTAAAAAAGTATTTCGCATGAATAAAAAATAGCATTGACTTTTTAATTTGACGACGTAAGTGGAAAGTTTTCCGTGGAAAAGCTGGTGTAGCTGCTCAGCCAGGCGATCCAGATCAGCTCATCCCTCGACAGAGCCTTTGTGGGGAAGCAGCACGTGCCTCAGTTGCTGGAAGGCTGCTGCTTACTTGGTTGTCGAAAGCAATGCCGTTAGCGGCATGCTGTTCAGTGTGTGGGGTCCCTAAAAGCTGGCCCTCTGTGTCTTGCTGATATTCAAGAGGCATAGGAATGAGGCAGCTCTCCATATTCTGCCTTGGCCAGTCTGCCAGATGTCTAGGAGATAATTGGGCACCTTTATATAATTCACTCCCACGGTAACGAGACAAAACTCCAACTTTAATAGCATTTTCTACCACCCTCAAGCTCCGGATATCTATTAGCAGCCTGTCCACGGTGACAGTGGAATGCGTTAATAGGTTCCAACAAATGAATTAAACTGTGGAGAACACGAAAACCAACGTTTCCTTTGTTTGGAGGCGTTCAGCATTCCCCACGCATACTTGCTAAGGACCATTTTCCTTGGAGCTGTTTGTGCGGTGGAGTGTCTCATTTGGTTCAAGAGAAACCATAAGATAACATCAAGAACAAATAACATACAGGCAATACACATCCAACAGTGTCCAGGGGCTAAAGAATTGCAGATGGAAGCAGGGGTTCAGCTGAGGGCCAGCAGTTACTTGATCTAGAGAAAAATGTTTGTTGTTCTTTGGCTCTTCAAGACCAAAGCAGCATCTGACCCAGAACCTGTAAGTGAGTAAACCATTCCTTAAGCTATTTTCTTTGGAAGGATGTGGTTGGGGCAGGGAAAGAGTAGGCTTGTGAAGGGTCTACGGCCAGAGGACAGATTGTTTATTATTAACCCTTTCAACGTACTCGAGAATTGTGTGTCAAGTCAGGTACCGGTATCCTTATAAACCATCTCCTACATAACACAATGATCTCCCCCAGCCCATCCTACCAGAAGTGATTGAAGAGTAAAGTGGATTGGAGCTCTGTACTAGACCCTTTGTCAGGGATAAGGGTTGGGTTTTCCCTAAGGAGAAGTCTGCAGCTGTCGAGTAGTCAACTCACTTTTGTTGACAATTGTCAAGTAACGGAGTAGGGAGTGTGTTTATTCACTTGGTGGATGTCATGTTCATGAGAGGGTTTCAGACCTTAAAAATTAGGATCCATATTCAAAGTGGCCTTGCTAGGGGCCATCTGGCTGGCTCAGTCAGTAGAGCACAAAACTCTTGATCTTGAGGTCATGAGTTCAAGCCCCACGTTGGGGTGAAGAGTTTACATAAAAAAAAAAAAAAAGAAAGAAAAAGAAAAAAAAAAGAAAGAAGGAAAAAGAAAAAGAAAAAAACAAAACAAAACAAAAAAACCCCAAAGTGGCCTTCATGGACTAGAAAAGTGACCAGAAAACAAAGTTGAGAAAGAACAGGTCCAGGCCAGTTTGCTAGGGAGGAAATGTACTATGCAGAAATCCAAGGCCGGGCAGATAGAAAAGAGGATGAGTCAGCAACATCCTCAAACTGGGCTGTCCTTTGTGCTCAGCTGATGCTTTTAGTCACAGCCACTAGAGCACATATTTGAATTCCCTGCAGGGATAATGGATTTGCAGCGAAAAATACAAAATTCCAGCTAGACCTTTTTGGTGGCCAGTGACAAGCCTACTCAAGATCGTAAGGTTGGGTTGCAGCGAGATTGCGAGGCCAAAGGTGCAAAGAGAGGCAATCGGTCCCGTGTGACCAAACCAGGTTGGGGGATAGTGGAGTAAATAGGGCTTTGACTGAAGCAGAACTGGGATTGAACTTCAGATCCATTACCATCTAGATCTGTAGCCTTAACTTTTCTCAATTTAAGGTATTTTGATGTACGAGTAGAGACCATTGTCCTTATTTTGTAAGGCTGCTGTGAAGATGAAATGAAAAGTGTACATGAAAGAGTGCATCACAAAGAAAATGGTTCGTGTTAGGAACAGAATCCTTCCTTTCCTTTTTTTAATGCCTGACTTCAGATCTTCTTTTCTGGGCCACAAAAGCTAGTGAGAACATGGGATATGTATAAATGGGGACCCCCTAAGGCTGGTTTGACTTAGTTTCTTCCTTGATGAGGTAGACTCCTGACTATCCTGAGGAGGGATATGGAGCCCTTGAGTGGGAAGAGGAGACTCCCAAAGAGAATAAATACCCCAGCACAAAGCACAGGGGGAAGGGTAAAAGATTCATTCATCTTTTTTGGCACGGGCACAGAAGAGATTGTTTCTAGTCTTTACGTGGGGCCTAGACTACAATGTATGCCATTTCGGTGAACTCTTAGGAGGATTTTGGAAAGTAGACATGAACTGAGTAATAAAGAAAGGTTTTCAAATTGTTTTGCTCTGTCGTCTTGGTAAACAATGCACTTTGGCCTAGCTTGGTTTACACGCCCAACTGTAGGTAAGAAGAGTAGCTAGACCACGTCTTAATGCTCCTCCTAGCTTGAAGACTTTATGACTTTGTAAAAGCTTAAAGGAAATGAAAATGTAACATGTTGGATGAATTACCTTATTGCATTTTTTTAAAGAAGGCTCAGATGGAAGGGGGTGATCATGCACAAGATAGTCCATGAAGTAGAAAGCATGTCGTAGTCACATAGACCCAAGTAGGAATTTCAGTCCTGGCACTGACTAGCTAAGTGACCTCAGGTAAGCTCCCCAGCCTCTTTGAGCCTTGGATTCTCCACCTGTTAAGTTGGGGACAACAGCACCTTCTTTAAAGTTTTGTTATAAGAGTGAAATAACATCCATAGAACACAATGCTGGGTACCTAACTGGTAGTCAATAAACTCTAGCTTCTTCCTCCTGTAATTATCACTATTGCTAACCACACAATGTGTACCGAAAAAAACTATCCAAGATGTTCTTCTTTTTGGCAAACATTTGTTACAATTAGTTTTCCCATTTGGTGGATGAGAAAACCTGAGAGCACAGAAGTTAGCTGTTGGTCAAAGTCCTACCAGTAAGTCCATGACCCCCAAATGTCTTAGATTGTGAAAAAAAATGGTGGGAATTTGTGCGCTACAGTGGAAATGCAGTCGTGTTCCGGAAAAACACTTTTTTTTCTTTGCCACTCTTGTAATATATTGTTTCTCTTATTTGATAGGAAAGGAACGATTTGTATCGCAAGAGAATATAGACTCAGGGATCCAGAATAAGGTCAACAGTGTTTCTTTGTCTTTTCTGGTTTTAACCAGTTTCGGGATTTATTCACTTCAAGGAGGAGAGATGAACTTTGCGGTACTGTGGAATTCTTACAGACAAGCAGAAGACTAGAAATCTTGGCTCAGATTCCTCCTTTGCTTATTTCTTGGCATTGAACAGTGTGGCACGGTTCAGAATAAACAGGAGTTATTTTGAGTATTCTCCAAGAGAGATTTCTGGTCCCTGGACATCTTGGAGGAAAACCAGTCTAAGCAAAAGCTACACAAGCAAATCTGGGAGAGTCCTGGACATGCTCCTGCCAGTCGCATGGCAGTCTGCTAGGCGGGCATGCCTTTCTCGGCCTCCATTTCTTCACCTGCTAGGTGAGGGGATAAGACCGGGTGATTTCTAAGACCTCTCCCAGCTCAAAATTCTCTGATTTATGTTCTATTATTAAAAAAAAAAAAGAAAAAGGGATAGGTGGGTGAATTTTACCAATGAATTCATAAAGTAGGCATTTTTAGTCATACTAGAAAGAGGATCCAGACACAATTTAGAACTATTTATCAGCCAAGTAGTTGGCTTGCGACTCTGACCTTCCCATTTTTTTCTTTAGCATAAACCTCACCACCCAGATCATGGGGATGAGATCGGAAAATGTCCTTTTGGTCCAGCCTGCTCTCTGGTCAACTCCCAGACCACTCCAGGTGGACTTTTGTGCCGTGAGCCACACCACTGGAATGGGATTTATGAGCGGCCCTCACTGGGCCGGCCCAGCTGCACTTAGACTTCAGTGGGGCTCTCCATATTGGGCCAAACATTGGGATTAAATTAAAAAACCGTTCTTTCTCTAGTTCTGTACCCAGGCAACACTCATCCCTTACCTACCCACCCACTCTCCCGGCTCCTTTACTGCCTTGTCTGTTTAGGGCTGTCTGTCTCTCGGAAAATACTCTACAGAGATTCTAGAGGACCAAGCTGTACAGGCTTTGGAGTCAGACCATCCTGCCTTTGGGTCTTGACTCTGCCAGTTACATTGTATGCTTAATAGTGAGCACACACTGACCTCTCCAAGTGCGAGTTTTTCATCCATAAGACCAGAATGTAAATATCTTCCTTGCAAGGTTCTCAGGACACCTAAATATTACATGCAGAGCACTTAGCATAAGATTAGGCATATTTCACGTGGCCAAAACATAACATTTTTTCTTGTTGTTTGTATAAAATAGGATCTCAATAAACGTGAAACAAATTAAAAAATTATATAGGAACCACTTTTTCAGAGCATTCCAATTAAATTCGGATAAAAAGTAATGAAACGGACGCCATGAAGATTACAGGACAGAGCGGCATTTTCTTAAAAATATGTCTCAGACTAGCCACAAGATGGAAGGCAGAATGTGCAATAGCCATACTAGACTTTAGAAGTGAACTCACCCCTGACCAGCCGTGGGGCAAAAACTGGCCCTCAGCCCAGTATTTCCCATTGATGAAGAAGAGGCCTGCAATCATGATGAATGCCCATACTGCCAGATTCAGCACGTTGAGGACGTTGTTGAAGCCCACGGAATTCTTCACCCCCAGCGCAACAATGATGGTGACAATCACAGCGATCACTAGAGCCAGAAGGTCAGGGTATGATTTTTCACCTTTCCCTAGAGGGGAAAGATATGAGTTAATGTTGTTCAGAGGGGAGAAAGGGCCATGCAAACCCCCAGCACCGCTTCAGAGCATTTGCACTCAGCTCTGACAAGGGTAATCAGTTTGTCATGGAGGGAGGAGAGGCTTGCGTGTAAGTGGGTGTATGTATGAATGCATGTGCCTACGCTGTGGTCCACAAGTGTCTATTTGCAAATGGGAAGATTTTGAAATACAAGTAAGACGACCTGATATCCTGGACCAAAAATTGGGATACATGATATGACAATGACAACACGGCCTAGGGAACCATGGCACAGAACATTTGAAGTCAGAACCGTACTGACATATCGATGGTCTAAAACATGGGTTTAACATGTCGTTTGAAAACTGGTTTATCTTCACAGTTGTTCGGTATAGAGTCCATAAATTTTCCATCCTAGTAATCTTTTCATTTTTAGAAAGTTTTAAAATGTGTATCTTTGAACGCTATTGGAAGAAGAGTATTCTTTGCATTTATGTGTATGTGTTTGCAGAGAAGATAAGCAGTGAACATACCCCCACCTGATTGGCCTTGTCTGTTGGCCAGTGGACTCCTGCTCTCTACAGAATGGAGAAGGCACTGCCTCAGCTGTCAGGGTCCTGAATTTCAGCTGTACTTTTGCCCATGACCGGTTGTGTGGCCTTGGGCAGATGCCTCAGTTCCCTGGATCTCATTTGTAAAGTGAAGAGTTTGGACTACCTGATTTTGGAGGCCCTTTTGAGCTTAAAAATTCCATGAAATCAGTACATTGTGGAGATGTGGTCTTCATACTTTTTATCTTCTTATGGTATCTGCTTGCTCAGCATTTTTTTCAATTCTTCTGAGATAGGCACACCAAAGTCACATGACTAGCACACAGCCAAGAATCTATACTTGGAAGTTCTGGGACAAGACCCCCAAGTTTCCCCAACTATTGTGTGGCTTCCCACGAATATGAGAGGTTAAAGTCAGACATTAGGATGGGAAGCAAGGCAAGCGATGGATGGAGTGAGTGGTATTTGTTATGTGAGCTTCTGACAGTTCAGTGTTCACCCAGTTGTATTACCCCTTCCTTGACCTCTGCTAGACTGGAATCCATTTTTCCCCTTTAAAAGTATATTTTCTCATTTAAAAGTTAATACATGCTTATTTATAAAAATTAAAAAAAATCTGCCGAAACCACTAGAGAAGTTCCTTACGGTTGTTTTTCCTGCATTGATCTTGTTTTTATATAGTTATTAACATAACGCGTATACAATTTGTATCCTTTGTCACATGACATTGCATCAAAAACATATTCCATATTATTACAACAGTCCTCCTAATCATCCTTTCAATTGCTACATAATATGCTTCCACAATTTACTTAATTGTTTGCTCCACTGTAGAGTATTTAGGCGGTTTCTAATCTTTAATATAAATAAGGCTGTGATGAATATCTTTTCATATAAAGCTTTTATGGAAATTAGAATGATTTCCTTAGCATAGATTCACAGAAGAATTACTTTGCAAAAAAAAAAAAAAAAAACAAAGAAGAAAGAGACATATTTAAGGGTCCTGATACATTTTGTCAAATTGAATCCTGAAGGAGGAACCCATTTGTTTGGTGGGGTAATTTTGCACGTTGGGGCAAGAGGATATGGCAGTCTCACCTAGGCCATTGAGGGTTCCCACAGTGTCCACCATCCAGCGGCTGATGGTGTGGTTTGCCAACGAGTCGAACATGCTGCTCAGAGCACTGGCGCCGGCTGCAGTGCCAATCAGGTACTCCAGGATCAGGTTCCAGCCAATGAAAAATGCCACGAATTCCCCGACAGTGACGTAGCTGTAGGTGTAGGCCGACCCCGTTGTCTTGGGAACACGGACTCCGAACTCTGCATAGCAGACACCTGCGTGGGAAAAGCATATATGGGTGGGGGACTTTAGGAGATGAGATAACCTCTTGGTGGTCAACCATCTTGGGTACAAAATACTGGGAATCTCTGGGATCTTAGAACAAATACGCAAAATTTTATGTATATGAATAAATTCAAGGCCAATTCTAATGTCTTTCAACGTCAGTTCTGAAAAACTTTTAACCTGAATGTTTGGAAAGAGAATCAGAACTAATTTTAATGGACTATTGGAAACTGCTCTTTGTTTAGAAAAATTCCTATTTGTTGTATGTGTCTCTGTCATGTTCTTTAGGTGTCCTTAGGTGTCAGAATGAGCACGGTCTAGTTCATGACTTGATGACACTAAGTTTACATTATGTATAACATTCTTCTCTTTCATTTTTACATATTACAGAGGTCCTCCTCATTTGACAATGATAGTTCAAGTGATCTGTGAAGATTCTGTACTATATACGGGAGGCAGGATTGATACAAAAGAGAAACAGATTGAGAGAATCTTAAGCAGGCTCCACACTAGGTGGAGCTGATGAGGGGCTTGATCTCACAACCCTAAGATCATGACCTGAGCTAAAATCAAGAGTGGACGCTTAATCTACTGAGCCACCCAGATGCCCCTATTGCCTATCTTTGATGGAATTATAGATTAAATTAGAAAGAGACTGGGAAAACATCAAGCTTCTGGGAGCTGGGAGAGTTTCCTGCATCTTGCTAGGGACTCTGGATGTGAGGCCAGTAGGTAGGATGCCAAGTTGGAGGACAAACCTAGGACAGCCTGGAGGAAACACACCAGGAATGGGTTGTAGGAGGGATTTCAAAGTAAACTTTACCTTCAGTCCCAATTTTGTTAAGGGCCAACCCTGAGGTTCTCTCATCATAAATCAGGGAATAACAGTTCACTCTTTTGTGAATAAAGAGAGCAAATTTCTTCTCCTTTGAAGGGAGTGATATCAGTGCAAGGAGGCACAAACAGAGATGTCAGAAGCCACGGCACAATGAGTGGTTAAAGGTGATGCACTTTGTCTTTCCCTAACCCTTAGTGGTGCCGGCTCTCCGGGTGTCCATGTGAAAGGAGTGCTGGAGCAGGGGGGCTGTGCTCTTGTCTCAACTTTGCCTTGAACCTGTTCATCCCTTTATATTCAGTTTCCTTCTTTGTAAACTAAAGGAATTAGGGATGCTCTCTTAAGGGCCTCCCAACTGTGACACTCTAGGATTCTACCTGTTACACTGAATTTTATGGATTTTGCTGCAAAACGCATTGAGCAGGGTTCACTTTTCTTTTACATCAATTACTATACTGTTCTACATATGGAGACATTCTCAGGCCTAGCAAGGTCATTCGTCCCTGCACTGAATGACCTAGGCCACTGTTTGTTTTGAGTTCCTGTGTTGGCCCCGCTCCCCCGCCCCCCACCTTTGTAAAACAGTTTTTCATCTCCCTCCTGGAGGTCAGACTGTAAGTTGTTTCTTTTTGTTGCTGTCACAGGGATTACCTTGAACAGGCTGACCACCTCCTTTTCTAAATTGCCACTTCCAACACCTGATGTTTACATTGTTAGAGTGAGTCTAAAACTAAGAGGAAGTGGTCCCTGAAGGAAGGACTGAGGAGTGTATGGAGTGAATAAGCACTCTCTCCTGAAGACAGTTGGGTTTGTGGATACACATTAGGTTGCCCTTTAGTGCAGTGTGAGGAAAGGATTAGGAGGCAATCCTAATTCTGCTCTTGGGTATAGGATCCATAGCTTTACCCAAGAATTCTTACATCCTGTGAACTTCATCTTTTCACCCTTTTTACCCCTGATAATGCACACGGCTTATAAATAGAAAAATCTCAACCAACGCTTTTGAAACTGACATTGATTTGATTGTAAATTTAATTTGGAGAGGCAATATTTTGAAGTTTGGGCAATCAGTGGTTCTCTCCTTAATATTTGATCTGCCAAATTAGATGTAAAAATTCCCAATTCACCATCAGAACTCAACTCGCCAAGGGTAATTAGCAAATAGCCACGTCTTACTTAGGTCTTGTAAAGGAGCCAATGCATTGCTGTCCTGAGGCAGAGGAAGAGGCCCTTAGCTGTGCACAGTGTAGGAGCATATGACATCAGTTGTTTATTTCCCAAGGTCCAGCTTGTATTCTGATAGGTGGAGTTTGGGAAGAACAGCAGGAAAACTAAATGAGACACTAACTAGGTAAGACAATTTCTGCTCCTAGAGACCATTCTTTTGGATGCATTGTAAAGGATTTTATTTTTGCATCTTTCTGATTTATTTGTATGCAAGAATCCAGGCTTTTAGTGGGCATTAGAGACTATCCAGCCTGGCACTGAACCTCAGTGGTGAGGAGTAAGTGATCTCAACCCCAAATGTCCTGAAAAAGAAAAAACCCAATCTGGAAAATGTTGTCAATCACTCCACTTTTTTCAAATTATGGTGTGTAAGAGAAACATATTCAAAAGTATCTTTCTAATTTAATAAGAAACAAGAACCAAAGAAAGGGAAACCTCGGTTTTTATCTTAGATTATATAATAATTGAGTGTCGAAGAGCAAGTTACTTACCTAACATGGGTAAAGTGAAGGGGCCAGATAGATAAACTTTAGGGTCCCTTCTAGTGTTACCATTCTTTGGTTTCACAGCCAGAATCAACTTTCAAACATTTGAGTCAATGGGGGCAGCTCAGGAGAAAATACTGGAAACCAGTAGTTTTCAGCAAAAGTAGTACTGCCATCTAGGGGGAATTTTGGAAATCTGTGGGGGTGTCCAAGGTTTTCATGATTGTGGACACTTGAGGCATTCAATGGGTAGGGAGCCATTAGACATTCTGCAGTGTGGGACTGTCCCACAGAATGAAGCATTTTCCTGTGTCTTACATAACTTCTGAGGGTCCCAAAGGACCTGTTTATGAAAACAAGTTTATAAATTATAAAAACCTTTTTATAATTTCTGAGCCTGAATCTATCTCCATTTTAATACATTAAAAAAACACTTTTTTTACATTTATTTTTTTGATAGGCAGAAAGAGACAGAGCACAAATGGGGGAGGGGCAGAGAGAGAAGGAAACACAGAATCGGAAGCCGGCTCCAGGCTCTGAGCTGTCAGCACAGAGCCTGACACAGGGCTTGAACTCACAAACTGCTAGATCATGACCCGAGCCGAAATCGGACGATCAACCAACTGTGCCACCCAGGCGCCCCGATTTTAATACATTTTAAAGTTTATTTATTTATTTTGAGAGAGAGAGAGAGAGAGAGAGAGAGAGTGAGCGAGCACAGGAGCTGGGGAGAGGAGCAGAGAGAGAGGGACACAGAGAATCCTAAGCAGGCTCTGTGCTGTCATCACAGGGCCTGATGCGGGGCTTGATCTCATGAACTGTGAAATCATGACCTGAGCCGAAATCAAGAGTGGGATGCTTAACTGACTGAGCTACCCAGGTGCCCATATCTCCATTTTACATATTAACACAAAGTTTTTTTTTTTTCATGATTTTATATGCATCGAATTTTCCAGGGCTGCAACAGCTGGGTAAATTGAGGGACAGTTGCAATTTGTTTTGTTTGGAATTAAGAGTTGGTCATTATTTTGGAAAACCACATCATCAACAGCAGCATAAGTCATGGTCTCTGAATATCCAACAGCACACCTATGTGACTTGTGTTCACAGTTGTTCTACAAGTGACAGCAGACATCTGATGACTTCGTTACGTTTCCTATTGTTCTTATGCTCTAGCTTCTACACACTGAAATATTATTTTTACTAGAAGTGACTTTTCTTTTGTTTACCTTCCACACTCAGGGGAGATATATATATATATTTAAATTAAGTGTGTGGCTCTGGAAAATAGTAAGCATTCCTCAAAAAGTTAAAAATAGAACTACCTTATGATCCAGCTATTGCGTTACTAGATGTTTACCCAAAGAATACAAAAACTCGAATTCAAAGGGATACAGACACCCCAATATTTATAGCAGCACTATCTACAATAGCCAAATTATGGAAACAGCCCAAAGGCCCATTGACTTATGGATAAAGAAGGTATGGTATATATATATATATATATATATATATATATATATATATATATACATACACACACACACACACACACACAATGGAATATTACTGAGCCATAAAAAAGAATGAAATCTTGCAATTCGTAACAACAAGGATGGAGCTAGAGAGTATTAATGGTAAGCAAAATAAGTCAGAGAAAGACAAATACCATATGATTTCACTAATATGTGGAATTTAAGAAACAAAAAAAAGGAACTAAGTGGGGGAAAAGGAGAGAGAGAGAGGGGAAGTCAAACCAAGAAACAGACTCTTACCTTCAGAGAACAAACTGATGGTTACTAGAAGGGAGGTTGGGGGGGGGGGCATGGGTTAAATAGGTGATTGGGATTAAGGAATTGGCACTTGTTGTGATAAGCACCAGATGTTGTATGGAGTGTTGAATCACTAATTATATAACTGAAGCTAATATTATACTGTATGTTAACTGGAATTTAATAATATTTTTGTAATGTTTATTTATTTTTGAGAGAGAGATAGAGAGAGAGAGACAGAGTGTAAGCAGGGGAGGGGCAGAGAAAGAGGGAGACACAGAATCCGAAACAGGCTCCAGGCTCCAAGCTGTCAGCACAGAGTCCAATGTGGGGCTTCAACCCATGAACCTCGAGATCCTGACCTGAGCTGAAGTCGGACGCTCAATGGACTGAGCCACCCAGGCGCCCCTGTTAACTGGAATTTAAATAAAAACTTAAAAAAAATATATAATTTTAATCACTAGAAAAAAATAAGTGTGTAGGAAGGTAAACATTATCTCTAGTTTATTTCTAGAACTATTTGATAGCAAAGGAAGAATTTCAAAGTATTCATTACCTAAAGTTGATTTGTACTAGGGGGGAGAATCACTATGAGAGAAACGTTTATAAATAATCTGTACTCAATTTAGTAATGCATTAAAAAATCTCTTGCCCTAGGGTTATCTTCCTAGTCATATTTGCTTTATGCTATTGTCAAAGTGATTCTGCATTCCTTGGCTAACCATCAAGTGATTGGAGAGGGAGAGATATATTGATTTCAAAGGTATAGCTGTGTGGCTGGAGAAAATCATGAAGTACAACGTCGGGGTACAGATGGTGCAGACCACTGGGTGAAAGTTTCCCAATGGGGTTGTTCAGAGTTGGCAAGTCCAGGTCCTTGAGAAATATAGGGGTTCATTTGAGCAGGACAAGAGGGAATAGAGTGATTTTTCATAGCCTGAAACTCAGGTATCCTTTTCAACTTATCAGCTCTTTAAGTATATTGTAAACATGCCCTTCTTTTCATTTTGTCATATCCCTAGTGTTTTGTTTTATTTCTACGCCCAGAACTATTTTTTTGTTAAATTGACAACCAGCCAGCCTGAATAGCAGTCAAACTTAGGACTTACACATCGAAAAGAAGGTTGGGATAAGATACCAAGGGGATTCTTTATTTGAAATATTCTCTATTGATCTCTCGTGTACCCTATAAACGATGCATGGTTTGGAGTTTAGAGAAATTTGGTCCTTTTCGAAGTGGATTTCTTTCCAACTCAGAGAATCTGTGGTTCTATCGCATATAGATATAATCAGCCGGCCTTACATTAAATTCTCCCAGAGAGCCTAGATGGGATGTCGAACTTTCCAAACTGCCTGATATGCTACTGCCAATCATCAAGATAACCTCTACATGTGCTTCCTGTCACTCGAGAACCAGGAGGCGAAGATTCTCCTCCATTCTAAGAGGTGTAGAAGAGAAAGATCCAGCTGGGTGTAGGTGAAAGTTCGAGAAGGATTTCTCCAATCAAGAACCATATTCCCTCCACATTCCGCTAAAAAAACAAAACAAAACAAAACAAAACAAAACAAACCATTGTCTACATAAGTACTTTTTAAAATACTTTCACCTGGAAAGATTAAATCTAGAGGTTTTTCACACTTGAATGCCAATTACTCTACTCAGATACAGAGAGGATTTCCGTTAACATGCAGTTTAACTTACAGACTGATTCCCTAACTTACCTATCAACTAACTTACTGATTTCCCACAATAACTTCTGACTTCCTAATGTCTTTCCTTTAAGTGATGCACACAGTTAAGTGCCTACTATGTCAGGCACTGAAGTGAATACCAGAGGCATAAATCTCCTGATCTTGAAGCATCTGGATTCCAACCAGGAAAGAGTTTAATAAACAGATGATTCCATGCAGCCAGTTTCAGTACTATCAGTATTTACGAGGTGCTCTGGGAACCCAGTGGGGTGAGCGGCTCTTAGAGAACACGGTCCTCGGTTTCTGGGGAGGTAGTGACGAAGGGGAGGCTTCTGAGCTCATATTGAAGGGCGACTTGGGCTTTTCCAGGCAGAATGAAATGGAAAAGGGTGATCTCAGGCAGATGGAAGGGGGTAGCTGGATGGCATGCGTGGGCTGCTTTGTGGATTGAGGAGGATGAGTCTTGTAGAGGTGAACTGAGGATCAAGTGATTGAAGGAGTGGGATCTTCTTAATAGACTGGGGGTATCTAGCTGAAAGAAAAAACTGTTCAATCATCTACTTGTCTCGTTTTAAAGCTTTGTCTTGGTTGTAAAAACCTCTTCGCACACAAGTGTTCTTTAAGAGTCTCATACATAAATAAGTAAAAGCAAGGTGGCTTTGTTTGAGGAGGGGGTGGGGAGCCTGAGGCTGGTCTGCTCAGGATCCCCCTCATCCCATACCTCCCAAAATGCCAACCCTCCTCTGTGGACTCACGGGGCCGCACTGAGCGCAGTGGGGGGGGGGGGGTGCGTGTCACCTGCTCATCAGGGCTTTTCCCTTGATGGTTGATGCAACTGAGCCCCAGACCTGACGTTGCACCTTCAATTAGTGATAGAGCCGTGCATATACTGATACGCAGTTCTAGGAGCTTTCCAACTCATCCATTCATCCACAACATTTATAAGGTTCTATCTCTATGCCTCTATGTTAGATTTTAGAGATTTAAAGGTGAGTGGGAAGAATACAGTCCCTTTGTTGTGGGTCTTATAGTCTCGCGGAGAAGACAGACAAAAAAACCCCAACACATTATAATAAAACGAGAAAGGAGATATTAGTCGTGGCGGGGGGATGGGGGAAAATTCATGAGCTGCTTTAAAGAGCTGCAAAACTGAGTTCTAAAGTAAGGTCTTTGGACAGCCAGAAGGACTGTCTCTAGGGCAAGAGGTATCCGGAGATATGAGAAGGAGGGGGCGGAGTCTCCAAGAAAACAGTTTGCCAAGCCGCCGCTTCATTCAGGCCTCTGGGATCAGTAACATCGGGAGTGTTGCTCACAAGGTCAATCAGACTCTCTTGGTCACAGACATCAAGCCGGTGCAGTTATTTTGAACATGCGTCTCTCAGTGATTCTCATTCATGAAGTCGGTTCCTCCGGAGTGCCAGTCATCTGCTCTGTCTCCCAGACACAGGGTGGAATCAGCCATTGGATGGAACCTGTGCACCACACCAGTTAGGCCTGAACAAGTCCTCACCAAATACAACATTTTTGCTGAGATGGTTGTTAACTCATTTCTTTGTCCTTTTCTTAGTTTTCTGAAGACATCTTTGTTCTGTTTACAGATTCACAGCCGGGCTAAGACACGACTATATCGCTGTGGGTGATAGCACTGCATAAATGTGGATTGGGAGTGGGCTATCGGGAGAAATCACAGGACCTCAGAGAGAAATAGAGTGTGGATTCTCTCGGAAACATTTGTTTCCTTTGTGACACCGGATTCCAGATGGCAAGTAATGAAGTATCACCATCATTGCTGTTGCCCTTGAGAAGCAGGCTGCTGGATTCTCAGAAACATCTATCTCTTCAGTCCCCTGGTTTGTGGGACCCTGTGATCCCTGCCCCCGTGTCCTCTTTCCAATGCTCTTGATTAGCCAAGAAAATTGTGCATTTCTTTTCCCAGGAGAAACCCATCAGGCTGTCTCTTCCTCTCACCTCCCTGCTCCTGTCTCATCTACCTGAGGAACCCTGGTCACTCCATCACCTGTCAGGGAAGTCCGGGCAGTTCTAACAAATGCGTCTGGAAGAAAAGCAATTTGTCTGGGAACGCCCATTTCTTTGCGTCTAAGAAGAGACATCATTTTTCTGCCAAAGCAGGGCCTTAGGGGGACAGTAGGAGCCCGTGTTCAGAGGAGGGGTAGCATCTTTGATCAGGGTGTGTGTGACACTATTCGTTACTGAACCTGACAGGGCTCCAATTAAAGTTGGGTTGGGGAAAAGAGGGCTCGCAGGTTGCCTAAACCAGAGCACCAATCTATCAACACCTACACAGAGAGGAAAGAAGCTGTTCTCATAGTCAGAGAAGTGACCCCTGAGAGATGTCGAGGAAGTTTCATAATTTGCTGATTAAATGTGACCAGACTATCTGTGTACTCTCTTCTCTAGATCTCCTTCTGTGAAAAGACTTTAAAGGTTTGTCGGAGGTACGATTTCCATAGCATGATGGATTAGAGTATTATATTGTGTGGCCATGCTATTGTTAATTATCATCATTAGTGCATACTAGTTTTATTGCTTTATCAAATGATGATGGAGACGGTAATAATAATAACACCCGTGGTTGCTTTCAACGAAGTGACCCACAGGCTTAGCTGTTCCTTGATCCCATATTCTGACCCAGATTGGTCCCTCTTCATTGCTGAGGTGGCAGGTGGACGGGGACAGCTCTTTTCTCTGCTGCTAACATTTCTATGTAGGTGACCTCAGGGTAATGTCAAAGGCAGCCTCGGAGGGAAAAAGAAGTTACAAAAGAGAAAGGCACCTGGTTGTTGGCATCTACCTGTGCCAGACCCATTGTACACAGTTTGTCATCTGATGCCCAGGTAAGCTGTAGGCAAATGACGAGGCCAACAACAGCAGCCCGTCTCTGGCTTTAGGAGAAGCAGTGAGTGTCACAGGAGCCACACAGCATCTGGAGAGAGGTCTAGAGAGTGGTTTTGACAGCTAAATGAGATAATGCACACACATCACTTTGCCCAGTGCCTGGCACACAGTAAGTGTTTAATAAACGGCAACTGAAGTTATTACTAACTGTGGCCTTGAGTAAGGCACCCGGTTCACTGGGCGTTAGTTTCCCCATCTGGACAGTGGCGATGGTGATCCCTGCTGTGAGGTTGCCTGGGTCTGCAAAGGAGCACACGTTCTGGAGTGTGGTGGGCACTCCGGCAGTGGGAGCAATGGCAATTATTACCGAGGAGGAAAGGGAATCGCACAGACTTTCTTAGCAGTAGCCTCCTGAGTGTTTCTGCAGGAACCTCTTCCTTGGGGATGGGAGAGAAGAGGTTGGAAGCAAGAACAGTTGGCTCATGGTTTTAGAGAGTCAGCGTTGGCAGGGATACCAGAAATCATCTGGAGTCTAGACCAAGCCCTACGTGTGCCCAATTCACTTCTTGATGGATGCTTTGGTTCTTTTTTTTCTCCTCTAATTCACTTCTAAATGAGAACCTGGAAAAGTTCCTTCTTAGGTTTTAAACCTTTAATCTGGAAACACATGTTCTTTCCCGCAAGTCCAGCTGACGTTGTGAGAGTGGAGAGAAATTTCCTGCTTTCTTGCTCAACCTTTCTTCATGAGGCCTCTGGCCCCGTTCAGATGACTCTGATAACCGGGCTAGAAAGACTTTGTGCAGAAAGGAGAGAACAGGGGTCAAGGGACAGCCAGCAATTCTCGTGCACCCAGGTATTTTCCGGCTCACCACTCCCCAGGAGTAGGCAGTGTCCCCATTTCTAAAGCAGATGAAAGTGGCACCAACAAGGATGACAGACCTAAGAAGCTCTGTGAGGGGACCAGGCCATCCCTCCCTGCCCTGAGGACTTAGTGGGAGGGGGTCAAAGCTGAGTCCTAAGAGAACACACACGAGCCCTTGTGTGGCTCCTCGGCCCAGCTCATGGGCAGGTGGGACCGGGTTCCCCCGGGGATGGGCTGCATTCTCAGCAGATGCCCGGGAGCATGAGACACGCTGAATCTCTCATGGGCCTGGATCTATTCTCCGTAGAGGATCTTCCCAGAGACATGAGACACCCTTCATTTAAGAAGAAGGGTGCCATCTCCGTTTTCCCAGACAGGGCTAATATGCAGGGAGGGCGGAGCAGGGCCAGGGACTAGGGATTTAGGGGACCTAGCAATGTGAGGAGGGACACCAAGTGCACAGAGCCAGTGCCTGGCACCTGCAGAACTTCCAAGCCGCTGTGCACGAAGTCTGCTTTGTCCCGGGCGAGGTCTCTTCCCGCTGTCTCATGCAGTCCTGCCTTACTCACTTCTAGCACCCATTCCAGTGCTTCAATACCCCTTGTTCAGAAAGAGTACTTTTTCACGGGACCCTGTTTAATTTCCTCAAGGGCACTTACCACAATTTGTAGTTAAATGTATCCATGTACTTGTTTTCTAAGGCACAGCCTGCCTGTACGTTTTGAAGCACAATCTTTTGGAAGGGGGTTATCCTGGTAGAGATGAGGATTGCTCTTGGGAATATACCTTCAGATGCAAAAGAATGCTCTTTGTGGAAGGTCCATCTGGAGAAAGGGTGAATAGGAGGCAGGACCGTTGGGTCTTTTACTAGGTGTGCACCAAGGGGCTTCAGAATCTGAAAGATGGGTGCTCATTTGCACTAAGAACCAACCTAGCCTTGTTAGGTTGGAGATCTGGCTAATAGTGTTGGCAGTAGTAATAATCCGGGCAAATTTACTGAGCATTTACTACGTGCACCGGCTCTACTAAGCACTTTACATACACAATCTTCCCAAGTAGAAACTATTATTATTTCCATTTACAGATGATGAATCTAAGATCTAAATGGGCTATGATGCAGACAAGAGAGGGAGGTCAGCAGGCACAGGGCGAGGCCGCTCACAGGTAGAGGTGATAGCCTGGGGTCTCTGCCACCTGCTAGCTGTGCCGAGGGCTGAGGGCTCAATACAGTGGCCCACCTGTAACTTCGGGCAACCTGTTTGGGAAGGTCTAGGTTAAGTATGTTTCCAAAGTCACACAGATTGTAAGTAGCAGAGCAGGGCTTGAAGTGAGGGAGATCCATTCCAGGGACTAAGTGCATCTGGCGCCTGGCTGCTACATGGGGTTGGAAAGTGCCTGTGGAAAGTTGAGACATTGTGTCTTTCTTTACAGATCTTTCCCCTCCCTGGGTTCTTTTGTTGTCCTCACACAGGCAATCTAATCTGAACTGTTCCTTTTGCAGAGGAAGAAACTGAAGTCAAGAGGTCAGCGTCCCGAGCTGCTGAGAAACAGAGCTGGAACTAGGACTCGGATGTACCGACTTCTGTCCTGGGCCCTGTGGTCTCTTGCAGTGCTCATGACTATTTCATGCGGGCTTGTCTTGTTTCTTCGCATGGATGTTGAGCCCTTTGTCTCCTGGTTTCTTTCCTGTGTTCTGCAGCACAGCGGCTGTGCTGAGCCCAGAGCAGGTGACCAGTCCCTCCCATGGCCATGCTAGCTGCCCTTGCTCTGCACTGTCTACTCTACCAGGTGCTGTACAAGATGTAAAACAAGCCCGGTCCTCCTCGGTTTGCTGGAGGAAGCTCATTTCAGAATCAGCAATTTGAGAGCCTTGTAAATTTGTATTAAAATGCGCTCACCTTCTCTGAACTGGTAACTGACATCCTTCCTACAGGACTGTCAATCCAGCTCTGTATAGAAGAGTTACATGAACTTCACAACACCCTTCTCACTGCTGACAGGTGACAGAAAGGTGCTGAGCTTAGAAAGCATTTTCATGACCTGGGTTACAGAAGTTATGATCTAGAAAAGTGCTCAACTGATCAATAGAACAGAGTGAGCTGCAGGCTCTTTTGAAACCTCAGTAAGGGTGAGAGTGTCCTTGATTCATTTGATTCTCTTTGGTGAGTTTTTAAATTTGGGGGATGTGTCTGCATGAAGCAGGTTAGGGGTAATAGCCTTTGGAGCCAGGCAGAATCAAATTTAGATTCAGCCTTCGCCACTGACTGCCTTATGGGCCTGGATAAGTCACCATACCTCTCTGGGCCTCAGTTTTATCATCTGCAGAATAAGTATACAATATCACTTATTTTGTAGGATTCATTGGGAGGATTTTGCAGCTGTGTGCAGCTAAAGCCAGGCACATGAAGTCCTCAGTGCTTTAGCTGTTATGATTAGCCATAAAATGGGGACACTAATAGTGTCTCTTCCTCCCAGTAGGAAGGTTGAGAGCATTAAATGAGGTAATATATGCACAGTGCCTGGGGCACAGTATTTGATTAATAGCAATAAAAACAATAGTAATAATAATTACTAACATTTATCACGTGCTTCCTAAGCTATGGCTTAGAGACTTCACAAACATCGGGGAAGCTGCTATCATTATTAAGAGTTCGACATAGAGCTGTGTGTTTGGACAATATTTTGGAGAGCTAGTTTTCCAGAAGCTTGAAGACTGGCACGTATCTGTTCATCTTTGCCTTTCCTTTCTACCCTTTCAGTGTTTCTACCTCTCCCCTCACCAGGGTGGCTGAGAGCAGTGCTCAGGTATGTTTGGGCAAATGCATAGATGCAAGCTTGTGAAATGAATGAGTGATCCTAGATCACTGAGAACGACCAGCAGTGCAAAAGGACCCACCCTCCTGTGTCCACCTCTCTAGTTTGGCTTCAGTTTGACGACGGGAAAACGGTTTGTTCTGAAAAACAAGACAAGGGAACTGAGCAGACTATCTATATAGACTCTGAATCTTTAGAAATCTTCCTTGGTCATGAAAATCCAGCCTGAGATGAATATTGGAGTGAGGATATTCTGCTGAAGACTGGTGAAGGCCCAGCCCAGAGAGTGGGGAGCTTTGCCTGTGGGGAAGGCATCTGCTTGACAGAACTCTGTGCCCCTTACCGCCTTCCCAAGGATTCTGTTCCCACACTCTCATGTGATGATGGATTAGAAGATGCCAAAGAGTGAATGAGGATGGCAGGAAATACAAATGATAAATGCTAGCGCTAAACCATAAACTAAGAATGCCAAGAAAAGGCTACTCAGCATGTTGGCCTGTATTGCCTTAAATTTTTTTTTCAATGTTTATTTGTTTTTGAGAGAGAGAGAGAGAGAGGAGAATGAGTGGGGGAGGGGCAGAGAGAGGGAGACACAGAATCTGAAGCAGGCTCCAGGCTCTGAGCTGCCAGCACAGAGCCCATGGGGCTCGAACTCACAAACTGTGAGATCATGACCTGAGTCAAAGTCAGACTGAAGTCAGACCGACTGAGCCACTCAGACGCCCCCAGTATTGCCTTTCAGATGGTTGGCTTCAAAGATCTCAGAGGCACTTGCTGAAATGGAAGACTGTGAGTTCTGGAGTCCTGTAGGCTGAGGTTGGAGTTCTGGCCCTGCCACTAAATATCTGCCTGCCTCTCAGGAAGTGACTTTAACTTCTGACCATCTGGCTCCTCCAGCTGAGGGAGGAGATAAAGTCACTCTTCGCCCCACTGTGTCCGTGGGGCTGTGCGGGAGCCCCGCCTAAAGTGTTCTGCACACACGTGTTCATTCACTGCCCCTGGTGGCATTCTGTGGAGGTCCCCTTTCCTTGGGTTTTCTGTTTCTACTTTCACTTTCTGTCACCAGAACTGTGCTGTAAATCCGTTATTCTAATGACATTATTTCAAAAACACTCTCATGTGTTACGTCTTTTCTCAGCCACAGAGAGCATTTATCCCTCTCCCCCCGTCCTCCCTTGTCCACCCATGCCCGCATCCTCTCCGTCTGAAGCTTCCTTCTGATCTCCACTCATGGTCTCTTGCCTGTTTTGTACAACTGCATGGCCAGTTTCTTCACCCTTGCTCTCTCTCCACCATATTAATACATTACAGATCTGGTCACGTTGCTCAACTTCTCTGCCGAACAAGTGATCTCCAACCTTCTTGCTTGGCCCCCAAGTCTCTCCCTTAAGAACCCACTTTGTTTAATGAATTATCTTGATGGGCCATTTTGGTTAGGGGACAATAGTCTTTGGAGTATGGTGGGGATGAACTTGTAGAGAGATAGAGAGATAGTATACTGCTCTGGATAAGATATGGACAAGGGTTTTAGGGCTTGACAGGGAACAGCAAGGGAAAAGAAGGTGAGATTGAAGGAGAAAGGCTGCCCATTAATGGTGCTGGAGGCTGGACCCAAGGAAAAGAGAGAGTCTGTGGACTTGTTTAAAGGCAGGGAGAATTGGAGTCCTACGTTCAATTAGAAGTTTGTGGTCTGCTGGGATGGACTGTATTATAGCTCCCGTCTCTGGCCCAAACTTTCTTTCTTTCTTTTTTTTTTCAATATATGAAATTTATTGTCAAATTGGTTTCCATAAAACACCCAGTGCTCATCCCAAAAGGTGTCTGGCCCAAACTTTCTATAAAGCCCACTGCATATTCAATTTTGTCTTGCGGATATTTGGGGAGAGGAGGGATTGGAGTTCATCTGGTTGCATGATGAGGTAAAGAAAATGGGCAGAAGCTAATGAAATGCAGAATGGAGGCGAAGACTCCATGGGAGCAGAGATTCAGAGTCGGCAGAACTAGGAAAAAGTAAGCCTTGCAACTCCCTAGGTTTATTGAGGGGTACTCTAGAGTTTCCGGTTGTACGTTACTGGGAATTAGAACCAATTTTATTTAAATATTTCAGAACAACTTGACCTCAGCAAGATGGAGGGCTTCGAGGTTATGCATCCACTATAGATGTGGCAGTGACAGCCAGTTTTCCTGTTCTTCCCCATCGACACAGCCCCTGTGATACTGGGGTTGGCAATATACCCTGTCTGAAGACTATACTTCCCAGCCTTCCTTGTTGTGGCCAAGTGTCCAAGTTTCAGCCAATTGTAAGTTATAGAGAAGGATTTCTGAAGAAGTTTCTTAAAAGGGGACTGAGGGGCACCTGGGTGGCTCAGTTGGTTAAGCGTCCGGCTTCAGCTCAGGTCATGATCCCACGGTTAGAGGGTTTGAGCCCTGCATTGGGCTCTGTGCTGACAGCTCGCAGCCTGGATCCCGCTTCGGATTCTGTGTCCCCCTCTCTCTTAGCCCCTCCCCTGCTTACACACACACACTCTCTCTCAAAAATAAACCAACATTAAAAAAACTTAAAAAAGGAGGGGGACAGAAATATGGGAAATGACCTGCCTCAACTGTCTGTTCTCCTTCCTGACTTCTGGAGCTCAAATGTACCAACTGGAGCTCCAGCAGCCATCTTGGGGCTTGAAGTCATCTTGAGGATGGAAGGCAAGCATCCTCATCGTTAGAACCAAAGATGAAGGGGCCTGAGTCCCCATGACTGCAGAGCCACAATACCAGCCTCCCTCCGGATTCTTTCTACACAGGAAAGAAGTGAAATTGTCTCTCATTTTTAGTTTTGTTTTGTATGTGATGGAATCTGACCCTAATCCGCTACCGCCGTAGCCGATTAGCAGCAAGGTGATTAAGATTTGGCCCTGGAGTCAGGGTGCTTTCACTCTATTCCTTGCTCTGTCACCTCTTAATCAGGTGCCTTAAGCAAGTTACCAAACTTTTCACAAGGCTCTGTTTTCTCCATCTGTAGTATGAGGATAATGACACCACTTATCACGTAGAGTTGATGTGAAGGTTAAGTAAAATAATGTGTTAAGCACTTAGAACTCTTTTGGTATATAGTAAGTGCTCAATAAATAGTAGCTACTGCTGCTGCTATTATTTCTTTTCTTTTTTTAAAATACTTTTTTATGTTTATTTATTTTTGAGAGAGAGAGACAGGGGACCATGAGCAGAGGAGGAGCAAAGAGAGAGGGAGACAGAATCCGAAGCAGGCTCCAGGCTCTGAGCTGTCTGCACAGAGCCTGATGAGGGGCTCAAACTCATGAACCGTGAGATCATGACCTGATCTGAAGCCGGGTGCTTAACTGACCGAGCCATCCAGGTGCCCCTTCTGCTTTATTTCTATTATTACTACTATCATTGCCATAGTTACCTATCAGATTAGGTGTTCATCTGCATCAATAAACAATGGGTCCTTTAGAGTAGAAACAATCTCTTATTTGTTTTTGGTACTGCCCCAGAACTGGTAGATGGTGGGTATACAATACATCTGTACTGAACCACGTCTTATTAGATTTTTGTCAACTATTTCTTAGGAGTAGATGATAGAAATTACTGGTTTCATGCATCAGACTGGGGACTGATGTGATGTATGCACACTGTCACTTAATCCCTACCAAAACCATTTGAGCTACGGGCCTTAAGGGTTATTGTAGGATCCACATGAGCTTAGGAGTCATTCAGACCTGCATTCTATTTAAGGTTCAATTTTAATAATATTAAGAGAGAACTGGAAATAAACTTAGGAAAAAAAGCCAAAGCAGGCATCCTCACTCAAGTTCATAGGAGGCTCTTAGAACTTTGAATGGCCCAGTGTCACTGGCATGGTGGCTTTGCTTTGTGTTTCCTCCTAAGTCAACTGAATTAGAGAACCTCTGTAAGCCATCCTGCTTCTGTCCCTCAGTGTCTCAATAACGTTATAGGTGGGAATCATAAAGGAACACGATTTCTCCTATCTGGTTGATTCGATCTGGTGTATTCAAAGGGTGTTTTAGGTCTGGTCTGGGCATGGGGCCTGCTGAACTATTAAAGGGTAGATAATACTCTATGGACAAAGGGTAAAGGTTACAGCACAAGCTGCTTCCTCTGATAACTTTCCATCCACCTGTGATAGGGCTGTGGGTGGTTACGGTGTTGGGGCATGACTGGCAGGAGCACCTGGGGAGGTTATTGTAACTTTGGGTCTTGTCAAATTGTAGAGGAAGTGGCTTTCTCCCTTAGTCAGATTTGTTTCAGGTTATAGGCTGGTTTGCATGGCATGGGTGATGATGCCATAGGGCCATGAAAATCACTTAAGAATCTGCTATCTGCTGGCCAAATAACTTGTATCTGTTTTTTAAAATTTTCTTAATGTTTATTTATTTTTGAAAGCATGAGCATGTGTGTGTGAGAGAGAGAGAGGAAGGAACAGAGGAGAGGGAGACACAGAATCCGAAGCAGGCTCCAGGCTCTGAGCTGTCAGCACAGAGCCCGACACAGGGCTCGAACTCATGAACCGCGAGTTCATGTCCTAAGCTGAAGCCACCCAGGCGCCCCAGCTTATATCTTAACATCTATATTCTATTTTCGTAGGTCATAGCTGCAGCAAAAGTTAAGTTTTGGTCCCTATGACAGAGTAATTCTTAACTCTGGCTCCACATTCAAATCCTCTGAGGCTTATAAAAAAAAAAATACGATTCCCCAGGTTCTGCCCCAGTCCAACTGAATGAGAATCCCTGGGGGTGGAACCTGGGCATTTTTAAAAAGAAATCAACAAATTAAAAGAAAACTAAAAGATGAGCCATAAACTGGGAGAAAATATTCACAAAATCACATATCTGATAAAGGACTTGTATCTAGAATATATTAGAAAAATTTAAAAGTTAGTACTAAGAAAATGAAGAACCCAATTAAAGAATGGGCAAGTGATTTGAACACTTCACCAGAGAAGATAGACGGCAAACAAGCACACACAAACATGTTCGAAATATTAGCAGTTAGGGAAGTGCAAATGAAAACCACATTGAAATACCCTCCTTCACCTTTTAAAATGGCAAACAAACGAAGCAGCAACACAAAGCAACACCTGACAATTCTGAGGGCTGGCCAGGAACGGAGCAACTGGAAATCAAAGGCATGGCTGGTGGGAATGAAAAAGAATACAATCACTTTGGAAAAGAGTTTAGCGGTTTATTTTGAAGTTAAACCTACACCTAAGACACAATCCAGCACTTCCATCCCTAGGTATTTACTCAAGAGAACTGACAACCTGTGTTCACACGAAAACCTGTACACAAATGTTTATAATGGCTTTGTTTATAACGGCCCCAGACCGGAAACCACCAAATTCCACGTTCAACTAGTAAATGGATAAATAAACTGTAGTATGTCCATACAATGGGATACTACTCAAAAATAAAATGGAACGACCCACTGATACATAACAATATGAATAAGCCTTCAATGTATCATACTAAGGGACAGAAAACAAACTCAAAATGTTACATACTGAGTGTTTCCGTTTATATGACATCTTGGAAAAGGCAAAAGCATAGGGACAGAAAACAGATTAGTGGTTGCCAGGGGTTAGGGGTGGACGTGAGGAGCGTTGCAAAGAGGTAACATGAAGGAATTATTTGGGGGTGATGGGATGCTTCTGTATCTTGATTATATGGAGGTTACACAATGATATGCGTTGGTCAGACTCACAGAGTTGTATATCTAAAAGGGTAGATTTTACTGCATGTAATTATAACCTTTCTCTGCCAAACCACGATTTGAAAAAATAAGCTCCCCAGGTGATTTAAATTCATAGTCCGTGCTGAAAACTATTTTGCCGGTATAACAAATTTGAACCTAGGTTCTGTTATTGAAATTTCAGCTTTCTCGTATGTGAAAGTAATAAAACCCACCTTGAAGGGGTATGCTGCCTCTTAAATGTGTTAACGTGTGGCAAACTCTGAACACAGGGCTTGGCACACGATGATAAGAAGGAGGTGTCGAGGGCCGTGTACCAGGCCCTGTGGCTGGTGCTCACTGGCGTCACGAATCTTCACAGGAACTCTGCGAAGGCGGTGGCATGATGGCCGTTTTCAAAGCGGAGAAACTGAGGCTCAGAGAAGTGATGGAACTTGCTCAAGGTCTCACGGCCAGTTAGCGGCGGAGCCAGGTCTAACACTGATCGCTGTACCACTTCCAAAATCTCAGCTTCAAATATCCCGCTCTTTGGCTACATGTCTATCCTTCTCACGCACTTTCTCAGTGTTTGCAATGGTGTCCTCAGAGTTGAGCCAGGTTTTGGTTAAGGTCAGAAGGAGGAAGGAGCAGGTGTTAAAAAGTCTGAAGGTGGAGGGGAGCTTGATTATCGTGAGGCAGAAAGTGGTGGCAAGTTTGGTCAAGGGAGATGCGACACCAGGATGACGACACAGGAGTGGAAAGAAGGCAGCAGGGGGGGGACTTCCTTTAGTTTAGTGACAAAGGATCACAGAATGAGACGCCTGGTTGAAGACTTCTGTTATAAAAATGCTAATTTTGACACAAGTTATTTGGGCCTGGGCTCTAGCTGGGGCCTGTAGGAGAATTCTGGCTGGCCTCAGTCACAGAGTATAGAGAAGTGTTGTGGATGCAGCCACATGTTGGGGGGGGGGGTCTCTCCTTGGGGGAGAGACAGAGTTTTCTTTTGGTGCCTGGTGCAGTGGTGAAGGTACCAGTTACTGGGCAGTTCCAGGGCTTTCAGTGGACCGGGCCGGTGGTGAAACAACCAACCAAAACAAACAAACTCTACCTGGAGCCTTTGCCAATTTTTGTGGTGTAAATACTACTGCTGTAGCCAATTCCAAGTTAACAACATAACCTTGAGGAGATGCAAAGGTGGGGAGAGGTGTGCACAATTAAGGATCTTGGCAGCCGGGGCAAGCTAGCTCCAGCACAGTGCTGGCCGGGTCTCCTCCACAGGAGCAGCAGAAAAGTCTGGGTTATATAGCATCATGGGCACCTTGGCAGGGAGGCAGTTTCCCAGAATGCAACTGAACCTTGTGCTGGTTTCTAAATGTAATGTAGCACTGTGAAGGATAAGATGTGGGTGATTTGCTTGCAGGAATCATTGTGGTTTGGGGATGCGGTCATAAAAGGACGGATCAAGAGGAGAAAGGGCAGTATGCATTAACTAGGCGGGACTCAGTCACCTGCCCTGTGCCTTCGATGGGAGCCCTGTTTATATGTCTGCCTTTTATCCCACTATCACTATTTTGGTCTGTATGCAAACACTTCTAGGTCTCTAGATTTATGGTGAATAGGAATCTGGCACCTTCCTCCAAATAATTTCTTTGCCAAATAAGTTTGAAAATGAACACAATGAGGTTAATAGCATTTGAGGTATCCACAAAATTCATCCGTGGGAATGATTTATTTTCATCTCCAAGAAAAAAAGTTCTCTTTTCTGAAGGAAATTATTAGGCTACTCATGCATATTAGAGAATAACTTCAGGAAAAGGGATAGTTGTAACACCAACAGGAAAGTAAGCCATGATGGGAGATAAATAAAATCAGTCTGGAAACATTTCTGCCATTAAGTTACAAAGATGTCAAATATAAACTAGCGCACTTTCTGGTTGTGTGTTCCTGGTCCATGCACACCCCGTGGATGGGGGCTGTTCAGTCTGGATATACAATATGAATGTAGAACTTTTCTTATGATGGTGTGCATTTGTACACAGAAATCCTGATATACCCCTTCTGAAGCTTTGGAAGAGACCATGCATTCCCTGCCAGGATGTGAGTTGACCCACCTGATTCACCACCAAAACCCCAGCAAAGCCTCGGGCTTGCACAATATTATGATCAGGAAGCAGGAAGTGTTGTTTCCTTCTGTTTCAAGTTACCTGTTTACCCATTCCTGGGAAGATACTGTGGACCATAGCTCAAGAGACAAGGAGCGAAGAGGGAAAGGAAAATAGAAGAGCCATTTCACAAATTATCAATGCGTAAGTCGTGGCACCTTATTTAAAAAAAAAATGAGTTCTATGATTCTTTCTCAAGGAAAGAGATAATGCTCGTTGAACCACCTCTGTAGAATACAATCTGTTGAAGTGCTTGTGGCAGATGGTGCGTTGTGATTCTCACGATGGCTTTACATTTCCTAGCTTGCTTTCCTCCTGCTTGGGTGTCACAATGCCAGTTTTTGGCTCATCAAGTCCCAATCACATCAGATTTAGTGACTTGTCATTTTGCTACTCTGCCTATCCTTTATGTATTATTTATAATCCTAGCTATATCCACATCTCCACCAAGGGATTGACCTATCCTCCATTGAAAGGGAGAGTTATAATAAAAACGGAGCCATTAGGACATGACAGGGAAAGAGAAATTGGGAGGAAGCTGGGCACCAGAATAATTAGTTGTATAGAAAAACCAAAGAAAAAGGAAGCTATGTAATTGAGCCTTGAACTCCCTGGCAGTCAAGGCAAAAAAGGAGCCCGATGACCTCTTTGGTGACACTTCTTACATCTCACCATTCAATATTCTAGAAGAGCGGGATGAGCGGTAACAGACTGGCAAGTGCACTTTCCATAGGCCTTTCACTGTACTGAGGCACTTACCTGATAATATGGACGCAACAGCTGCAATGATGAAGGACACGATGACCCCAGGTCCTGCCATTTCCTTGGCCACCAGACCAGACACCACGTACATCCCTGTGCCCACGCAGCTGCCAACGCCAAGTGAGATGAGGTCCATGGTGGTGAGCACCTTGGCTAGCTTGGTGCCATGGGTTGTGGTGGCCCCAGTTCCCTCCAGCATGGACTCCACTGGTTTGGTGCGCAGGATCCTGGAGTGCATGGCATACCAGGCCGCCCCCCACTGCACCCGCCGGGGGTCCAGGGAGGCAAGGAAGCCACTCATCCTGTGTGAGAGGGGTTACGGTGAAGGTCAACTGAAGGAAGCGAGCGATGGAAGCCTTAGTGGATGCTTCTGGAACTCATCTAGTGAATGGGGATCTTCTTTTTAGGAAAGGTCCAGAGGGACCCAAAGCAATCTTCTCCTGGGCATGAATGTCTGCAGGAAAAACACAAGAAGGAAGAAGATGAGACCAAGCAGGAACAAATTTTCATTTGGAGGTCAGTATACTGAACTGGTCGAACTGGTTTATCTTGTGTTCTCATAATGCAGAAGGGGTGCATTTCCCCCTTTGTGTCTCCTCCAGTCCTAAATAACAATCTGTTATTTGCACTGTGTCCCCAAGTCATTCTGAAGAAGATGGTCTGAGTCAGGGCTCTGCTACTTATTGTTGTAGGACCTTGGATAAGTTATCTCATTTCTCTGTGCTTCAGTTTCACCTGTATCATGGGGATAATAGAGCCTCCTGCTTAGTGTTGATGTGAAGATTAGATTAGCATCTAAACAGAGCATAAGATAATACCTGCCACATGGAAAATGCCCGCTTGTCCAAATTCTTAAGTGCTTCCTACCTGACTCTGCCAAGGCGTGGTCTGTGATTTGGGGCATATTCTTTGGGGACACAATATCCTCTTTTTTTAAAATCTAAAGATGTAAAATTAGATTTTTGACTCTTAAGAGAGACAGTCCCATCCATGGAGTCCTTTTGGAACTTTGTTCTCAAACGAAATGAGAAGGTTTTGAGCAATTTTTTTGCTCTCAGAGATTGAGAAAGCGGGAGGTGTTCCTTGCATTTGGTGGGTGAGCCCCAGAGATGCTAACTGGGTGGGATGGTGTCATCCAATTTTCAGTGATCTCACAGACATTCCTGTAGGTGAAAATTCTGGTTATGATGATCTAAACCTAAAACCTAGTTTTAAAAAATGTTTTATTTATTTTTTGAGAGTGCAAGCGGGGGAGGGGCAGAGAGCAGGGGACCGATGATTGAAGCAGACTCTGCACTGACCTCAGCGTGAGCGCGATGTGGGGCCAGAACTCAAGAAGCGGGCGATGGTGACCTGAGCTGAAGTCAGACGCTCAACTGACTGAGGCATCCAGGTGCCCCAAACTTAATTCTCTTTTATATATATAAACATATGGGGGTTTTCAGGGATGGTTTTAAAATACAAGTACGTTGACTTTTCCAGGAATGCAACTATAGAGTAAATTGAAGGATGATCGTAAATTCTTTAGTTTGGAACCAAAAAGGAGTTCTTCACTGCTTCTGAAACTCAAGGCCACCTTCCAGCACCACCCATGGTACTGCATCTCACATGCACACCTACCATTTGGAATTGGCACACGGACAGGGATTCTTAATATAGTGAGAGCATCTGACAGCCCCATGTGTGCTTGCTGGAGTGTTTACATACTGAAATATGTTACATATAGGCAAGTTTTTCATGCATTTTGCTTCAGGATATTAAAGAGAGGTATAATAAATCTTCAATACAGAAAAGAGGCGCTGGGCCTGATAGAACCGGGAACTACTATATTAGACCGTTTCCAAAGTTTTGACAAAGTGGAGAATATCAAGATGATAAGAAACTACGAAGCCAGGAGCTTTTTACAATTCTATAAAGAACTTCTAGAGTACATCTGAACATTGCTTCCAAGAACTGTGCTGACAAGCCTAGGACATTTACATTTACAAGAAGTATCAGCCCATGTAATCTACCAATATGATTAATTAATACTGCTTAGCACTTAATGTAACACTCGTCTGCTTCTAAAGGCTTTGCAAACACAACCTTAATTAGAAGAATCGGGGGAAATGTGGCAGTTTGGTTCACAGGGGTTGGAAGATGATAGATCTAATGGTTTAATTTCCAGCTAGATTTGACAATGTTGCTTCATGCTGTGTTTTAATTCTTGACCATATCTTAAATATCACTATAGTTGGAGAGTGCCATTGTATATGGCAGAGTCATTTCAGAGCCTGAAGTGTCAGCGGTTTTTTTTTTTTTTAAAGATTTCCAGATTCGTGAGAAAACATGTCACATATATCCCAGCAAGACTGCAAGGACAATTGCTTCACTTGAGCTCTTGTGGGAACTTAACGTACATATCTATTTAATTTCAACTCAGCATGGACCAAGCATCTGTTATGTGCCGTGCATGGTCTTAGGCTTGGGGATGCAAAGACATGGTTCCTGCTCCCATGGACCTTTAAGTCTAGCATGGGAGAAGGTGAACACCCAAATCACAATGCAAGGAATAAGGTTTGTTTTTGCTTCTTATCTGAAAAGCCTTTTATTATTTTTCTTATTATTCTCTTGCAGAAAAATTGGACAACATAAACAATAATGTTCAGTGAAGAAAGAATATAATACAACATACAGGATGACAAATAAAACCAGGTCATTCCAGGGAGGGAAGAGGAATAGATATGCTGTGTGCTGAATTGTGTTCCCCCAAATTTGTATGTTGAAGTCTTAACCCCCAGTGTCTCAGACTGTGCCCTTACTTGGAAATAGTTGTTATAGATGTGGTCAGTTAAGATGAGGTCATCTGGAATAGGGTGGGCACTTAATCTACTATGACTGGTGTCCTTGTAGGAAGAGGAAATTTGGACACAGAGAGAATGAAGAGTGAAGATGAAAGCAGAGGTCAGAGCGATGCATCTAAAAAAAGCGAAGGAACACCAAGGATTTGCTGGCAAACCACAAGAAGCCGGGAGAAAGCCACGGAATGTGCATCTTCCTCAAGGAAGGAACCAACCTTGCTGCACCTTTATCGCAGACTTCCAGCCTCCAGAACTGGGAGTCAATATGTTTCTCTATTTAAGACACCTAGTTTGGGGGTGCCTGGGTGGCTCAGTTGGTTAAGCATCCCACTGTGGCTCAGGTCATGATCTTGTGATTTGTGAGTTCGAGCCCCGTGTTGGGCTCTGTGGTGACAGTGTGAAGCCTGGAGCCTGTGTCAGATTCCGTTTCTCTCTTTCTCTCTCTCTCTTTCTGCCCCTCCCCTGCTCATGTTCCGTCTGTCTGTCTCTCTCTCTCTCAAAAATAAATAAACAATAGACACCTCATTTGTGGTGCTTTGTTATATAGCAGCTCAGCAAACTAACACGGGTCATGAAGGATATGAAACGGGCTGCCAAAGGGGTGACAGAGGGTCTGTGTAGCCATGACATTGGTTCCTGGTTCCTGAGTGACGATGGGGAACCAGTCGGGCCAGGTGTCAGCGCTCCCAGGGGGAGAGCAGTTGTGGCTCATTCCTGGGACTAAGTCTGGGACTGGGTGGGGAGGATTCCAGTGCCCTGTTAGACCGTGTGCCAGCTAATTTAATCCTCACAACAAATCCGCCTTTGGAGAGGAGGTCGGGAGAGGTCCAGTAACTTCTCCAGGGTGGAGGAGCCCATGGCACTGCACTTGGTCCTGCGGTGCTTGCTTGCAGAGTTCACGTCCTTACTCCCCATCCTCCTGCCTGAGGTGGGCAGGATCAGCCTTCACAGGGCTTGCAAGCCAAAAGAGGGCTGGGGTTTGCGGCGAGCACAGTGAGAAGCCACCAGAGGGTTTTATTCAGGTGAGTGATATGATGATATTTATGTTTTTATTTTTTTAATGGTTTATTTATTTTCGAGAGAGAGACAGCGTGTGAGCAGGGGAGGGGGCAGAGAGAGAGGGGGACACAGACTCCAAAGCAAGCTCCAGGCTCTGAGCTGTCAGCACAGAGCCCCACGTGGGGCTCGAACTCATGAACTGCCAGATCGTGACCTGAGCTGAAGTGGGACGCTTAACCGACTGAGCCACCCAGGAACCCCTATACTTATGTTTTTAAAAGCTCATTATAGCTGCTGTGCAGCTAACTGAACAATCACATCCTGATGATAAGTTAGCTCCAGGATGGAGTAGAAAGGTGCGAGAGGTGTGGCCCTGCTGCTGAGGAGACAGACAAGCAAACAGAGAACCATCACCAGTGCAGTTCCACAGCAGCCTGTGTCAGGACCTGTGCACGAGGACAGGGGACACGGAGGTGTGGGGACAAACTGTCAGGAAGGCCAGGGAGAGCCTCCTAGGTCACTTGTGTTAGAAATGAGGAGAGTGGCCCCATGGCAGGGAAGGCCAGTGGTAAATGCAGGTGGCCTTAATGTCGGCTTTTTGAGGGAGGGTAAAAGGGTTTTCTGATCTCCTGATGCCTTTGCAGTGGTTCTCCATCTTGGCTGCGTGCTGGAATTGTCCAGGGTTCTCCCAGAAACACTGCTGCCTGGCTTCCACCCCAGAAATTCCAGTTTAATCGGTCTGAGGTGTGGCCTAGGTGTAAGGATTCTTTAAGGCTCCCCAGGTCGTCCTAGCAAGGCACAGTCGGGTCCACTGCCCTATGGCACCAGGGAAGACTAAAGCTTTAGGTGTGGAAAACCAGATAGTTCCTGTGATGATTAAGTTTGTGTCAGCTTGACTGGGCAAAGGGATGCCCAGATAGCTGGTGAAACATGATTTCTGGCTGGGTCCGTGAGGGTGTTCCTGGAAGAGATTAGCATCTGAATCTGTAGACTGAGTGAAGAAGATCCTCTCCCCTGGTGTGGGTGGGCATCTTCTGATCCGTTGAGGGCCGGAATAGAACAGAGAGGCCGAGGAAGGGCAAATTCACAGTCTTTGCTGGAACTGACCTCCATCTTCTGTTCTTGGACATTGGTGCTCCTGGTTCTTGAGTTTCTGGACGCAGACAGGGCTCTCTACCACTGGCCCCTCCACCTTGATTCTCAGGCCTTCAGACTCAGACTGAATCATACCACCGGCCGTCCTGGGTCTCCAGCTTGAAGATAGCAGGTTCTGGGGCTTCTTGGCCTCCGTAACATGGGACCCAATTCCCATCATAAATCCCCTCGTATGTATCTGTATATGCCCTCTTGGTTCTGTCTCTCTGGAGGACCATGAAATACATTGTCATTTCCCACATGGGGCCACAAGTCTGACAGGTACTTTCTATTTCTCTTTTTGGGCAGGAAGCTGGGCTTTTTGGCATCTGCCTTCTGCAAGCAGTGACTACGGATGCTGTGCGGTCTAGAGACACCCTCTGGGACACTAGTTCTGATCAGCCTTCCTCAGAAGCTGTCACAAGGACACAGAGAAATAGCCAGGCTTGTTAGGGAGGCGAGGGCTTTTATTTGATAGATAATTAGAAGTGTGGTGAAAACATAGAGAACCAACTGGAACAAAGGTTGAGGGTGGTGAGCATTCCTTCCTGGCTCTATTCCCTCTGCGTAATTCCTCTGAGTGTTTGCTTTGTTGATGCAAACAGGAACTTGGGGGCATTTTCTTTCTTGGTTGGAAATTTACTGGAGAGAACAAAATGTACGAGAAAACATGCTTCGAAGTGACTATTGACAATATCCATATTCATTACCCTTAGATTATGTTAATCAAAGATAGTTTTGGAAGCTCATTGCTGTTGTCTTTCCAAGATGAGCAATAAATGTGTGTTGTGCTTTCTCTAGCACTTTAATTCAAGTTTCTCAAAATACTTCACAGCTATAACTAAGAAAGGCTTACAGGGCCTCTGGGAGGAGAGAGTCCTCATTGTGGTGTTTGCCAGGGTGGTTGAGGGTTCAGTGGACTCCAAGAATAATGATGGTAAAAGCAGGCTTGTGTCAGGGTGAAAACAATCGTGGCTCAGAAGTTCACTGAAGAGGTAGGATTATCGAATTAGGTTGGAGCTTGCCTTCGGAGGTGAGGAGAGGAAGGAAATGAAGACTAACAAAACAGCAAACGGCCAAAAATCATTCTAGCTTGACTTTGCGAAAACACCGAGGGATTACAACAATCCCTCCCTCGCGTCCCCTAGAAACAGTTGTCCAGCCTTTGCCCGAACATCTGGAGCAGTGGGAAACATGGGCTGATCGAAGCGGCCCCTTCATAGAGTTGGACAGTTATGACTGCTACAGAATTCTTCTAATCAATGTCCCCTGGCAAAATGAGGTTTCGGTTAGAGTAAAAGGTGCCTGGTTTGATGAATCCTACCTGGTGACTTCAGGATCTCGAGGGGCCTTCTGAGGCCCTCCCCTGTCCCATATCGTGGGGTCCTGCACTACCCCTCCTCCTCGCCAGTCTGCTGTTTCTCCTCCTCTGGGATGAGCCTCTGGTGCCTGGTTAAGAACATAATTCAGGGGGCACCCGGGTGGCTCAGTAAGTTGAGCATCTGACTTTTGATTTTGGCTTAGGTCATGATCTCAGGGTTATGGGATTGAGCCCTGCATGGGGCTTTGAGCTGAGCATGGAGGCTGCTTAAGATTCTTTCACTCTCTCTCTCTCTCTCTCTCTCTGCTCCTCTCCTCTGCTCACATGCTCTCTCTCTTAAAAATAAAATAAAATAAAATAAAATAAAATAAAATAAAATAGAACATAATTCAGTAGTAGAGTTCTCTGGGTTCAAATTCTGGCTCTGCCCTTACTAGCTAAGTGACCTTGAATGAAGCCTTTCTGTGCTTCAGTTTTGCCATCTATAAAATGGGATCATAACGGTACCTAGCTCACAGGGTTGTGGTGAGGGGCAAAGGAGTTAATATGTGTGAAGCTTTTAGCACAGTGCCTGGCACACTGTGGGTGCCATGGGAGCACTGGCTCGCATCACCCTGCTCCCTGACCAGGTCTGAGTGTCCCCTACTGCTGACATCCCCTCTCACTGCCTCCACCTCCCTAGGCAGTTCTCAGAAGACCCTTGGCCTGCTGCCCAGTCCTCACCCAGGGGCTTTTCTCTGCTGAAACTTCCTTGGGTATCTTCTGGCTGCACACCGTGCCCTGATATTTTTCCTCCAAGGGATTTGTTCTTCTCTTTCTCGTGCTTGCAGAGAATGGCTTCCTCCTTTCTTATGTTTCATTATCGAAATGGGCTTCTTAGCAGATTTGCTTGGGGCTCTGGGTGTTACTCATTCTTTTACGCCCTTGACTTTTCTCCCCAAGATGTACATACGCTGTGAGGGGCCTAGGACATGGTGGGTTCATTTACAGTCATCACCGTATCCCTGAAAACATGCTCCACTTCTGACCTCTATGCCTGTTGCTCACTGCGGCTCGCTCAGCCAGTCTCTGGTGGCGGATTTTCTGCTGAGGTACTTGCTTCTGTTGCTCTTCTATTCTTCCCACGCTTGCCGGATACGGCTCTGTGTTTGCACCCTGACTGTGGATGGGCTTGCCTGCCAGTCACTGTAACTTGATTCTGGGTGGCAAGATACAGACGTGTCTGAGTCCCAGGGTCTGCCCCATTCTAAAAGAACATCCTAGTGAATGGAATTGAGATCTGTGTCCTGGTAATTTTCTCCTGTTATCCTCAGTTTTGCTCCCTGTATCTATGCAGATTAGGGTTAATCTCCTTACAGGAACAGGCTTCATGTTTTTGAAGGCAACTAACATAACTCTTGGAGTTTTATCTTCCCCAGACCGAACATCCTCAATTTCTTCAGTGAGCAGTACTGTCTCACATAGTACAGCTTCTAGATCAATCACATTTTGATTTATACTTCTTGGGCAGGCTGCAGTTTATCATTGTTGACATTTTGGGACCATGACAAGGCAGTAAGGAAGATGTTTTTGATCAGTCTAGCTTTGCGTGTGTGTGTGTGTGTGTGTGTGTGTGTGTGTATGCACATGGGTGTCCTAAATCATGCAATACTGGTGCCTGACAAATTGACTCAGAGGTACCCTTGAGTTCAAAACTAGGATTCCTGACTTTGAGACTGCTGATTTTCCCAGTTATATATTTTCTAAATGTTTGATTGATGGAACCCACTTTAAGTATTTTTGATCACTTCCCATATTACTTAACAACGTGCTACCCCATTTACATTACATGCAGACACTCAGGCACAGCTGGCTTTGTTTTGCTTGGAATGCTTTTAAAGGAGAGTTTGGATCTCTGACAATTGAGTAGCTAAGCAAAAGAGGTTGTTCCAATTCAGCTTGTTGTTTCTTTTTCTGTTTCTAAAATGTTATTGAGTGCATTAATCAGCTTTTGCTGCAGTAACAAACAATATCAAATTTCAATATGTTACAACAATGACGTTTATCTCTTGCTATGACTCTACTCCAGGCTGCACATTGGCTTCAAGTTTTCTCCCCAGGGTGGACTGTGAGTCCCCACAGGTCTTCTCATTCTGAGAGTCAGGCTAAGGAACAATCCCTACCTGACATGTGCTGTTCTCTTGTGGCACAGGCCAAGAACAGGCAACTGGTGGAAACATGCAATGCCCCTTCTGCTTCTGGTTGGGACTGGAATTCAACAGGTTTCCATGGATTAAGGTGAAGCAAATGGCCAAGCTCAAAGTTAGAGGGGTGGGATGTATATTTCTTTCATTGAAGACAGGTAAGTATGCATGAGGTTGCATACTTCTCTTATGAAGGAGGATATGAAAAGCTGTGACAATCACATAACTTATCTTACGGAACCTCTTCTATGTACTAGGCAAAACAATTGTATTATGATTTGTATTTTGAGGCTGCTTTTCTGGAATGGGCAGAAGTCTGGGCAACTGATATATAAACTTAAAGAGACTCTGATACTCATTCCTGTACTTGCACGATTAATGCTGTAGAGGTATGAATATTCATTTCCTTTGAATACCAGTATGAATCCAAAATTCATCTGCTTCTGACACCAAGCACAACAAAACAATGAGAAGTCATTCTAACCTTATTTGCTAGAAATAAACAAATACATATATGAGTGGATATACACACATACGTATGTATGTTAAAATATATATATGTATACATATATATATATATATATTTAACCTTATGAGAATATTTGATCTTTGCCTGGTCTGGGACAATATTTCTGTTTAAAAACATTTCCCATTCTGCTTCCCTATTTGTCAACCCTTCAGGGGTTGAGAATATTATCTGTGTATGTATTTGGCAGCAACTGTTGTGAAAATAGTCTCAAGGGAATGCCTGGCATCTACTAAGCAGGAGAATTGAGGAGAAGCTTGTTCAGAGATCTGATTATTCAGCACTGAGATACCACGTTTCTCCTCCAACAACCCAGTCAGGGAGGATATCACAGCCTGATGTCACCCTTCTACTCTTTCTTCTAGGAAAGAGTAGGTCCAGGGTCTCAGGTCTCTGTGCAGTGTCTTGTGTTATTCATTGTGCATATGGCAACATGAGCAAAACCAGAGGAAATGAAAAACTCTGTACTAACCAGATTTTCTTGGGGGAACACTTCTTTCAGAAGGGAAAAATTACACAAGAAAATTAGTTCATTTTCCCATGCCAATAGAAAAGATTTAAGAAATTGCATTAAATTAATCATTGCTAAAAGTATTTAATGAGTTTCTACTATGTGCTGAACTCAACGGTAGCTGTTGTGGCCATAAATTACTACAAGACACAGAATATCAGGAACTGGGGTCCCAGGATCCATCTTTAAAGTCAGCAGCATGGCGTCTTCTCTCCTCTCTGTCCTCCAGACTCCCTCCCTGTGATAGCATCAGCCCATTGATTTAATCCAGGATTAATATCCCCATCTCAAGACCCTTAATTTAATCACCCACAAGTTTCCCCTTTATCATGTAAAGGAACTTAGTGACAGGTTTTAGAGATTAGGTTTTGGGCATCTTTGGAGGAGTTATTCTTCAGCCTGAATGCCTTTTCATACTCTTTAAGGACATATCTCTTCATAGTCCCACACTCTATAGCAAACTTCCACCTCTCTCTTTTTCTGGAAATACTTGGCTCAGCTTTTCTTCATACCCTCTCTCCAAAGTTCGGTCCCTAATTACAACGAAAACTTAACCCAAACTACATTTGCCCATTGTTCTGAAAGAATACCCTTAGCAGAGTAATTCATTCAGCTACTTTCAGATAGATGGATCCCGGGCCTGAGCACTGGAATGACTTATCCAAGGCCACACCTCAAGGTAATGGGATAATATGGGTCTCCTTTCCTCCACCCTGGGGCCCTCCCTACTGCTCCATATTTAAGAAAGTGAACGGAGCTGCCTCGATTTTCTTTGAATGATATCACTCTCATGTCAGGCTTGGGATGATCCCCAAAGGAAAAAAAGGCATTTGTGGTAATGTCCTATGTGGTAATGTTCCTTTAAAATATATTTTTCTTGGTTGTGGGGGAGAGGGAAAAATGGGCGATGGGCATTAAGGAGGGCACTTCTTGGGATGAGCACTGGGCATTGTATGTAAGTGATGAATCATGGGAATCTCCCCCTGAAACCAAGAATGCACGGTATATGCTATATGTTAGCTAACTTGAAAATAAATATTAAGAAAATAAAAACAAAAAATTGAAAAAAATAATAAAAAATAATAATAAAATAAAATGGAAAAAAACAGGAATGAATACTAGGGATAAGTAGGGAAAATATATAATTGTAATTCATAGTGAGCACTAGTGGTTGTTCATATTATTTCAGCTGACATTATCTAAAATATGAGAACCAGTGCCCTCCCTAAATTATTGTGTTGACTGGGTTGATGGGTTTCAATATGTTCTGTAAATGTACTTAACAACCTACAATGAACTTAGATATGGCCCAAAAGAAAAGCTCTTTCTTAGGAGCTAAGGGAATGGACAAAGGTGTTTAATGTATCTCAAAACTCTTCCTGGTGACTTGGCCTCAGTGGGCATTTCGTCATGCCTGTTTGGAGAAGCATGGCTCTTGTAGGACTCTTCCAAATGCTGTTATTCACATGATTAACCAGCTGGCATCCCCAGCGTTACTGAGGAAAATCCTTCAGTAGGTACATCCCTACAGCTACTCTCCCCGGAGAGGCTAAACACAAATCAATAATTGGATAACTGACTTCGTGCCCTTGGGTGTGGAGCTAATATATGAAACAGTTTTGTTTTTCTATTCACTGTGTCTTAACTGATACCCAGGACTCTTTTTTGTACTGTGGATTCAGTTATCCTGAAGCCATTCACCTGTCTCTTTGAGATTCCTTCCTCTCCCCCAAAGGAAATTTCTACTACTCTAAAGAGTCTGGATTTTAAGTCAGGTAATTTCAAGTGGACTCTTCAAGTTTTGATAATGGCCATTTACATGCAATACAGCTATAAACAGACAAGTGGACAGAATCTTCATTTTAATTGATGTAGGTCACTTTACATGCTCTGTGAACTTCTAGCTCTTAACAAAGACTGACTCCTCACACCCAGCTCCACTCTTCTCTTAGTACGGCTCTCAATACACACCATCTGCTTTAATGGGTTCAGAGCACGTAGTAAATGTCGGGCACCATGTGTGCAAGATGCAGGGACAGAAGGAGGAAGAAGATGGCCCCGTTCCTCCAGGAGCTCCCGATTTGGCCAGAAAGATAAGCCTGCCAATGAAGTGACCATCTATCGTAACAGTATGTCTCCCCACTGATCATAGTGATTTTACTTCTTAGCCTTTCTATTTGCTGCTTTTCTGGCCTTTCCCCTGCAGCCATCCACCTTTTCATGTTCTTTTGAAACTCACCTCATACTCCATCTGCCATTAAATGTGTGTTAACCACTTGGGCCTCCCCTTCTCTGATTTCCTACGGACCCCCCAAGTCAGCATGTATTTTTCAATTGCCTTGCACAGATTGTTACACACTTGAGGGCTAGAGTATCCTTAAAACCCTCCATTTTTTTTTGGAAAGGAAATGAAATACAAACTCCTTACACTGGTCTACAGAGCCTTATGCTGTCTGGTGTCTCTTTCACCCCTGAATACATCTCCTGCCAGCCTCTTTCTTGGTGCAGCCATTCTGTCCTGCTTTCTGTTTTTGAAACACAGAAAATATGCCTGTTATTTCAAGGGTTGCATTTGTTTCCTCTACCTGGGATCCCTTGCTCCAAGTCTTTGCATGGCTCTGTCCTTCTCATGATTCTGGTCTCAGCTGGAATGTCACTCTGCAGGAGAGGCCCTGCTGAACTACTTGAGTTGAAAGTAGCCATATCTTGAGACAAACCATAAGAGACTTATATATAGAGAACAAACTGCTGGATGGGCTAAATGGGTGACGGGCATGAAGAAGGGCCCTTGCTGGGATGAGCACTGGGTGTTATATGTAAGTGATGAATCACTCAATTCTATTCCTGAAATCATTATTACACTATTTGTTAACTAACTTGGATTTAAATTAAAAACAACAATAACAACAACAAAAACCAAAAAAAGAAACCAAACTGAATTAGGAAGGGGGGATTAAAAGAGAAAGATTTTTTTATTTTATTCTATACTTTGCTGTAATGTATGAATTAAATAGATTAAAAAAATGATCTGGAAATAAAAAAAAAAAAAAACAATGGCCTGGTCTTTGTACTCTTTCCCTCATGTTCTTCTATCTATCCATCCATCTATCCGTTTATCTACTATTTATTTATTTATTTACTTTTGAGTAATTTATCCCTATTGGATATTTATTTGTTTATGATTTCATTGTGTGTATTCTCCCTCTAGACTGTAAACTCCTTGAAGGTAAGGATTTTGTCCATCTTGTTTTTTTGCTGAATACCTAAGGACCACAGCGGGGACTGGCACAAAGCAGGTAATCAATAAATATTTGTAGAATAAAATTCCTCCACAGTGCTTAAAAGACTGTTGGGAACAAAGCATTTCTTTATAAAAGATATAGTTTACAATAGCAGTTTGTAACAACCCTTGCTATCTTGCGATTATCTATTGGAATACGAGATGATTTTCTTTGTTAATTACTCTTTGCGCATAAAATCACAGAACACAAAATTTAGAAATCAACTGGTCCAAGTCTCAGATTTTACAAATGAGAAAATTATTTTTGTTGAATGCCTTCACAAATCCCTTTGGGAACCTAAATTATCTAAAAATAAGTATGTCTGATTATAAATAAGTTATCGCTATCTATTTTTGATTCTTTTATATTCATTAAATCAAGAGAAGACTGGATGAAAACTATACAGTATTAAAATATTAAAATCTAGTTAAGGTTAGAGTTGTACTTTTTGATGTAGATGTTCCATGCGGCAATTTGTAGGCTCCAACCAGAGAGTCAGAGAAACCTCCTAAGTCATAGAGTATGAACCATAGAAGGGAAGGTATATTTTTCAGTTTGCTTCATTGCTTTTTTGTTTTGTTTTCTATCTAGGAGGAAAATAGTCGAGACTTTAATAGCCTGGGAGTTTAGCATGTTGTTGAAAAATGGAGACGTGCTTTGTCCTATGGGTGCACTATTCATTTGTAAGTTCTGAGTCTCTTTTGAGAATGGCACCTGCATGCAGGGTTGGTTAGTCTGCAGGCCCTCAGGGTACATTCTGGATCCACAGCCCAGAGAATTCTTTGGAGGCAGATTCCTTTCCTATTATCTGTCATTTCCTCAAGAAATCTGAAAGCTCTGAGTGCATCTTTCAATGTTAACAGCACGAAATCACAGAAAAATGCCAGGTTTCATTATGGGAGTTTAAAATGTATTTCCAGGGGTGCCTGGGTGGCTCAGTCGGTTAAGCTGCTGACTCTTGATTTAGCCTCAGGTCATGATCTCATAGTTCCTGAGTTTGAGCCCCACCTCCAGTTCCATGCTGCCAGCGGAGCTTGCTTGGGATTCTCTCTCTCTGGTCCTCTCCTGCTTGTGTGTGCTCGTGTGTGTGTGCGTATGTGTGTGTGTGTGTGTGTGAACATGCATGTGCACATGCACTCTTTATTTCCTTTAAATAAATAAACATTAAAAAAATAAAATGAATTTCCAACCTACAAGCTATACAACTGAAAAGTGCTTACTTCCAAACTGTTGAGTTAAATTTTCCATTCTTCAAGGTCTTTAGTTTGAATGTATTCCTCGTAGAGCCCAGTAAAGAGCAACCGTTAATGCAAATATCAATGTTCAATAATATGAGACAACATGTCCGTTATCACAAGTATTCAAATAAATGCCACAAAGGGGTCATTTTCACTTATTAACATGGCAAAGGTTAAAAGAACCACTCATTGCTGATGGTGGTGGGGTGGTGGGTGGTGGTCAAAGAAACAATACTTCCATTCACTGGTGATGGGAATGCAATCTGTCTTAAATGTTTTGGAAAGTAAATTGATCATGTGGAAATAATCAGGTACAATTTTTTTCAAGGGCATCTATTGTAATATTATTTAAAATTTTTGTAATGTTTTTATTTATTTTTGAGACAGAGAGACAGAGCATGAGCAGGGGAGGGGCAGAGAGAGAGGGAGACACAGAATCCGAAGCAGGCTCCCGGCTCTGAGCTGTCAGCACAGAGCCTGACGTGGGACTCGAATTCACAGACTGTGAGATCATGACCTGAGCTGAAGTCGGACATCCAACTGACTGAGCCACCCAGGCGCCCCTATTGCAATATTATTTATAGTAGTAAAAACTGGAGACAATCTAAATGCCCCTAACTATGGATGGAGTCAAATCAATTATAAGCTATTCAAAGAATAAATAGTAAACAAACATTAAAATATTATTTTAAGATAATATTTAATGACACAAAAATCACTCAGGCTATATTAAATCAAAGCTACTACAAAGAAAGGATGTAGAACTGTGTATTGAGTGCAATCCAATTTCTTTCTCTCTTTCTGAAGGCAGTGTGCTAGAATGTTAAAAATATGGAACTAGGGTGGTGGAAGAACGATTTCTATAGGAGTGATTTCTACTCCATTTTTGTTGTGGGGAGCGTGTATCTCTTTAAAATCAGAGGAGAACTATTTAATTAAAAACCAAAACAGAACACGGAAGATCCCAGAATAATGAGCATGCTCTTATCTCTGGCCATGAAGAGATATCTTTGATTTTTGTAGTTACGTGTCTATGCATCTTTTATGAAGAACTGTTTTAGGATCTGTTTCCTCCATAGAATTAGATTAGTCAGTATCATTACCATTCTTTTCACATTGGAAATAGAATTTTAAGGCCCAGGGAAAGCTCGGACTTGGTTACAGAATCAGCTTCATATAGCAGGTTTGAGTCACCAGGGGCCTGAAGGTGGGATTCTCCCGGTTTCTACACAAAGCTCAGGCTAACCTCCCTGCTGGGAAGATAGACTCTGCCCCTAAAGCAAATACCACAGCCCTATGACTTTGGTTTCTCATAGTTTGGTTTTCTTTCTTTCCATGTTGATCACCACCCACAGGCAACTAATTCTAATAATTTCATGGACTATTGTAAGAATTCTAATTATTTCCAGTAGGTTCATCTTGTAAAACAAACAAGTAAAAACTCTCCTCTTCCCCCAAACACTATGCCCTCTTTAACTATTGCCACACTTAGACTATCGTCCTAGGAGCAATCTCCACTTCTTTATATCTTGTCAGTCACGGACCCTCTCCATTCTCCCATATGCATCTTTCTTGCCACCAAAACTGCTTTTGTTGAGGTCATCAGTGGCTTCCATGATGCTAAATCCGATGAACGTATTTTAGCCCTCATCTCTTTCACTTGACCTGTTAGAGGCATGCAACACAGTTAAGTCTTCCTTCTCAAAAAACACTCTTAATTCTTCACTAAGAGATTTGGATTTCATCTTCTAGCAGTGAGAGGCATGAGGTGTGTGTGTGTGTGTGTGTGTGTGTGTGTGTCACATGCAAGCTGGACTGTGACCTCCTATCATTCTTTTAGGAATAAGCTATTGTGATTTTTTTCTTCTTCAGTGCAATGAGATTTTAAAAGGAAGAACATATCCTCCAGACGATCCTTTACTGCTGGTACATTTTTAGTTATTAATACAGTGTCTATTATTACATGGAATTACAGAATGAGATTCTGATGTGACCATGTATTGGTCAGTGTGAGTCAATGTCAAGAAGTCATTGTGCCTTGATGCCTGGAATGCCTTTGCTGAAAGAGTGGTCCTGAAGGGGAAAGAGACAATGCAAATGTCTTTTAATTCAACATGAAAAAGAAATGGGAGAATTTGCTTGATTAATGTTGACAAGAATTAAAATATTCCTTGAGGTAGAGTATTAGATGGTTTACAAACTTTCAGGTCCATCTGGACTATTTGGCCATCTCTGCACCTTGACCCATGCTTGGAGCTGACCTGTGTGAGGCTGTCGCCCTCTCTGAGATTGAAGCTCAGGTTGAAAGTGTAAAGTCCTCTTGCCAAACTAGGCTGGTGGACTTGCTTCCCTGGTGTCTTTGACTTCTTTCCTTCCCCCAGAAGGCACTGGCCCAGATCTGATTGATACTTTTATTCCTTCTTCTTTGGTAGAGAGGTGCTTGCTGTTTAGAATCAGCCCAAGAATAGCTCATTTCACTATGTTTTGCATCAGTGAGGTCCATGAGCCCGTGGTCCTCTATCTGTAAGAAGCACTATCTCTCTAGAATCAAGAGAGGTGGGAAAAGAGATGTGCCAAGTTGTGGTTCGTACTTTGACAATAGAGGAAAATCCCAACAAATGAGCCTCTGCATTCAGAGCCTGGTGTCTAGAATGCTTAATTGGTTCTACCTGCCATAGGCAAGTGCTGAGCATGTAAGTCCTTCCTGTTTGCAGTTTGGGTCTGACCAGAACCCCCATCCATTCAGTTAGTGAGGAATTTACAAGTAGAAAGGGGTGAACCACCCTCAGGCACATAAAAGGTTTGAAACAGCTCTCTTGTTATTTTGAATTCTGGGTCTCATTCTGTATTGAATAGATAAAAGGTGAAATAGACTAAAAAGAGTCTCTTATTTTGAAGCTAAAAAGAGGTTAAATGGTCTTATATATATAAAAAACAAATCATAGTACTCAAATAAGAGTGTCTTCCTTCTCTGCCTTCTATGTTTGTACACCAGAGATAGGAACATTTGCCCATTGGGGCACCTGCGTGGCTCAGTTGGTTAAGCGTCCAACTTTGGCTCAGGTCACGAACTCACAATTTGCAAGTTCGAGCCCCACATCAGGCTTTCTGTTGTTATAGTGCAGAGCCCGCTTCAGATCCTCTATGCCTGCCTCCCCCCACCCCCCATCTAAAAAATGAATAAAAATAAAAAAAAAAAAAAGAAATATTTGCCAGCCCCTCCTATGTGCCAGATACTTCCCATGCCTTTTCTTGGGTGACTGTACTTAAATAATAGCATCACTTATATGATGTTTACTATGTACCAGGCATTTTTTAAAAATGTTTATTTATTTATTCTTGAGACAGAGAGAGAGAGAGAGAGAGAGAGAGAGAAAGAGAACAAGCAGGGGAGGGGCAGAATTCCAGGCAGACTCCAGGCTCCGAGCTGTCAGCAGAGCCTGATGAGGGGCTCGAACCCATGAACCATGAGATCATGACCTGAGCCGAAGTTGGATGCCCAACCCACGGAGCCACGTAGGCGTCCCTGTACCGGGCATGATTTTAATTGACTTGTACATACATATTATTTTGACAACACTACTTTCACTACTATTTTTAACCACTTCCAAGTTAAAGACCAGGGACCTGAGGTACAGAGCAATGAATGCCGCTACTAAGTGGCAGAGCTGAGCTTCAAATGCCGGCCGTGCAGCTCTGGAGCAGCGGGCCACCTGGAGCAGCACCGCCCAGCAGAGCTCTGGGATGCTGAACACGGTCCCTGTGCTGTCTGGTACAGCAGCCACTAGGCACATGTGTCTACCAGGCACTTGGAATGAGGCTAGTGCAGCTGGAGGAACGAAGTGTAAATTTTACTCAATTTGGATTAATCTAAATTTAAATGGCCCCACGTGGCTAGAGGCTACTATACTAGACACATAGCTGTAGGGTCTACACTTTAATAACTTCTAAAATATCACCAGAAAGGTGACGATATCCTTTACAGAAGAGGACACTGAGTGTCAAAAAGGTTAGGGGATTTATCCAAGGCTCCGAAGCTAGAACGGGGAAAAGCCAGGATGCCAGCCTCTAAGGCCCCGCCCCAGGCTCGGGTCGTCAGAGATGCACCTCCCCCTCCAGTTCTGCATCTCTTTCCAAACAGGATCTGAAAGCGTACCTTTCTTCCTCCACCCTTATCAAAGTCTCTTTTTCCCTTCCTCTATTATGAATGCAGTAATGGTAGAACAGTAGCACGTGGTGGCAGAATGCCATGCGACATGTGTGGGGGATGTGGCACGGCCCTGGAGAGTTTAACTGGCCAAATCGGAATAGCTGAACCTAAGAGTAAGCGGTGCACTCCTTCTTAACATTCTTAAAGGCCTATCCCGCACTGTTCTTTTGTTGTCTCTTTCTTCTCGGTTGTTCTTCTCTCCAGCTTACCCTAGTTCAATTCTTCCATCATTGGTAACAAAATATATGCTACATAATCAAACAGACTCTGCTTAAAAGTACTAAAGTTTTGTCTACCTCAAGCTTTACTATTTAATTTGAAATTCCACCCCCCCCCCAATTCCCCAAACAAGCTTCTTCCAATTAGGTTCATGTTGGCTAATATCATTAAAGAAAAAAATACAATCATTATGGTTTAGAAGACTGTCACTTTCTCTTAAGGGTAGTTTTGAATAAGCCAACCTTATGTTGACCCATGGTGAGCCAAGCGTATTGTCTTGTACAACTATTAACATTTCACTGATTTGCCTTTTTCTACCTTCCATTAGTGAGTTTGGAATTATCTGAGTAGGAAACCTCACTTTAACCATCGGGCAAGAAAAGAGAAAACAGAGCTCTGTTCAACAAAGAAAAACCAAATTTAAATACTGGTGCGTCCAGGCTTAAAGCATTCAGGCAATCCGTTTTGGCCTCAGAAGAGAAGAAATGCTGTCACTTGTCAGATAGCAGCCTGCCAATCTGATCACAAGACGCGATCACTGTTTTATCTGGAGACGAGGATTCAGACAGGAGGAGGCAGAATCTAATGTTTTCTGATGGAGAAGAGCACACCAGTATTTCCAATGACCTGGAAAGTAGGAGTCCGTTGGAAAGCAGCTTGAGAAGAGACAGGGGAGGGAGGAAGACTCCTTTAGAACATAATAAAAGTGGGGGGGAAAGGGCATCTGTGTTTGGGTCTCCTCGATGATTCTAATTCCCATGTGACGTGCCCCGGACACGGTGGATCTCAAATGATGATTGCGCTATGCCAGTACAGCCAGCCTGATGGTACTTAAGAATCCAGAGCATTAATGTAAATGAGCGTTCTCGTTTCCACTGACTCACGTAGAGGGAGCGAGTTCATATGGTGGTGTGACAGAAGAGCAAGAAATAAGAAGGCATTTTATAATTTTTCAAGATATGACATCCAGCACCGTGATTTTAACCAGGAGCTGTTTCTACTCGCAATCAGACCTGCAAGCCATTTCTTGGAGAAAATCCCATTGTCAAACTGTGCCATTCCCTGGTGCATCCAGCTAGAAAGCAATCAGACGGAGGCCCCTCGCACAGATGGACAGCTGACTCCAGAAGGTAATTTGGATCAGCTTTCACTCATCCAATCATTTTTTTCACCCTAAAGGCTGGACTTGAACTAGGATGATTGGCGAGAGCCAGAGTATCATGCATAATAACACATGCAGGTAGATGATGCACATGTTTCCTTGGTCTTTGAAGCTAGACTTCCAAGATTTCCCAGCTCTTTAGAATCATTTAGAACCATTTGAGTCACTTGGGGAGCTTCTAAAAATAACAGCGTCCAGTCTCACTTCCAAGAGATTTATGTTGAGTTGGTCTGAGGAGAGCACCTGGCATTGGTGATGTTGGAAGACTCCCCAGGTGATCCCCAGTGTGCAGCCTGAGCTGAGACCACCAGATAGAGTAACCAGCAGCCTCAGGTTGTCAGGACCCCCCTCCCCTCCTCCGTTCCCCTCTCCTTCTCCTCCTAGCTATCTCCAGTAGTGACTCAAGGAGCCAAATAGAGTAGCTTACACTTTTTGAAGTTGGGGATTTTGTTTCCTTTTATGCCCATGAAAATATTTTCCATCCTTTATAAACAAAACAATCTATACCTATTGTAAATAATTTCAGACAATTTGGAGGGGTCTAAAAAAGAAATCCAAAACCGCTCATACCTCCTACTAGAGATAAGAACTCTATTACTTTCTAGAAAGTTTTCTAGATGTATTTTTCTTTTCAATACACACACACACACACACACGCACACACTTTTACAATTGAGATACTTTTTAAAATGGAAATTGAAGCTCTTTTCATTATGTTGCTCTCATAAACAATGCCTCAGTGGACATACATTTTGCAGACATTTTCATATAAACCCTTACTCTAAGTTCCTAGGAGTGAAGTTACCAAGTTAATAGGTATGCATCTTTTATGTTCTGGTGCCTTTGCCAAATTGTCCTCTCAAAAGATTGTGCCATTTTACGTGCTCCTCAGGATAGCATGCCTGTGTCCATTTCCCATCAGTCTTAACAGTCTCTGAAATGGGTAGATCCCATGAAATAAAAATTTGCGTCTGTAAAACTTGATTCGAGCCACATTTACAGAGTGCCTAATATGTGCTGGGTGCATTAGAATACCAATGCATAAGCCAGAGTTCCGCCCTTCCTTTACCTAGTGCTTCTGGGTACTTTAATGTATGTAAATATCACCTGGCCATCTTGTTAAAATACAGCTTCTGCCTCTGTGAGTCTGAGATGGGGCCTGAGATTCTGCACTTCTAAGAAGCTTCCAGAAGATGTCTGTGCCTGTGTAGTTGGTCTACATCTAGCAGCAAGGCTCAGTCCTACCTCTGGGCCTTTGCAATAGCTGTTCCCTTTGCCTATTTTGCTCTTCCCCTTCTTTGCCTAGCTCAGTTGTTCCCCTACCTGGCTGTAAAGAGAATCATGTAGGAAACTTAAAAAAAACAAAACAAAAGCAGAAACAGAGATCCTCGGCCTTTTCCATGGAGCCGCTGAATCCACATCTCTGGGAGTAGGGTCCAAGAATCAGTGTTTTAAACAAAATCATTTAACTGCTGGTTAGGTCATTCTTCTGATCCCCAGGCCTCACCCTGCATGTCACTTCTGATCTATCCATCTCCCCACTATAAACTTAAAAATTTTTTTTTAATGTTTATTTATGAGACAGAGAGAGACGGAGCATGAACAGGGGAAGGGCAGAGAGAGAGGGAGACACAGAATCTGAAACAGGCTCCAGGCTCTGAGCTGTCAGCACAGAGCCCGAGGCGGGGCTCAAACTCACGGACCATGAGATAATGACCTGAGCCTAAGTCGGATGCTTAACCGACCGAGCCACCCAGGCGCCCCTCCCCACTATAAACTTTTATAGTACTCTGCACTTCTCTGTTGGAGCACTCCATATAATACACGGATTGTGTCATTATTTATTAGAGTCTGTGTCCCTTTTAGTCTCCGAGGTCCATGAAGGCAGAGCTATGTCTGTCTTGGGTGCTCAGGGTCTGCTGGCAAGTATGTGGCACCCAGGACACAGGAATGAATAAATGAGTAGACATACTTTATAAGAGACTTTGTAAATATTTTCACATTCAATTGTCATAAGTCTGTGAGGCAGGAAGTGTAGGCATGTCTCCATCTCACAAATGAAAAGACAAAAGTTTGGAGGGAGAGGGTGACTCATTCAGTGTTGACACAGCTTGGGTTAGACCTGGCCAATGGCGTTCTGAACACCAGGCCAGCCCATCTTTGCCTATCCAGGCTGTTCCTTTGCAGTCTTTACACTCAGCCCATGTGGAGGACATTTGTTTAAGTGTCACCAGTGTGACACTTTTTATAATTTCAGAAATTAAAAATGCTAAGAGTGATCCCCACCTGACACCGTAGGGAGAGGCAGTTAGTTTGAACAGTGACACGAGGATCGCATCTTTTGAGAACAGACAGTGGTTACCCGGGTCACTTCCACGTTATACTTTTTAAAACATGAGCAGGTGGATAAAACACATGTAGACCAATCAGCAAAAGTCAGCTTCTCCCTCAAACCCACGAAGGCACGGGGAGTCTGAATGAGAGTGAAGACAGTAAGGGAATTTAAGCTCTTTACAAGGACATCTTTATAATTGTGGGGGCAGAGGCCAAATGGGTGAATGCTACTGTCTAGGGAAATGCCAAAGACGGGCTCGCTGTGGTTTTACCTGTCACGATTTTATGTGCAGAGACGAAAAGAGGAAAACCTGGGGCTACAAGTACATATTTGTGACTAACATATTTAATGAGGGGTGGATCTGAAAATAGGTCAATGGACCTCTCAATTCTTTCAGGCTCACTGCCACCATTTATTATAGCCCATATTGCATTACGAATGTGATGGAGCATTACACATTTGTGTATCTTGACAAGAGATTCATAGATAATATTGTCAACCCACAGATATTACATAAGAAAAATCAATACAGGGCACTCATAATATGAAGAACTAAAAGGCAATTAATTCATAATAAAAATGCTCTTCACACTGTAAATGCCCCAGCACAATATAATGAAGGACTCAAACTTGCATCCATGCATTAGAGTCACTGTGAGCTCAACAGCCACACATGATAAAGTTGTGCAGTGTTGGTGATTCAAATGCTGGTGATGAGCACTTATGCGCGCAGTGATTTTGTGAAATGGTGAACAGCTCTTGCAAAATTCCAAATGAAACCGAATCCCATCTTTCCTTGATTTGTATGTGAGTTGCCGTTCTGAGAAATTCAGCACATATGAATTTTTTAAATTGGGGTATAATTCACATACCATAAAATCCATCCCTTTTAAAGGGAATAATTCAGCATTTTTTAGCATTATACAACCATCACAATGACCTAATTTCAGAACATTTTTATCACCCACACCAAAGGAAACCCATGTACATTAGCAGTTGCTCTCTATTTCCCCTTCCTCCAACTCCTGGAAAACACGAATCTACTTTCTGTTTCAATGGATTTACCTATTTTGAACATTTCATGCAAATGCAATATTATAATATGTGGCTTTTTGTGTCTGGCTTCTTTCGCTTATAAGGTTTGCAAAGCTCATCCACATTGTATCATGTATCAGAACTTCATTTCTTTTTATGGCTGGATAAAATTCCAGGGCATTGATATACCATATTTTGTGTATCCATTCATTAGTTGATGCCTTTTGGGTCATCTACATTTTTTGGCTATTATGAATAATGCAGCTATGAGCATTTGTGCACAGATTTTTGTATGGACGTATGTTTTCAAGTGTTGGGTATATACTAGGAGTGGGATTTCCAGGTCATTTGGCAACTCTATGTTTAACATTTTGAGGAACTTCCAGATAATGTTCCAAGGCAGCAACAACATTTTCTGTTCTCTTCAGCACTATTTGAAGGTTTCAATTTCTCTCCATCTTCATCAACACTTGTTAATGTCCATCTTTTTTTCTTTTTTTACTATAACCATCCTAGTGAGCGTGAAGTGATATGTCATTGTGGTTTAGATTTTCTTTTCTTTTTTTTTTTAATGTTTTTATTTATTTTTCAGACAGAGAGAGACAGAGCATGAACAGGGGAGGGGCAGAGAGAGAGGGAGACACAGAATCGGAAGCAGGCTCCAGGCTCTGAGCCATCAGCCCAGAGCCCGACGTGGGGCTTAAACTCACGGACCGCGAGATCGTGACCTGAGCTGAAGTCGGACGCTTAACCAACTGAGCCACCCAGGTGCCCCGTGGTTTAGATTTTCATTTCCTTAATAATTACTTAGAATCTTCTCACATTGTTTAGAATTACTTAGAATCTTCGCCACATTGTTGGCGATATGTCTACCTCCTTTAGAGAAATGTCTATTCAAATCCTTTGCCCATTTTAAAAATTGGGTTATTTGTCTTTTTACTATTGAATCATAAGAGTTCTTTATATATTCTGGATATTAGACCCCTATGAGGTATCGGATTTGCAAATATTTTCTCTTATTCTGTGGGCTGTCTTTTCGTTTTGTTGATGATATCATTGGCATTTCAAAAGGTTTTTGGTTTTGATATAGTCTAATTTACCTATTTTTTCTTTTATTGCTTATGCTTTTGGTGTCATATCTAAGAAACTACTGTTTAATCCAAGGTCATAAAGATTTATGCTTATGTTTTGTGTTTTCTTCTAGGAGTTTTATAGTTTTAACTCTTACAGTTAACTCCTACAGTTAGGTCTTTGATCCATCCTGTATTAATTATTGTATATCTTCTGAGATGAGTCCAATTTCATTCTTTTGCATATGGGTATCTAATTGCTCCAGCACCATTTGTTGAAAAGACTATTTTTATCCCATTAAATTGCCTTGGTGCCCTTAACAAAACCAACTGCCCATAAATGTAAAGGTTTATTATTTCTGAACTCTCAATTCTATTCCATTGATCTATGTGTCTACAGCATATATAAAATTTGCACACAACATTTACATGTAAAATGGAATTATGTTCTGGATTCAGACAATTAAAAAAATTATTTTAGGGAGAGAGGGAGAGTGAGCGAGGAGGGGAGAGGGGCAGAGGGAGAGAGAGAGAATCTTAAGCAGAGAGAATCTTAATCTCCACACTCTCAGTGTGGAGCCTGATGTGGGGCTTGATCCACTACACTGGGATCATGAGCTGAGCTGAAATCAAGAGTCAGATGCTCAACTGACTGAGCCATCCAGGTGCACCTGGATTCAGACAATTATTAACAGGTTTTTACCCGTATGATTTTCTTGTGGAATATTTCAAAGTCATGTGGGAGGCAAAGCAATTCTTCCTCGTGTGGGACTATGCTGCCCATTGCAGTACATCTAACATTACTAGCCTCTATCCACAAAATGTCAGTGCGCCCCCAACCTTTTTGACAATTAAAATGTCTTGTAAATATCTAGAACAACCCTCAGAAGGTAACGTCACCTTTGAGAACCATTTCTCTAACGTTATCTTCTGCACCCTTCAGCCTATCTCCTCCTCTGCCTCTTCAGCCCATCTCCCACATGCCTAAAATACAATCTTCCCAGGTTATTCCTTGCTTAAAAACTTTCAATGACTCTTATGCCCTGTGAGACGAAGTTCAAGCTTTTCAACAGGGCCTGTCAGCTCCATTACCCTCATAACCTCATCCTGCATGCCACCTGGCCTATGGATCTGACCTGGCCACTACACATTGCCCCTCCATTGAGCAAACCAACAGCTCTTTGGAAATCACATTAATCCTTTGGGACCAGCTTCCTCAGCTCCTCTGGAAGCCTGTGGGTCTTTACTCCAGCTGGTGCTTCCCTGCCTTGAGCTCCCAAAGTGCCTTTGGGAAACTTCCATTCTGACATTTATCACTCTGAAATGCAAGAGCTGGGTTCTCTTTCTGCCACTGGCTGTAAGTGTCCTACCTTGTTCATCTTGGCATCTCTGTCTCCACCTCAATGCCAAGCGCGTTGCCTGACGTACTGTTGGGGTCAGTGAAGTTTGATTGAAAGAATGAATCCTCAGTACTACCATAAGTTCCTACTACTCCAGTTCTCCTGAGACATTGATTAGCCTTGAAGCTCATAAAGATTTATGACCATTTATTTATATAATGTACATGCCTTTATTTGAGAACATAGGTAGGGGTCTGTACGTGTAATCTCATGGTGTAGGGAAGAACTTTGTTCAAAACATCAACATTTTCCTTTTCTCCCTCCTCCTTATCATCATCAGCAGCAACAACAGCAAGTCTTTTAAATACTAGAAATTCTCTAACAGGGCAAAGCCTTTTTGTTTTATACACTAAAGAGGCAGTTTAAAACCCAAGTGCCCCATGTAAAATATTCAAGGACAGTGGAAATGTCTGATGGAAGATGAACAGAGGCTATGGACAGATGAGGAGGCCCTAGGGATCTAAGAGGAGCCATAGTGCAGGGGTCCCCACAAAGAAACAGTTGGAAGGATAAGTTTGTCTGAAGTGGCAGCTGCTGTGTTTAAGTGACCCGTTTGCAAACATTGGCACTGGAATCAACCTTGGACACCAATCTTCCCGCTCCAGCTCTGATGCCTAAGCCACTGTTAACAATTTTTTTTTTTTTGCATGATTTGGCATTTTCGAATCATTCTTTTTTTTCTTTCCACAGTTAATACGCATTAATTGGAAAAATCTTTAATAATATGGCTAAATAAAAAGAAGCAACATCTATCATCACGAATGCCATTGCCTACAGATGGCACTGTGCATATTCTGGTGTAGGCAATTCTGTTTTCTCCCTCTAGCATTTTTAACTTCTCCGCGGTGTGATTCTTACAGTCAGTCATTGGGGAAAACTGCAAATTTCAAAGCTAAAAAAGAAAAAAAGGTACAATCAAGGAAAGTGTAAACAAAGAAATGTTGATGGGTTTGTCAGCTATTCTCAGTCTGGGACTGTGCCGGGCATGGCTAGGATTGATTAGAATATTGATTTGATTACATCTTGCATTGCACAGGCTTGACGTCAGTAATGCAATTCAGAATGACCAGAACAAAATTAACCATGAGTCAGATGGCAGCTCCTGGATTTCTAACTAAGGAGAGATGATTTTTGCAAGGGTTCCTTAATTCAACATATTCTCCTCTGTGTCTCTGTTTCATTCATTCAGTATGAAGTCCAAGGCGCCATGTTGAAAATGCACCTTAACTTATATTCAGCATTTCCTTCTCCTTGCTTCCTTCAGTTCTACTAGGAAGAACTGTGGATTGTCTCTGGCACAGCCCACCCCCCGCCCCCCCGTTTCTTCCCACAGTCCTCACTCATGTCAGCCTTTGTGAGCCACGCTATTCTGACCACGTATGATAGCCTGATGGGCCTCTGTTTTCAGTTCGCCCCTCCCCATCCTCTGCCCCAGCACAGCCACTGCTCCCAAAGGCCAGCCCTGGTTATCACCTGTCTTCTCAGAAACCTTCAACAGTTCTCTAACACAAAAAGAATGAGCTGCCTGCCCTTAGTAGGTTATTTGCCCTCGTCTGCCTTTCCAGTCTTACATTCTATTACTCTCAGATGGCTCCAGTTGGAAAGTAATGTCTGAAGAGGTTGCCAAGCCCTTTGAAATCTATATTGCTTGTTTAGCTAATAGTGAAAGTTATGCTTTCATAATGCTCATTGCAGACAATTTGGAAAATGCAGAGAGTGTAAAGAAGCAAATAATCACCCATATTCCACTGCCTAGAGTTAGCCACTGTTACATTTTGGTGCAAAATGGTCCAAAATTATGCTTAAACTGTATATAGGATATCATATTCCTGTATTTTCACTTATTATGTCATGGACATTTGCTCAGATTATTCAAACATTCTTATAAAATATTATTTGAATCATTGTTCAAGGACCCATTATATAGCTGTGCTATGATTTAATCATCCATCTATTATTGGTATTTTTAGACATTTAGATATCTATAAAATTTTATCATCATTATAAATAGCGCTATAGTGGATTTGGTTGCATATATGTCTTTGATTACATTGTTGATGTTTGTTTGGAAGATATTCCTAAAAGCTGACTCTTTGTATTTCTTCTATTATTTTAATAATTAGCATATTTTTTTATCTGTCCTACTAAATGTGTGTCTATCCTGTGTAAACTGGCACAAAGTTCCGTCCAGAGAAGTTTCACTACAAATGTTGGTTGAAGTAAAAGGCAGTTCACCTCCCTGGGTCTCAGTTTCCTTCAGTGGTTTCCTTTGTTTCTAAAATGAAGGCATTGCATTATGTTACCTTTTACCAATGACAGCCTGTCATTTTTGAGCAATTCTGACCTTCAGATTTGAGCTAATAACATATATCTAAGATATCATATTCACAAATAGTTGTGATCACAGCTCATTTCTTGTATGGCTCATTAATTTCCCATGGGGCTCGGGATGGCCTATAGCCTGTATAAAGACTGGGTCTAGCTGTTGGGAGGCAATATGGCAAGCTGGGAAGTATATGGTGTTTGTGTTCCATCAGCCCTGGCTTCAATTTCTTCTTTGTGACCTTGGGCAAAGTAGTTTAGCCTCTTTGGATTACAGGTCTTCTTCTGTAAATGCTATTTATCATGCCTGTTTTGCAGGGTTGATAGGAAAACTAAATGGGATAATGTATGTAGGACTCCTACATACATTAGTGGGTTTTTTTGCTTTGTTTTATTTTTAGTACTTATTTTTTTTTGAGAGAGAGAGAGGGAGCAAGCAGGGGAGGGGCAGAGAGAGAGGGAGAGAGAGAATCCTAAGCAGGCTCTGTGCTGTCAGCACAGAGCCCAAAGTGGGGCTTGATCCTATGAACTGTGAGAACATGACCTAAGCCAAAATCAAGAGCTGGACGCTTAACTGGCTGAGCCACCAGGAACCCGGTAATAGTGGGTTTTAATTATCACAGCTATTACTGTAATATACATTTCGATAAATCACGTGGGCATCATGTGCTCTGGATGGTGACACAAAAGTTTGATCTACCAGAGTTATTCTTCAGGGAAGGCATTAATCCTCTTTTTCAATAACAGCACAGTAAATGGTGAGTCACCACCTAAGCCTGTTTTGTACGTGTGTGTTTTTAATAGAAGAATCTGGACACACGGCCTATTTGGGCACTCCCCAGGAAATGCAGAGGAACTGGGTATTGATTTTGCCCCCCATAGACAGACACAGACACACCAAAGGAAGCCAAATCATTGATATTTCAGGTAAATAATTCGAAGATCTATATTATCCTTGCTGAAATATGGCCTACCAGGCTCTCTCCCCTTCCCATCCCAACCTTTGTAACAAAAGTAAAATTAAAGCCATTAAGGCACTGAGAGGAAAAACAAGTGCCCAGAGGAATAAATGGATAAATGAGAGTCTCGTTTAAAAACATAGTGTTCATGAGGCCTTTCTGGTCCCTCATGGAATCCTGTCTTTTCCCCTGTGTCTCAGTCCTGATCACTTGGAGAGGTGGGTCAGGCTTCCTGTGAGTTCATATTGCCTATTCTTTCCAGTGACCTCCAGGTAGATTATGGAGCACAATTCTGTTAAGTGTTTTTTGGGGATGAATTGGTGTTTCCCCTTACTAAGTATAGGCCACCCTGGACTTTCTAATGGGATGTATTATGGGGGTTCACTGGTAAGCTTATCTTCTGGAACGTGGAGCCCACTTTTGCAGAGGCCACGCAATCATGGGCAGTAGAACTGCCCGAGACCACAAGGGAGCAGGGTGGGGAGGTGCAGGCACCCTATCAACAGAGACCGGCTGAGCTGGGCCCAGTAAAGGAAGAAAGCGTGGCTAAGGAGGGCTGGGGCCAGTTATAAGTAATGCAAGTGCTTGCAGCCTGGGCATTGCCTACATCCATACGGTTTGTGTATCAGAGGAAAGGACAGAACCATGCTCTGTAGAGGGAGCTTGGCACTGTCCTTGTTGCTTCCTCCTTCCAGCTGGGCCCCAAGGACCACTCTGAGCAGCTGGAGTGGGGGTGGGAGTGCCCAGTGTGAACCTTTATATTCACAAACTGATAAAGAGATTTTTGGAAAAAAACTCAAAATGGTTGGACTTACACAGATCTTATATTCATAGGAGTAAAGTACGCACATTGGAAGAAGACAGTCCTGTGTTAAAAGCCTGTCTTTGCCACTTAACTAGCCGTGTGGTCTTGGGCAATTTACACCAGCCCCCCAAACGTGAGTTTTCTCATGTGTAAATCGAAGGGGAAAGCAGCACCTGTCTTGCAGAGTTGTGAACAATTAATATGAGTCTACGGCCATACCGCCCTGAACGCGCCCGATCTCGTCTGATCTCGGAAGCTAAGCAGGGTCGGGCCTGGTTAGTACTTGGATGGGAGAACAATTAATATGAAACAAGGTTTGCGAAGTGCTTAAAAGTGCTAGAGAAACAAATCCAAACAAACCACAAACCCACAAACCAACCTTTTTATTATTTAAAATATCCAGGCTTTAGGGCAGGAAGTTTGCAATCAGCCTTCATTTGTAACTGAGTTATGTAATTTCATATTGATTTTAAGAACAGGTGTCTGGAGTTGCCTAATTTTGTTTGTTACCTGGAGTTCAATCCCATTTATCAAACTCTTAACAAGCACTGATTCTGTGTCAGGTGCAATGCTGGGTGATGGGGCAGGAGATGAAGGGGACGAGGCCCCTGTCCTCGGGCTTCTCATAGTTGCTTCTGGCCTGCGTAGTGGAAATGTCATTGGATTAGCAGACGTGGCCAGAAAGAGAGTCTATGAACTAATGTGTAAGAGCATAGATCTGGCCTCCAACTACCTCCATTCAAATCCCGACTCTGTCACTGACCAGCTGTGTGACCTTGTAACTTTAACTCTCCACATCTCGGTTTGATTTCTGCCTTTTGTAAGATGGGGGTAAGAATAGCATCTTCCCTAAAAGAATTATTGTAAGGATTAAACAAGATGCTCCACGGGACTTGCTTAGAAAATGTAGAGCTGATTGTAAGCACCAGTAAATGTTTATTACCAACTACTGGGAGGCAAGAGCGTTGAATTTGAATCCTCTCTTTCCCATTGAATAATTTTGTAATCTTGGGCAAGACTCATGCCTCTGAAGCAAACAGGAAAGAAGGGGGTTAGTGTCTTGGCTGGGCTGATTTGTCCTGACTGTCAAGGAGCAATTGGGCTGTGCCACACACTGGAGGTAAGAAGGATGTATCTGGAATACAGGAGCTCCCCCAGGGCACTTCAGTACCCTCTGTCCTATGATTAGTGGCAACGGGAAACTACAACAACCTAATTCAGGCAGGAGTTCTCCGAGCCTTGGTATTCTGAATTTAGAGAAAAGGGTAGTGGGAGGGATTAACTACTTAAATTCCCTTTCAAATTTACAATTCTCAAGCTCCAAATCCCCAGTCTACTTGTAACTTGCTGTGTTTTGTACTTGAAGGCATCTGGGCAAACAGCCAGTTTTTATTTTCAGATCACCATGGTAGATGTGAGTAGCTCAGTAATAAGACTGTGTGGCTGAAAATCAAATAGGAAACACACCCACTTCGTATGAAAAATGTCAAATGACAGAGTTAAACATGATGTTTTTCCTACAGTGTCATTCTGAATGGAGAATTACAAAGTTGGATTTCAATGACTGGGTTTTTTCGTTGGCTATAAGTATAAGGTTATGGTATAAGAATGGCTGGTTTAAGCTTCTCCTTACACCTTAAACAGAAGGGGTGGCAATTCCTTCTTGTTATAAATAGTTTCCCCTGTGTGTGGCCCTGCTGAGCTGAAGGATGTGAACTGTTGATTTTCTTGTTAGTAGCTGCCAGGCCAAGTGACTGTCTTGGATGGTTTATACAGGAATTCAACTGCATGAAAGTCCGGTTCACAAAACTCACGAATGACACGAGACAGGGCTTTCTAAACTTGCACCTCACAAAATTACGAATTAATATCTCTTACCAATTGCCAATCAGTATTAATGCTGATAAAGGACCCATTTAAATGGCACATTATTAGTTTCAAAGGTTTGTTTCAAATTTTAAATTTGTTCAGGCAGAGAATAGAGGATGCGATTTTGGAAAGGTGGATTGTTACTAAAACCCATTCCTTAACCAATTGTTTAAAATTATCTCCTGGATAGCAGAAAAGATCTATTTCTTTTAATCAGTAGAACTAATTGGTTTCAGAAATGCAAAGCTACCCCTTTGTCTTAAAAAATTTGTTACTATAAAAGTAATAATTAGGGGCGCCTGGGTGGCGCAGTCGGTTGAGCGTCCGACTTCAGCCAGGTTACGATCTCTCGGTCTGTGAGTTCGAGCCCCGCGTCGGGCTCTGGGCTGATGGCTCAGAGCCTGGAGCCTGTTTCCAATTCTGTGTCTCCCTCTCTCTCTGCCCCTCCCCCGTTCATGCTCTGTCTCTCTCTGTCCCAAAAATAAATAAACGTTGAAAAAAAAATTTTTTTTTAAAGTAATAATTAGCTATCATTATAGAAAATTTACAAAGTAGGAAAAAGACCTGTAATCTGTCACTTTAACATGCCTACTATTACAAGTTTTAAAATTATTTTTATGTAAGACATGCAGTATTCCCAGAGTAATTTTTTGTTCCTTTCATTTTCTCTGGCAAATATATATATATTTTTAATCCCTGAACACACACTAGTTTGCATTATTCAAGAAAGGGATTAAACCATTGATTAACATTGATTAATCCATGTTCTAAGTAAATGCCATCGATTTTGAAAAATTACAAATTCTAATACCTGAGTTAAAAAACAAACAAATGGATCAAAAGGACACCATACATCTCTCTTCTTCTCCCTCTTTGGCTCTCTCTTGAATTTCGGAGGCCACACTGTGGTTGGTTTTATTATTAAGTGGGATTCCCGTCTCACACAATGTGTAATTAACAACAGACGGAACCACACCCTTTCGGTCCACTGCCATTTCAGAGGCAAGAAAGACCCGTCAGTCTTTGCCACGCTTTTGGCCTGGCTGAGTCATTCATTGGGATTAGTAGTAACTGGGAGGAAGAATGTCCTCCCATTAGGAAGCATCTGTGGCTGACGCTGACAGGATCTTAAGTCTCCAAACAAGCAAGCACAATTAGGACTGGGCCGGTCAAGGTGTGCGAGGACCCTGCCTCCGGTGCCGAGGGCCTTCCCATCCCCATCTCTCTCCATGACCATGACCATGAGACTGTGCCTTCCCAAACTCCACTCTCATATGAATTGTTAGGAAGGCTTTTCTATGATCCCCTCAACCTCACTGACACCATCTTGCTCTGATGTGGTGGCCAGACATGGTGCCTCTCCTTGAGAAACAAAATTTTGAAAATAAGTAAATGAAAAGATTACTATAGTTTTGAAATATTTCACCCATATATAAAAGTGTAGACAGCGTTATCACAGGCACTCCTATTTAACATTTTTGCTTTAGATGTCTCTTTCTGAAAAGAAATAAAAGGTAGCTGTTAATAGCTAAGGCCCCCTATTACCTCTCTTCCCTCTTTTTCCATAGAGGGACCGACTATCCTAGAGTCCACATGCATCATTCCTGTGGATGTTTAAAACTTTAAACAATCACTTAGGTTATACCCACACAGATTATTGTTTTGTAATTGTCCAAAATATTTAAAAATAGTGTCAACTATTTATTTAAAGTAGTGTCCAATTTTTATTTTTGAGATTTATCTGTCCCTTGGTCTAGCTAATCTATTTTAACTTAGGTACAATATCTCACCTGTTTGAATATACTAGTTTGCGTATTCATTCTCTTGATGCTGGCAGTTTGGTTGCTTCTCTTTTTAGCACTAATACGAACAATGCTGCCGTGAATAAATTCACGGTGTACGTCTCCTTACACATATGTGGTTGGAGTTGCTGGAGTATAAGGTGGGGGGACCTTTAACTTGACTAGATATTGCCAAATTGCTCTCTAAAGTGGTAGCAGAGATTGTATTTCCACCAGCTACATGTATGACTTCTTGTTTCTGCACATCCTCACCAACACCTAGTGTTATTGGACTTTAAAATTGTTGCTTATGTGATAGATTTGAAATGGCTTCAATGGGTCAAATTTGTATTTCTCTAACTATCCATTTAGTTAAGTAAGTCTTTTCATGTGTTTTTGACTGTATGAGTTTCCTTTTCTGCGAACTGCTTGTTCATATCATTATCCATTTTCTACTATGTTGTTTCTTATCTACGTGTAGGAATTTTAAAATACATATGATTTCTACTAATTTTTTCTTAGTTTTAGGCATCGAATATACCTTCTCTATGTTTGTGGTTTCTTTTTTTCTTTTAAGTTTATTTTTATTATGACATCAAAGAGTCTTACATCTAATGCACTTATTTTGCTGGCAGAATCCTAAAAAATTAAAAAGGGATTTTTATTTCTGATGAAGCTTGGTTTTCGGAACCTATAATAAAAGATGCTAAGGGGCGCCTGGGTGGCGCAGTCGGTTAAGCGTCCGACTTCAGCCAGGTCAGGATCTCGCGGTCCGTGAGGTCGAGCCCCGCGTCAGGCTCTGGGCTGATGGCTCGGAGCCTGGAGCCTGTTTCCGATTCTGTGTCTCCCTCTCTCTCTGCCCCTCCCCCGTTCATGCTCTGTCTCTCTCTGTCCCAAAAATAAATAAAAACATTGAAAAAAAAATTTAAAAAAAAGATGCTAAAATTATATAAGAAATGTAGAGCTCCCGGGCTGTTTCCTACCATTTCTGATAGCTAATATAAAAGTTTGCTTTAAAAGATAATTTAGGGGACCGTGGGTGGTTCAGTGGGTTAAGCATTTGACTCTTGATTTTGGCTCGGGTCATGATCTTATAGTTCGTGAGTTTGAGCCCAGAGCCTTGCATAGGGTGAATGTGCTTAGGGTTCTCTCTCTCCACTTCTCCATCTCTCTCTGCCCGTCCCCCGTGCACACACTCTCTCAAAATAAATAAATAAGCTTATAAAAAAAAATAAAAGAGAATTTAGTTGGGATAATGCAACTCACTGAGGTGAGAAATTTTACCAAAAAAAAAAAAAAAAAAAAAAAGGAGCTACGGGGATTGGATTTCCTTTATTCAACATAGCCTGCGTCCTTCAAACATTTTTTTTTTTTGGTTAAAATGACACCTCTGTTCTAAAACCAAAAGAAATCATTTAATTGGGAGATGAGCCTCTTCCTTGACGGACAAAGCAAGTACTGCCTCTCTACAGAGCCCCTCATAATCTGCACATAATGCACCAACGTTTTGGTTCATGGAAAACAATAGCACGATCTGAAAGTGCTTTGGCAGCTCTTCTCAATAACAATAATTCTTCTCAAAAATATCAAGTTTTTTCAAGGCAATCCTGAGCATAGTTGGACATTGTTTTTAATTTCCAATAAAACTTATATTCAGGTAATCTGCTTGACTTATTTTATTTTAGCTTATACACTGAAATTGCCTCAGTCACATATATAATCACCATCACTATGTGTCAGGAGCAATGCATAGCAGAAAACACACACACACACACACACACACACACACACACGCATATTTAACTGCAGTGTTGACCTGCAAAAACCAGTACCAGCCAGTTGCCCCCATTTTAAAAATTCTAACATATATAAGGAAGAAATGAGCTAGGGGAGCTAGTCTTGTTATCTATTTTAAAATTTACTCTGCATTCTAATATTTTATATGTGGCTCATAATGCATTGCTATAATGAGTCTGTGGCTTAGCTCTGTTTAAAAAATAGTCTTATACAGAATTCTTTGATTTTACTGTAGTCATTAAATATTTTTTATTTTTTAAAGGTTTTATTTATTTTGAGATAGAGAGAGAGAGCATGGACAAGTAGGGGAGGAGCAGAGAGAGAGAGAATCCTAAGAAGGCTCTGCACTGATTGATGTGGGGCTTGAACCCACAAACCATGAGATCATGAGTTGAGTGGAAGTTGGAAGCTTAACTGACTGAGCCACGTAGACGCCTTAATGTAGTCATTAAATATTTTAAATTATGACTTACTGTTTTCTTTGTATGTGTGTGTCTGTGATTTAAAAAAGCCTTTTTATTCTGATGTCATAAAGATTTTATCTTATATATTGACCTAAAAGTTTTAAAATTTAGTTTTCACATTTGGGAATTTTATCCATTTGGCAATTTTTACTTCCTATTCTGAGGCTATGTTGTTATGGCTATAGAGGTTCAGAATTATGATATGTTCCTGGCAAGTTTTTCCTTTTATTATTATGCTATTACCATTTATATTTATAATAATCATGTTTTCATCCTGTAATTATTGTGTGTAATTATTTATAATAGACCTTTGTTTTTTTTAGAGAGAAGGCACAAGTGAGTGAGGGCAGAGAGAGAGGGAGAGAGAGAGAGAATCTCATGAGAAGCAGGGAGAGAGAGAGAGAGAAAGAGCAGTGGGGCTCACCCAAAGCAGGGCTCATGTTTACCTTAAGTGGGGCTAATGCTCACAAACTGTGAGATCGTGACCTGAGCCAAAGTCAGATGCTTAACCGACTGAGCCACCCAGGAGCCCTATGATAGCCTCTTTTAATCAGTATTTGAAAAATATTGATTATATTTTTCTATCCCTTTATAATATAAAATTAAACTTTCTGTGTCTTCATGTTTTCCAAGTATATCCCATAAATAAAATATTAAAAATCTACTCTTAGAACCTTAAACCTTAAACCTACTCTTAGAATCTTGAAGTTACCAATTTAATCTGTTTACATTTATTGGATTGCTGGAATATTTAGATTTATATCCATTATATTGTGTTGTGTATTTACTGTGCCTCTTCTTTTCCTCATCCTTCACCTCTTTCCCTTTATTTTTTCTATAGGACTGAATAAGTTTTTCCCTCTGCTCATTTTATTGTTATAGAACATATTATTTTTCTAAGTTACCCTTAAATATTGACAAAAAAATCTGAATCCGGTCAATATCTTTGTCGACCTTCTGCATAAAAAAGTGCTTTAACTCTTTTCACTCTTACTGATTTCCCCTCTACTTCAATGTTATTGTTGCCTACAATTTTATTCCCACCTTGTTTTTAAGTCTTCACTGCCTTGGTAATCATCCTTAATTATTCACTCATTCATTTATTTATTTGCAACAGGTAGATGCTTCTTCAGGTTTATGCACAAGTTTCCTAATTTCTTTCTTTGCCCATTATTCCTTTGGGTTCAGTCTCCTTCTTCCACAAGAATATTCTTTAAATATACTTTCATTAGGGTCTTTGAGTGATTATCCTAGCATTCGTTGGAAAATGTCTTTATTTCATCCGTTCTCTTAGTGTGTGTGGAATACTAATTGACAGTTATTTTCCCCGAGCACTTTGAACATACTATTCTATTGTCTTTTGACCTCTATTGTTGCTTTTGGAAAATGTGCTGAGATTCTGCTGTTGTTCCTTCCTAGGCAGTCTTTTTATATTTACTGTGAATATTTAGAGTTTTTTTCCCTCTTGTCTTTGGGATTTTGAAGTTTGTTACATGTATCTAGGTACAGATTTATTTTTATTTATTCTGCTAAGAACTAGTGGTTATCTTTACACCTGAAAATTCATAGTTTTATGAAATTCTGGAAAATTCTCAAACACTGTTTTCAAACACTGCTGCCTTTATATTTTCTATGATCTATTTTTCTGAAATGCCTATTTGATAGATGCTTGGACTTCTCATTTCATTCTTCTTGTCTCTTAATGGTATTTTTATATATTTAGCTTTTTTTTTAAAATTTTTTTTTCAACGTTTTTTATTTATTTTTGGGACAGAGAGAGACAGAGCATGAACGGGGGAGGGGCAGAGAGAGAGGGAGACACAGAATCGAAAACAAGCTCTAGGCTCCGAGCCATCAGCCCAGAGCCTGACGCGGGGCTCGACCTCACGGACCGCGAGATCGTGACCTGGCTGAAGTCGGACGCTTAACCGACTGCGCCACCCAGGCGCCCCGTATATTTAGCTTTTTAATCTTTCCCTGATGCATCCTGTACAGTTGCCTTAAATTTATCAGTTCACCAAGTCTCTTTCTAATTATGTGTAATCTGCTTAAGCTTTACATTTCAATACCATACTTTTTATTTCTAATTATTCAATTGGTTCTTTTTCAAATCAGTTTGTTTTTTTTTTTCTCATGACATCTTGTTTTTTCTTCGTGGCTCCCTCCCTGCTTTCTTTTATCTCTTTAATGATTTCAAACTCATTTATTTCGTAGTTTCCTTCAGATTTTCTGTTATATCAGGTTCTTGGAATGCTAACCTCTAGTTTTTTTGTTTTTACTCATTCTGATTCACGGGAGAGTATTTCTTTATCTGTTTTTTGATTTATTTTTTTTTATGAGCTAACTTAATGGGATTTGTTTTCTCTCGGGTATCTCATCTAGCCTGGGTTGTGGAGGTATCCTCCCAGAGTTGTTTTTTTGTTTTTCTTCTGCCAGGTGCTTCATGGATGAGAGGAAATCCTGAGCATAGTTGAGCATGGGTATCCAGGCCTGATTTTTTTGTTAAATTCTCAGGCTTGGGGCTCTTATATCATGTGAGTAGTGTGAACCTGGATCCCCAGCCCTTACATGGAAAGGCTTAAGGTTTTGATTTCTCATGCAAGACATTTATCCTCTACTCCAAATATTGGGCAGGGACACACTTCCTTGATGATCACTGATGCAGTGGGTATTTCTCTAGTCCCTCTTTCACTGACAATGGGGTCCTTTGAGGGTCCTAGCTCCAGGTAGGGGGTCTCAGTTTCAACTCTCCTCCTCCAGTGGGCCTGTATCTGTTGTCTTTCCTGCATGGGCCTTCAAATCCAAGCCCTGAAGCATTAGTACCCTTTCCTGGGTATTATAACTCTTCCTCCTCTCATCCTTACCTGCGAGAACATGCTCTCATTTCTTTCTTCTGACTCTTCTCTTTATTCTCTGAGCCTTAATTTGTGCTAATACTATTTCCGATAATACATCTTCTGCCCTTCAGTCCCTTCACAGTCTAGACCTTGCAGATGTCAGCTTGCAAGCTTCTTGTAACAAATATTTGTTCGCTGATCCACAAACTCACCAATCTGGGCAATTACTGTGTGTGTATCTTCATATAATATAAAAGCTGTTTTCCAATTAAACTGATAGAGTTGGGGGTGTCCTAAGCCTCAGATCTCATTGGGTATTGTGGAGGGGTCACTGGACAAGGAGTCAGAAGTCCAGGGTTTTAGATGAATCCATTCTAGAAAAATTGTGTGTCTTCAGACAAATAATTCTACCTTTCTGGACCTCAGTTTTATTTTGTTTTGTTTTGTTTTGTTTTTATGTCTATGAAATGAAGACAGTGTATCTGCTTTGCTTATCCCACAGGGTTGGGATGAGGATTAAACGAGAAATGCCAGGTGCAAAACTGGTTTAAACTTTTAAAGTCTATCCATTGGGTGTTGTGGATATTGTGTTGTTGTTTGTGGGTCAGGACATGGTAAACCACAGAGGCAGTAATAAGATTTCCTGATTCCTCCTGGGAAATATTGCTTGTTCTGGCATTGTCTTGTTTCTGGCCGTGCTGCAGAAATATTATTTTCACTTGTCAAACTCTCTTTAATGGTTAATACGCTGACCAAAGGAGTCTTATTGTTATTCTGGATGGCTTAGACAAAGCTTCTTTTTTGGCTGTTTCATGCAAATAATTGCATCAAATGTCATCACCCCTTTTGACAACATCATTCCAGTTTTTTTTTTTAAGTCAATACAATATTTGCCACCATGATGCTTTTCTAAGCAAAAATGGTGTTCACTCACACCTAGTCTCCACTTCCCTTTCCCCTGCCTTACCAATGTACATCCAGCTCCCCTGTGTCGATTTATACCAGTGGGCATCCTGCCACACAAAAGATACACTCATATCAGTTCAACAAACATCGGTTCCTAAGGGTTGTGTGTAAAGCAAACTTTTGCAAACAGCATATCATATTCTCCCATTAAACAACATGTCCCCCCCTTTGATTATGATCTGCATTCAGTCAGCATTGGATTTAATATCTATTTCTCCACCAAATTCAGTCTCTAGAAGACTAAATATACACCATTTAGGAATCCTGATGGTTCCTTTTATTACATGAAAAATCCTTGCTGGTAAATAATTCTATCTACCTTTAACACGTTCTTGTAATGGGTTTTCACTTAAGAAGTATGAGTGGGTGTGTAATATTTATCTTTTCTCTCTGTTGCACTTTTGAATCACTACCTCTTTAAATCCAGGGATAACAAGTATTGAGCCCAGATTCTCCCTCCAATGTCGGCAGAGAACGCCATGGAGACCTCCCGCTGGCAGAATAAACAGCTGTGAATGTTACCTAAGCCAGCCCTGACCACTGGGCAATCGAAGTCAGAAGTCTATTTCCTGAGTCATTTCCAGAGCCTCTAGAGAAGTGGCACTTCCTGTTGTTAGAAGTCTATTGTGCTGAGGTAAGATTTTAGCTGCTGGCTCCTGTGGAAGAGACACAGGGACTAACTAGAAAGCACACTTCCGGGTGCAGGAGCTGGAAGAAATCATTGGATCCAGCACTCTCATTTCCTGAACAAAGAGAGTGAAACTCGAAAGATGTGCCCAGGGTCAAGCTGCTAGTTAGAGGTAGTAGTTCCACTACCTAAGTTCCACTTGTCTTTATTTCTCTGGGTTTGGCTTTATTTTCATAAGTCTTAGTAGTTTACTGTTTCACAGAAGTAATAGGCTATAGCCTCTGAAGTCAGATGGATCTGTGTTAAGAGTCCCCACCCTGCCTATTACAAGTCTTTGTGAGCCTTGGTCTCTTCATCTAAAAAATGGGGCTGATAATGCCCACCTTGTAGGAGTGTTGACTCTGTTGGGAATCAAATGTTTCATTTTTTAAAGGATTCGAGCAGCCCAACGATCTGATTCACGTGTTGTTACGAGGAAATCTCAAGCCTCCTTCAGCTCTGAGGACCAGCAGAAAGAGATTCTGTGTTCTTTGCTTTATTTCAAGGGCAACATCAGTTGTCTCCAAAGGGAGAGAACCGGGCTAGTACAGGAAGTGAGTCACCCAAGCAGTGGGTCAGAAGTTCTGGGCTGGTGGTGGGGGTGAGGCAAGATAACAAGGTAGAGATCCTACCTCAGCTCAGCCTCCACTGAGATGAGCAAGGCAAGGAAGTGCTGGTTCTCAAATGCGACTGTAATTCCGGGGACTAGAAGAAGACTGGCTAATTCAAGGTCCAGCTTTTCCTTGGGAAGTGTGATCTCCATGGCTCTGCTGACCTGCTAGATTTGAGGAGACAAGTTTAAATAGAGGCAGTTGTGGATAGAAGACTGGCACTGGGTATGTATACGTGCATGGCACCTCACATGGTTATCATCAAGTTCAACTATGCTAAGACTTGTGCAAATCACCTCCCTCTGTAATACTTTTCCCAGAAGAAGGGGGTGACAACAATCACCTAGCTTGGCCTGCAGGCAATGAGACAGATAGAGTTGCCTAGAACATCTGGGAGCCTGCAGTCTGGCAGAGAAAGCAGTGATAAAAAAAAAATAAGTCAGAAGACAGGCTGAGTAAGATTTTTTCTGCTTGCTGGTAAGGACTGAGGTCTAGCAGCAGAATGGTGTGGAAAAGAGCTGGCTGCCTAGGCCCTGGGTTCTCCTTGTCCTGTGGATAAGCAGATGACCTCAGCTTCCTGTCTTACCGAAACAGTCCCTTCCCTGCTGTCACTAGAAAATGAAGAAAAAAGTGGAAGAGGGGAAAAATACTGCTTCAGAAAAGTAATGGAAAAAAACAAGAAATGGAGGGCAGAAAAATAAAGCAAGGAAATCGAGCCCTTAGGAGCTTCGGCATTTTGTGCAATGATCCACCCTGGAATTGAAGTGAATTGAGTATGATCCATGAAATGCATCTTTAAATTAATAATACACTGCTGATGTTATAAATGGTCCAGCTGGTAAGAACCATGGCAGTCATCTGTGGCAGCCTTTCTGCCTTGTAGATGAGGTGTCTCAGGCCACACGAAGCAAAAGGACCTGTGTGAACTGAGGTGCACACAGCTGGAGAGGGTATGAAACCACTACCCACTCAGCTCCACCTCTCCATGGTGCTTCCTTGGCTTTGTTTTGGTTCCAAGTGTGCAAAGCTCATCTGTTTTCCCCCTTCTCTGCAACTCTGCCCATCCCTACCAACTCTTTCACCATCAGCAGAGAGGGGCTCCTGTCAGCTGAAACATCCCACCGATGTTAGGTGTGAAGCCAAGGAGAGAGGGGCGCCATCTCCCCAGTGCTCAGAGCTGTGCTCACCTCCAACAAGATTTGCGTTCCAGGCTTCAGCACCAGCCAAGAAATAGCAACAATGGACCCTGATTCTGTAGCTATGAAATGTTTTTTTTTTTTCTTGCACCTTTTCCCACAGTTTACTCTCCTGACTTACTTTTCTACTTCCTCCCTTTCTCTGTGTTTCCCTGATATATCCCACTCACTGTTGTCGGACACTTCCATGACTCTTCGGGTCACAACTCTGCACCAAAACCTTTGGGGCTTCCACTGATCGTGGCTTGAAGCCCAATTTCTCGAGCTCAACATTCAAGATCCAGGACAGATGAGTTTTACTCACCTTGTAGCCACAGAATTTGTAATGCTTCTCTAAAAACCCCAAGAAGCTGAATGATAAACAAATTTTGGTGAGGATCACCTTATAGTTTATTTTAAAAAATCTAAAAAAGCTAACCCTGAAACCTTTGCTTTAATATTAAAAGCAAAGTTAAAATGGATCACCCTGAGTGATGTCATGCGGTCATAAATATTCCATTTACAACTGATATTATCCTACAACTGGTGTAATCCTTTTGATTAGAAATTGGCCCTGCATACAAGCTGAGCGATGAGATTAGGCTGGCAGGCAAATTTACTTCATTTCCTAACGACAGTGGTTTCCCCTTGATTTTTTTTTGGGTGGGGGGGGGGCTCTATTTTATTTATTTATTTCTTTGTTTTGGTCTCATGCTAGGAAAGACTTGATGTCCCATGTTTTAAGAGAAGAAAATCACCTTGAAAGTCCAAATAGTTTCCTATATATAAATTGGGTCTCTCAGCTGGGCACAGTTGGGGGTCATTAGATAATGGTTTTGTGATGATGCCTCTTGCAAGTGGCTTCTGAAAATTGGTGACAAATTGAAGAACGCAGAAAGAGACAACTGAGAAAAAGACAACTGTGTGTTTATGTGTGAGAGGTACCTTTTACTTTCAAGCCTGGGATACTGGCAAAGGTTTTGACTCAGGGGAATGAATTGTATCTTCCCTTCTCACTGCCCAGCAAATGCCTCCTGCCCCTGACCTTTAAAGGAAAAGTACTTAGGAAGAATACAATTTTAAAGAATAGTGTCTTAGAATAAATGTAATTTCTTTCCCTCTTTTTTTTGTTGCCTTAATTTTCTTTTTTACTCTCTCATTCAACGTTTTTTTTTTAATATGCTCTAGCCCATCAACAATATTAAACTTTAGAATTGTCTTAAACTGAAAATTGCCTTTCAAATTACTTTTCTTCCTTTCAAGTCTCCTGTTCTGTTTTGCTTAATAAATATCCCTTCTGCTATCAGTCTCCCATTACAGCTTATTAGTCTTCCTGTACTATGTTCTTGCTTTGGGGTATTCAAACGATCTCAGCCTTCGCTGAAAGAAATGAGTTCCTGTAGGGAATGAAAATGTACTTTGAATTTTTAGAATATGAATTTATTAAGTGTATATCACTGATAGTTTGGAGCAAATCTGTCTTCCAGAAACCAACCACAGGAACCTTGAGGATCTAGACTTCTGCTCTTTTAAGTAATAACTTGCATTACATTGGTTAGTTGGGCCTGTAATTTTGTTTATTTGACAATTATATGAGAAGAATTAAAATTATTTCACTGATTACGAAAACTTAAGCAAAACAATCAATCTTTTTTTTTTTCCAAAACAGCAAATCTTGGATTCAATCCTGTACATATCATGAACAATAGGGAGTTGATATTGTTTTTATTTTAGTAACAATATTCTGAATAGTGGTTCCTATTTTTACTAACAGCTTCCGGTCTGTGTTTTTTCCCATTGTCATTTCAGTGTTTAGCATATTTGTGGAATGAGTGAATAACTAACCAAATGAAGAGCCACTAGTTTTCTCTTTCCTAGATGGAATGACTGAGGCCTAGGAAAGAGATGTGTTGCCCTAAGTCCTATGCCAAGTCTTTGAGTCCTGAGTCTGATCCTCTGAAAGACCATGAAGGTAAACCTGAAAAATCATTCTTATTATCCATGCACTCATATGAGATACATTAAGACTGACCTCTTTCAGAGAGAAGTTTTAAATTGTGGACGGGTAGTATGAGTGGGGAAGATTTTGATGTCAGGTGGCACAGCATTTGAATCTCAACCCTGTAAAACCTTTGTCTAGAAAACCTTGGACAAGTCATTTAAATTTGCCAATCATTATATGTAGAATTGGGATAATCATATCTCCTTCATAAGACTTCATGAGTAAATGTGAGCTATTCTGATCACAAGTATTATGATGTAGCTATTTAGTTATCCTTGACTTTAAGAAGAACGTTTTATAATTTGCCATACTGGAATTACATACGTAAAGAGATAACATCACAATGCTCGATGGACAAGTTCTCCTCAATCTCTTAATGCACTGTGATGGCACCATAGTATTTATTTACAACTATAACTTGGGGGCAGAAAGGAAGAACACAGACAAGATACTAAGATAGTATTGAAACAGTAGTTTTGTTTCTATTTTGACAGCTAAGTTCTATAGAGGCATATTTTAGTTGTCTATATTAGGGATTTATTTCTGGCACAACAGTCTATACTCATTCAGATTTTTTTTCCTCTGTATTCTGATGGTGGAATCGAAAGTGTGTCAAAAGTCTATGTGATTAGGAAAGAATTTAAAATGAATCCCAAACTGTCTGTGTAGTTTGTGCCTGCTTGGAACCAGGGTAACCAGTCAGGTCAAGGGGAGAATAAAAATAGTTAAAATGGTTGTTTGGCCTCTTTCAGAGGTAATTGTCTGATTTTTAAAAAACCTTTTGAGAGTTGATGCCTTCAGCGTTTTGTGGATGAGTCATAGTCACCCCATGAATGTCTTCTGTATTGAGAGTGATGAATGGATACAGTTTCAAATGTCAGGGTCCATACACGTAGATTACTGACAAGGATAAACCAGACCCCAGAGCTCTCAGAGCAATGTCAGATCATGGTACCCTCTGAAGCAGAATAAACAGAACTAACACAAAGTACAAGAGATTTGCCCCTTACAGAAATAACCTAACCTAACCTTCCAGAGAAAACTTAAGGCAATTTATTCATGATTGGTGCTTAAACTGGGGCATCTACCAGAACTCCTTGAAGGAGACTAGCATGGAACTAATATGAGATAGGCTATGAATTAAGAAGTTATAACATGTCTGAAGTAATATCCGAACGGAAGATGAGGACTCCATAGAGACTAGATAATGTCTCTATCTTCTACTGGAAGTGTTTGCCAAAGTTTCTACAACATTAGAGAAAGTGGAAACAAGACCCTCTTGTGAGCGTCAAATTGAAGGGCACGACTGTTTCAGAAATCTAAAAGGTGCTCTTGGGTAGAATCTGAAAGAATTCTCTGTCTCTCTTGCAGCCTTCATAGCACGTTCTATGAGACTCTCTGTCTAACGTCATTGATCCTTATCTTGTGCTTACAGCTTATCTTTGATCATTCCTTTGGTTTTCTTGTTAACCTAACACCAGGAAGGGAATGACCTGGGCAATAGTCTACAGTATCTCCCCATTGCATGTGACTATACTGCATCTAGTTTACAAATCAGCCTCTTGGGATTTGGGGGGCATGGCTTGATTCTTCAGAGCTAGATGACTTTTGATAGACTGATAAAATTGAGTTTCTATACCTAATAAATAAGCCTGGTCAGACTATGAGATAATCATGAGCCTATGAAGACTTGGGTGGGAAGCCAGTTCTTGAATTTCTCTGCCCTCTTCCCTGCTTCTATTTTCCACATACTCTTTACTCAAACACCACCTGTTTTTTTGTCTTAAAATGATTCATCAGAAGGAGTTTAAACAGAAAGTGTGAATTCCATTGATTTTCTAAAAACAAAAACCCTATCATTGTAAACTTTATGTACACTAAATTAAGTGTACCATGCTGATCAATTCAGGCAAAACACCTCACCCCTAAAGAAGGAATGGTGTGGGAGTTGTCTTTTTTCACTTCCTTGGCTGCTACCAATATTGCTTAACTCCATCTAATTACCCAATTGTCTGGTCTCTGGGATTATGAATCTAATGACCTATAACTTATAGTGAATGTTGGATGAACTTTGCTCCATTGTCAAGTGATGGGAGCAGCAGACCCTGTCCTCTTTCTTCTTGAACACACTGTTCTCTGTGGTGATACCTCCTTGAGCAATGGCAATGACTGTATATAACCTCCAGAGTAGAAAGTGTGTTAAACTTCTCCATAATCGGCTTCTTAAAATGATAGGTGGACAGTATAGCATGGTGGGTATTCTAATCAAGGGCTTGGAATGAACTTCCAAGCAGTGCAAGTAGTCATTTCCATCCATTCTTACAAGGTTATGATGTGAACGGCGGGCAGGGGTGGTGAAGAGTGCGGAAACGCTGTATTCTCTACCCTTGAAAAGCAGTTTGGAGGGACAAGCATGAGACTGGGAGTCAGAGAATCTAGTTACAGTGCTGCTTTTGGCTGAGGTGAAGGAAGAGTGGCCAGAGGAAAAGAGTGGGGGATAACCAATCGAACCTAAATATGCACAGACTAACTAGACTGTGACATAAAATTTAAGACCGCAAGTCTGGATAAATTAAGAGTGTGCAAATGGGTGAAATATTCAAACTTGTTACAAAGAGGTCTGGTGCTCTGGGGTCTGAAATCCTATCTGATGTGCTGTGTGTGCTAGCAGCTTCATTTTTCTGAAGGATCCCTCATCTAGAAAATAGAGAGGCTGTGATCATTTCTATGCAGGCATGAACAGCATATTATTTACAGAACCACCAGAGATTAAGATACCTTCTGTTCAGGCTGTGCCTCTATAATCTCTGGCGGTTTGAAATGAGGCAGGGGAAGAATGTCATGCCCATGTGTTCGGAATGCTGTTTGTGTTTGTGTTTCTGAAGAGAATGCTCTCTCATGTAGATAGAAGCAGCCCAGGATCTGATCTATCATCTGGCTGTAATGAAGAAACTATACCTTCATAGTGAGCAATGGAAAACTCGGAGCTTCATAAATACTTAATAATCACCATTTGTGTTACATTGGGTTATGCTCAGATGATGAATAAAATCCCCGAAGGCAGCACAGAGCAGGACAAAATGCTATGAACTAAGAGGATGGACCAGGCTCTAGTCTTTGTCCTGTCACTAATTTGCTGCTGACCTTGGGCAAGTCACTTAATGTCTCTGGGTTTTAATTACTTCAACTGTAAAATATAGGCAAAGGGGAAGGCCGATATGATTTCTGAGGTTCCTTCTAGCCAGGAAATTAGACTTCATGATTCTGGCCATGAACCAACACTGAAATCAGTGGCATTTCTAAAATATTCATAAAAACTGTCTTCAAAGATAAACTTCAGGCTGAATAAATACATCCACCCAGCTGTATTCAAGTTTCTTCAGAGTCTTTTTCAATATGACCTTCCACCTTTCCAGCCAGGTCTCTAACTAACCACATCAGCCTATGCCATTTACATTCACACTGTTTATGCTGTTCCCATTTCTACAAGAGCCTTCCCTCTTATTTATCCACATGAGAAAATATCGCATATCATTCAAAGTATAATTTCATTGTACTTCCTATATAGATGTAAATCATTCCCTGGTCTCTCCTTGAGGCTCCCTCGTAACATGTTACAGCATATATTGATATGTTGCATACACGATTAGTGGAGTTTACATCCATCTGCCTGCCGCAGAGGCAGAAGTAGACTTACGCCTCCTATAATTGACTTTGGTATTGGTGGGGTAGGTGACTAGTTTAGCAAGCCAGACACTAGAGCTAGAGAATAAAAGGATGTATATGAAATGTGCAAAATAATATATTAAATATATCACATATATTTATTATCTTATATAAGTTATTATTATATAATCACACAGCTGTTGGAATGGCTAAACTCAACAACACAGGAGCACAACTGATGTCGGTGAGGATGCAGAAGAAGGGGAACCTTCTTGCACTGTTGGTGGAAATGCAAACGGGTGCAGCCACTCCGGAAAACAGTATGGAATTTATACAAAAAGTTAAAAAGAGAACTCTCCTACAATCCAGCAATTGCACTGCTAGGTATTTGCTCAAAGAATACAAAAATAATAATTCAAAGGGTTACATGCACCGGGATGTTCATAGCAGCATTATCTACAATAGCCAAACTATGGAAACAGCCCAAGTGTCCATCAACCAACGAATGGGTAAAGAAGAATATTATTCAGCCGTGAAAAAGAATGAAACCTTGCCATTTGCAATGACACAGGTGGAGCTAGAGAGTATTATGCTAAGTGAAATAAGTCAGAGAAAGACAAAGGATTTACTTATATGTAGAGTTTAAGAAACAAAACAAATGAGCAAAGGGGAAAAAAGGAGAGAGAGGTAAACCAAGAAACAGACTCTTACCTATAGAGAAAAACCTGATGGTTACTGGAGGGGATGTCAGTGGGGTAATGGGTTAAACAGGTGGTGGGGATTAAGGAGTGTACATGTTGTGATAAGCACCAGGTGTTATATGGAACAGGTGTTATATAGTGTTGGATCACTATATTGTACGCCTGAAACTACTATTGCTTTGTATGCAAACCAATTGGAATTTAAGTAAAACCTTTTAAAATTAAAAAATAAAAGCATGTATACAAATAATATTTATTTATTACATTATATAAGTTTTTACATAATCATATATATTTTTTTTTAATTTTTTTTCAACGTTTATTTATTTTTGGGACAGAGAGAGACAGAGCATGAACGGGGGAGGGGCAGAGAGAGAGGGAGACACAGAATCGGAAACAGGCTCCAGGCTCTGAGCCATCAGCCCAGAGCCTGACGCGGGGCTCGAACTCACGGACCGTGAGATCGTGACCTGGCTGAAGTCGGACGCTTAACCGACTGCGCCACCCAGGCGCCCCTACATAATCATATATTTACACAATAAAAATGTATGTACATGCTAGGCTGCTGTCAGAGCATTCTATTTATTAGACATGACATATTAAGTACAGGATGTCCGTGAACAGATTAAGCACATGTTGAAATCCGCAGTAGAATAGATGGGTACTGTGGTATATGTATTTAACGATTAATAACTGAATCCCACCACCAGAAAATGACGCTTTGAAACTCTCTCTCTCTCTCTCTGCCTTAAAAGCTGTCTAGATGGTTACTCTGAGTCAAAAACTTGGAGACAGAAGCCAGAAGATGCCACTGAACAATGAAGATGTGGGAGGGTGACTTCTGTAGTTTCAGAAGGTGCTGAATCCTATGCCAGCATCCATCCATTTCTGGCAATGCAGGCTGTCCACACATGCTGGGGAAAACACAGCAGAATGGTTCTCATTGCATGCAGCAGCTTGCAAAGCACCAACTTTCAGTGCTGAACCATTGAAATAATTGATCAATGGTATCAAATGCAAAAGGACAAGAGCCATCTTGCAGAAAGACAATGAAGATCAGTCTACAAGCCTCATCAGACCCAGAGACCTGAAGTTCTATTTACTCTCTTGATTGCTCTTCTAGTCAGAAAATGTAGGTAAGATGGAAAATCCCCCAGAAAAGGGGCTTGTGTGTTAAGTGGCCTGTAAATGACGCACATCAGTTACCTGAGAGACCAGTGCTTTACAAAGGAGGCAGTGTGCATGGTGGTTAAGAGCATAAAGCTATATCAATTTGGGCAGGTTATTTAATTACTTTGGGACCCAGTTTTCTCACCTGCAAAATGGGGATACTAGCATTACCAACATGACAGGGTCACAGTAAATGTAAATAAGTCAATAATTATTAGCTATCGTCATAAGTGCTGTTATTACGAATATTGTTACTGAATGAAGTACTAGCATGAAACGGAGCCTCCAATAAGTAGTGATGTAAAAATAAGAATCCGGATTTGTTTTTTATGATGTGGTCCGAGTGAGGCAGAACATGGATAATTTAAATCCTTGGCCTCATTTCATAAAACTATAGAATGTTAGAGCATATAGGATCTGAAACTATTTAATTCAAATTTCTTGTTTTTAGAGATGAAGATGATGAAGGTAAGAGGAGTTAAATCCTTGCCCAGGTTCTCACAAGGATTCTGGGGTTTTGATGCTTTTCTTCTGGCTCATAGTTCCACCCATGAAATTTCTACTTGTTGACCATCCTTGATTTTGCAGTTCTTTCATTTGGAGGTGCAAATGGAAATAATATGAAATCCAAATACATATACTTTCCTACTCCTAGTAGCCCTGGCAAAAGTTTGGTGGCTAAACTCATTGACTAAATAGGTTTTCATGACTAATGAAAAGATGTCTGAGGTTGAAATATACAAAGAGCAGTGGATTGAGAGAGAGGAGGCTCAAATCTTATTTCTGCCTTTGCTATTGATTTGGGTGAGTGTTCTCAGCCTCAATTTCTCTGTCAGATGAGAGAGTTGGGTTATGTGATCATTCCAAAACATTGGCACAATAATATATTGTATAAATATAATCTCTAATGAACAACAAAGTATTTATAATTATGAAGACAATTTGTCATCAGAATGTTCAAACACCTGGATGTAATTTTTAAAATTTGCTAATTATTTAAAAAACAAACAGAGAAAAAAACAACCTAATAAATGAACAGGCCATGGAAATCAGCTTGCTCATTTGTAGGACAGTTTATTGGGTTGGAATATTTTGCCTTTGGCAAATGAGAATCAGTTAATTCTAGGTATTTGCTTATTGACTTGCTAGAATAGAATGATCTATTTTTCTTCCATTTTTGTCAGTAATGACCAGTCAAAACTCTTGAAAGAAGGCCCAATTATTCCTGGAAAAGGAAAATATTCTGTGACCTTCCAGACTGTGATGTCATCAGCTCTCTAATTAATGTATGTGCTTTCCTTCTAAGCTTTTGTTCTAATTCCTTCTGAATTTAGGAACAATAGTAATTGCCTGTAACAATCTTGCCAGTCAAATATTTTCTCAAGGAAATAAAGAAATATCTCTAAAGTCAAAAATAACATACAACTCTATTTTAAGCTTTGGCTTCATGGAGTTGCCTCATCACAGTGAGATTCAAGACCCTCGAGCTAATGTATCCCTTACTTCCTGGAGGAAGGCGGCAAGACCCAATTCTCAGGAGCAGTCTGTCCAGGCCACTCCTACTTATGGTTACAGGTGTGGTGGTCAGGGTAAGATTTGATGTTCGGTGCTTGCCTCCTATTTCATTTGCTAAAGGAAAATGCCACAGGGTATACTTATTTCTTGGCTAGATGAGTGCATGGCATGAACCGACCTGAAACAATGGCCTGAATTCAACAAATATGTATTCAGCACTCACATGCCAGGCTATAGGGGTTCCAAACACCCATGGCTACCAATATAGGGCTACCTCAGTTACCTTATTTTTTAAATTTTATTTATTTTGAGAGAGAGAGAGAGAGAGAGAGAGAGAGAGAGAAAGAGAGCAGAGAGACAGGGAGAGTGAGAGAATCCCAGCAGGCTCTGCAGGGCTCAAACTCATGAGCCACGAGATCATGACCCGAGCCAAAGTCGACGCTTAACCGACTGAGCCACTGAGGTTCCCCTACCTCAGTTACTTTAAGTGAATGATTGCATGCTACCAGCATGAGTTTCAAAGCTACATTGTTAATTTTCTTTCCTGTGATATAAAATTATTGATATCCCTCAAGCTAAAGACAGTGAAAAGTAAGCTCTTTTCAGCTCCAAGGTAATGTATTTTCCCCCTTCCAAAATCCAAGCCCTTCCAAGAGACAAATAATTCCAGTGAAATTAATAACCATGATTCTTAACAAAGGGTATCTGTTATTTTTTTTTTTCAACGTTTATTTATTTTGGGACAGAGAGAGACAGAGCATGAACGGGGGAGGGGCAGAGAGAGAGGGAGACACAGAATCAGAAACAGGCTCCAGGCTCTGAGCCATCAGCCCAGAGCCTGATGCGGGGCTCAAACTCACGGACCGCGAGATCGTGACCTGGCTGAAGTCGGACGCTTAACCGACTGCGCCACCCAGGCGCCCCAAGGGTATCTGTTATTAAAGCTAGCATGAGCTACCAGAGACCAGAGTTGATAATCTCACTAATTTTCCCTTTAGTAATATAATTTTATATGCAACAAAGACCTGAGAATCGTATGCTTGACCAGCATTTGGAGCTGAGAGTATGTTTCAGCTCTTTCTCTGGTAGAGCATATTGTAAATTACCATGCGTGCCTTAACAAAGTCTGAACAAAGGTAATCTCGGGTTCCAAGAAAGGAAATAACCTGCCAGAGAACCAGAGATAGAATCTAGAGCTCTTAGCTACACTCAGCTTGATTTTTCAGGAGGTTTACCTACCCCTTCCCAATAAAAAAATATATTACTTCATTGGGTTTTCAGGATTAATAGCAAACATAATACAATTAAGAATCGTCTGATGGAATAGTTTCCTTTGCAGACTTATTTTCTATAATACTTGAGCATTGTATTAACTTTTGTGTTGTAGGAGAAAAATATTTAAGTATCAAAATGGTGATCTATTAGAGAAGGCATGACTGTATTTGTGTCACTTTCTGACCCAGTCAGGCATATATAAAAAAAGCACTCCTACTTGAGTTATAAACGCTGTAGATTAAAGTTCAGGCACAGGCAATAGATGCCAGGTTTGGGAGTAAATATTAGCTAAGTTGTAGAAGTGCAGACAACACTGACTCCATGTGTGACCTCTATCTTGTTCATGCCCATGAAGTGACCTTACTTGGGGCTAAGTGTTCCAGGTTCCTTGGAAGTTAATGTGTGCCTTAACCAGAATGTGGGAAGGCTTGTTCTGATCTTCCCTACAGTTGCACACAGAAGGCTCCACGTTAGATGACTAGTAGAGACCACTGGTGTACAGGTGTTGCCATTTTAGGTGACTACCCTTTGACCTCACCACGATGCCCCTTGTTCTATAAAAGGTACGGATTAATGTTTGGAGGGGGTGGAGAATAGCTGCCTAGTGCCCTGGTACTTCTGGCCTCCCAGTCCCACCTGTTAGCAAGTTAAGTTTCTACTTATGACCCCAACAAATTTTACCTTAGAGAATAGATAAAGACCCTTTATTTAAGGTCAGAATCCCTAATGCAACTTTAAGAATTCAGTCAAATGGATAGCCTTTACTTTTATTCTTGGGTTAATCAATGGATACAATAGAAGTCTTCATTGATTAATGAGATGGGTAGTTCATTTCAATGAATAAATAGTAAAAATAGTCATTTTAAATCATCCCTTTTATCCACCCATGCTCAAGAATATCAATAATACTTTTTCTGTTATCTGAAACACTATTGTAATGACAGGATAGTTATTGACAATTGATTTAAAGCTATTAGTTAACAGGTAAAAGCTATTTCAGAACCAATGAGACTTCCTAGGTATTTTTTTTTTATCCTGGAGGAAATGTTCAGGGCCAAAGGAAGTAAACCACAAACAGTAAACAGTATTTCAATTCATAGAACTTAACCAACAAGAAATCTCAACAACCAAAAAGATTTTTTTCTTCAGCATTCTCCTTTACAGTGAAAAATGACAACAAAAGCAAAATATATTTATATGGGACTAAAAGCATTCAAAAATGCCGTTGGTTTAAGCTATCCTATTTGTTTATATACTATATAATATCTACGTGAGATTATCAACCATTACATAGCAATCATGCTCCCTGCAAAGTACTTTCATTTATCTACATTTTGAATCTCACAATAGCCTGTTGAGATAGGCTATTCTTGTCAACATTTTACAAATGAAGTAATGGCAATCTAGAGGGCCTTAAAATGTCACCAAGTAGTAAGTGGCAGATTTACTACTAACTCCAAGTCCCATATTCTTTCCATATTTATCATACTATACTTACTAAGACAAGATATACATACATATACGTGTAAACACACACACACACACACACACACACACACACACACACAGGTTGTTACATGTATATGTGATATATATGTGTATAAAACTTGAATTTTGAATAAAAACTTCCAGGTTATTTCTAAGATGGGAAACCAGCAAGACCCATTCATGGAATATTTTACTTCATGGTAAAACAGAATTCATGTGAAGCAAATGCCAGAGGTCACCAGCTCCTTCAGTGGGACATGTACTCTCTTTGCTAGCCTTATTATCTTGAGCATATCTGGGCTTCTAGGGGTGTCCTAGGCCACAAGTGGCTTTTCCTCCTTTCTTGGCAGAAGTTTTAAAGCAGAATCCCAAGTTCTTCCCAATTCCAAGTTCTCAGTTGTTGTTGTGAGGATGTTTTTAGCACTTTCCAAAACAGCATCGTGCAATAGGACTTTCTACAATGCTGGAAATGTGCCATATTTGCACGGTTCAATAAGGTAGTTATTAGCCACATATGGTTATTGAGCACTTGAAATATGGCTAGTGTGATTAAAAATTGAAAATTTTAATGTTAATTAAATGTTAATTAATTAAAATTTAAATAGCTATATGTGGCCAGTGACACCATATTGAAGAGCAGTTCTAGACAGTTAAAGATTATGGTTCACAGGGCCCAGAGCACCTCAGGAACAGCATCCTTGCAGGATCACCCTGTGAGGGTACAATAGAAGTTATATATTTAATTATGAGTTGTGCCTTAATTCATTCTAGATGGGGTTTGAAGCAGAACGTTAATATTAGAATTAAGAAGGTATATAAGGATCTTTAAGTAAAGGATAACAAATGAAGGAAGAATATGTTGTGGTAAATATTGAGATAAAAGAACAGAACATTACCATTTGAAGTGAATTTGAATTTCTAAACTTTACACACTGGAAGAGGATAGAACAATTCAATTCAAGATAAAAATTTTCTCCTCCTTGCCAATGCAATAAAGTTGGGATTTTACTAGGGGCTGAAAGAGAAGCAAGAAGAAATACACAGAACATCAGATCTGCTGCATGTTAGTTACAGTGGCCTAGAACTCTAGGATCACCTCTAATGAAATTATCTACTTGACAGAACTGTGAAGATACAATGAAATTATTTACAAAAAGGAACTAGGAAAGTGCCTCACATTTGACTGATATTAGCATTTATAATGATAATTTGTTTCTGCCTAGATCTTTTAAAGGCCTATTCCAAGTACCTGTGAGAACATAGAAAGATGCTTAGGGGTATTTATTTTGGAAAGCTTATTTTGTTGGAAATAGACCACAGAAGAGGAAATATGGACAACACAAAGGCAATGCCTTTGTGTAGAGAAATGCCATGCCCCCATCTCCATTTGCAAGTTGCTCCCATAGGGAGAACTGTTGTTGAGGAAGGGGGGTCAGGTATGTTGGGTCAGACTACACTGGAATAGTGAGACCAGAGTGAAAAAGAAAAGGAAGAAAATTTAAGATGAGCACTTGGATTTTAGGTATTTGTGGTATATTATTGCATATAGTTTACTGATGCTGATGTTCTTATCAAAGATAACCACAGAAGGAAGCAGTATAACCACAGAAGGAAGAAGTATCGTATCTGAAGCACGATGAGGGTACTTGAAAGGCCACTGACCCTGGAACTGAGTTAACTGGGTTCCAATCCTAACTTTTCAATCATGTGACTTAGACTTATCATCATCTTTTGGTCCCCAAATTCTTCTTGTAAAACAATGATCTGAATGGTGCTCAAGGATCTTTAAGCCCTATTCCAGCCCTAAAGCTCAAGAGTATAGTTCTAAATATGAAAGCACATGTGGGCTCTGGTTCTCCAGATCCTGTGAAGCCCCACTGCTCTTTCGGGAGAGCCTGCTGTTTTAGTCCTCTAACTTGTTTCTGTAATTCTGAATCTCAACTTGTGTGAACAGTGATATCTCAATCAGCATGCACAAAAGCAGTTGGTATGGTGGGAGTTAGTGACAGTGGGTGGGTGAACAGATTAAAGAGGAAAGGGTTGGGAGAGAGAGTTGTGTGTGTGCAAAAGAAAGTAGACCTTCCTTTTTTGACATTCTTTTGCTACGTTCTCCAATAAAGCTATCAAAAGCCAAATGCCAAAATGAGGGCATGAAAATAGCTTGGGGTTTGGAGTTAAGCAGACCTGAATTTGAATCCAAGCTCTGGATTCTAACTTCAGTTTTCTTATCCTTGTGATATTTGTAGTCAGCAGCTATTATGAAGCTTAAATGAGATAATGTTACCTAGTAGATAGCAGGTGCTCAGTAAATATTTTCTTAATTGCTCCCCCCCCGAAACTGGCTTAATTCTTTCCCCATTTTACCCATAATGTAAAAGATTAGTCGAAGAAACAATCATGTAGGGCTGCTTAGAGGTCTATATCTAGAGGATGTAAACAATCTGTGGTGGGGAGAGAAGGGTGCTGAAGAGAGTAAAAGCCATAGCCAGGAATAGAAAACCCAGCCTCTTCGTTAATGAAACCTCTTCTTTTGGTAGCCTCACAATTCTCTGGTTCCTGAAAGCCACAGAAGTGCTTATCAGAATAACAACCCTAACTGCTTTTCCAACACTTTACCAATAGGAAGATTAACCGCACAGGCCCAGGACATTGAAAGGGGAACCGCACGACTTATTTCCACCTGAAGTTAGCAAAACTGGATCCTGGAGTGACATCCGCTACTTGCTCCTCTACCCAGGAGTCGGAAAAACCTCTTTCCAAGAGGAGACCAGGGGAAGGCAGAGAATCGGGGAACGCAGAGCTCCTAAACCCCTTTCTCCAGGACGCTTGTTCCACCTGACCGTCTTTACGTGGCTCTAACGCAGTTTCAGCTTGCGGGAACCGCCGGCGAGCAGTGAGCCGCCAGTTGCCCGCGGTATTTAGCTCCCGGCCTCGCAGAACTTTCAGCACCGCGGACAGCGCCCTTCCCTGCTGTCAGCTCTGCGGCCCAGGCTCCTGCCTGGTGCTATCCTGCCTGGGATGTTCTTCAGGACCCCTTACGCCGGGCGACAGGCGGGTTATCACTCTGTGGTGCTTGTCAACTCCGGCCAGTGACTGGCCCCGCCACTTCGACGAGAATCCCACCTGCTCCCCCCACCCCACCCCACCCCAAGGTTTTCCTCTGAATTTGAATTCAGTTCAAGACTCTCGGTTCAGGACTCAGTGAATGAAGCCTCGCACAGGTAGTGGGGTGAGGAATACCAGGAGCAGATGAGATCACTGCTGTTCTAGTTTTCCTTCCATCTTTCCCTGCCTTCCCTTTGCTTCTGGTCACTTGGCGATTTCTACCTTACTTTTCGATCACGATATAAAATAAACGTTGTGTGTGTATGTGTGTGGGGGGGCGGGGGGGGGGGAAGATGACTCTGGATGGAGGAGGGGGTTTGGGGCTGTACCCGCGAGGCCACGCTGCCTTACTCTGGCCCTCTTGATTTGTAGGAAACTGACGTGTTTGGGATGAGGGAAGAGAGAAAGCTCCGATGGGGTGAATAAGTGCGGGCGAGACTCCTCTCCCCCGGGGCTGCGCGCTCTGGCAAGAGAGCTTCCTTGGACACTTTTCCCATCACGTCCTTCTCGCTGCCCCGTCGCGTATCACCGCTCTCTGGGGACAGGAGCGCACCGGCCCTGTGTGGGTATCGGGCTCAGCTGGAGCCCCTTTGAAGAGTTTGCTCTCAGGTAAAAGGGCAGACGTTGTCCCCGCCCTCCCCTCGGGCTACAGCCGGAAAAGCCTCTCTTCCTTTCCGTGGGCTCAGTCCGAGGCCGAGAACCTAGCTGCGGGAGCCGGGTGTGTGACAAGGCAGGGAGGAAAGGACAGGCCCGGCATCTGTGGAGACCCAGGCGGCCCGGACACTGCTTGCGGCTCCCTCCTCTGCCTCTCACTCTGGCCGCGCCGGAGCTGCGTTTGCCCCAGCCCAGCCTGGCAGCTCCTGTGAGTCGGAGCCCGGCGTCCCCCGACCCTAGACCCTGTCCAGGCCCCATCCCAGGCCAGATACGGAAAGACCCCAACCCAGCTCCTTCCTTCTTCCAAGGGACCCCTTCCCGGCGGGCGCCCTCAGCCTCCGCGCCATGTTCCTGTTTCCCCTCCTCCTGTGGCTCCGGCTCCCTGGTTCATTCAACAAGAGGCGACCATCCTACTCGCGGGGGTCCAGTTGGGGTGCAGGGGGTGCGGAGGGGAACAGACTGCGGCGAAGGGGGACGTTCACTCACCGGAGAGCTGGAGGCGATGAACTAGCTGCAGGGACTGGTGGCTAGCCGTCTGCACTTACAGCGCCAGATTCTGTCTCTCCCACTATGATGCGGAGCGGTGGAGGCAAAGGAAGGCAGGAGGCAGCCACTGCTGCTGAACAGCTCCTCAATTATTCAGTTCGCCCCCCTCCTCACCTCCCTCCGGGCGGCCTGTCAGTCCTCCCTCCAGCTCGCCTGTCTCCGCCTTTCTGGAGTCACGTGGGCGGCCCAACCCCTTACATTATTGAGCAGAGGCCTCTCACCAGACGCCCCCGCCTCCCAGCACACACACACAGCACACACACACAGAGACACAGACACAGACACACACACACACACACACACACACTCACTCAGCTATATGCCACTCTCAACTTCTCTCTGGCTTGCTGAGCCTCCGGGTGCTGCTTCCAGTATCTCAGGCTGTCCCGAGGCTTACTGGGCCTGATAAGGGCGCAGTTCTCTGCCCCTGGAAAAGCAGGACTAAGCAGATGTCTGCGGTGTCGGTGGGTTGAGAAGGCATCCGCCAACAGCTCCACCTTTGCTGGACTTGGCACTGAACAAAGCTGGCTCTCCAGACCTGCTTCCTACCCTCTGAAAGCTTCCCTCCTCCTTTGCTGAACCCTTGCTGCTCTTAAATTTCTTCCACTTCCCTCAGCATTGTTGGAAAGAAAGGATGGGAGAGACTGATTTCATCTCTCTTCTTAAAAAAAGGCAGACCCTCCTTCTCCAAAGCTCAAGTAGGTCAAATTTATCTTTGGGTTCTCAACATCTTATGAGTGGAAAGACTGTGGGTTTGAGTTTTGAAGACCCACCAAGAATTCTAGTCTCTGTGACCTTGGAGTATTTCATCTTCCTAACCTTTCTTCTCTTATCTATGAAATGACCACCTCACAGGACAGTTATGAAAATTGTAAATGATAATATTCTTGAAATTGCTAGCCCAGTGCTGGATACATATTTGTAACTCAATAAATAAACATTCTTTCCCTGTCTCTATTAAAATAAATTTCAGAAAACAAGAAGATTGTAATTTGTGCCAGCAGAACAGAATTATCTTTTGTAAGACTGGGAGGGGCATCTGTGAGGTCAAGCTAGAGAGATAACCAGTCTGAATGAGGACAGGAGAGACAGAAGGCTTATATTTTTCATTGGTTCCATTACAGTAAGTATCCCATAACTCTGTTATGCCTCAAAAGGATGAGGACTAGATGGTACCAACCCAGGCATATTTGGTCTCGTCAGAGAATGAATTATTTAACATTCATTGAGTAGACTGAAAGTGCCTCCATGAATGCTTGCATCTTTGGTCTAAGCCCTCAGGATACATGGGAGCTAATGAAATATAACTCCTACCCTTGGAAACAAATTCACTGAGCTTTTGTTTGAGAAGAATACTGGCTGACTGACACCCCCTTTGTCGGACAAAGCAGTTCAAGTTTACCTTCAGGTTGTGGATTATGGCTCAGAGACCCTGGGTTCACCCAAGGAAATGACTGATTGGTGCCAGGACAGTCTCGGTAAGTACACCTAGATCAAGCTCATTATTGTCTTGGATCACCAGCATCCAGGTCTGATGTCTTGAGACATCCCTCTAATTTAAGCTTATGAGAGTACTTCAGGGTATGTCACACCTCCTGGGATACTCAAGAAGCTGTGAAACATTGCAGGAGAGGCACAGAGTTAAAGACTCAGAAGTTTGGAGTCTTAGCACAGGTTCTGCCCGTTACTTATTGTATGATCTTTGGCAAATCATTCAAGCTTTCAACGTCTCATCTTTAAAATGGGAATAGAATGGTTATCTGCCTTCTTCATAGCTGTAATGTTAAAATGGGATAATGTATGAGAAGACACACTGCACAAGGTAAAGAGTAAACAAATGCAAACTGTTAATATTATGCCCTAAATAAAACCCTGCATTTGTTCTAGATATATCATGGGCATGAAAGGATGAGAAGACAGGATTTGTCATTAAATGGGCAGCCACTAAAATGTCAATGTATTTCTTTTTTTTTTCTTTTTTATTATTTTTTTTCAACGTTTATTTATTTTTTGGGGGACAGAGAGAGACAGAGCATGAACGGGGGCGGGGCAGAGAGAGAGGGAGACACAGAATCGGAAACAGGCTCCAGGCTCCGAGCCATCAGCCCAGAGCCTGACGCGGGGCTCGAACTCACGGACCGCGAGATCGTGACCTGGATGAAGTCTGACGCTTAACCGACTGCGCCACCCAGGCGCCCCTAAAATGTCAATGTATTTCTGTAAGTCTGTGTGTGTGCATGTAATTCAAGGGGTGTGGTGTTTTGAGCATTGTGTTTTTTCATTTTCACTTCTGTGATGGATTGCTGGATTAAATCTCATCCATTTTGCCCCTCGTCTTTCATTTTTAGGACAACAGCAGCCACAATCACAGGGGTTAGGAGTATTTAATATCTGAGATAAGTTTGTGCCTGTATTTCAGGACAGCAGAATTTAGATTTTTCTGCCTTTGCTAGGTAAAATTGATTTGGGATAGAAATTCAAAATGGGTTTGATTTCAAAATTAAAAAATTCAGCATCCAGGAGCAATTTCTGGATATTCATCAGCACCTTGAATGGTGAAATGAATCTCTAGTCCATTGCCAATAAATCCAATGAAATGCTCACACAAACCAGAAACTCCCAAGTAGGCTTTCCTACCCTTAAGCAGACTCCAGTCTAGTTTTCTGGTTTATTTCCTTTTAATATCCCTCAGAAACTATCAATCTAGATCTCTTTATATTTAGAGAGATCAAAAGACCAGAAGATGCCAACTCATGCTCCTAAATGTATCATTTAAAAATATTGTCCAGGCTAAATAAGATGCTGCCTCTGACTCCTACCCACCTTTGTGTTGTCATGACAAAAACATGAGAAATGGAAGGATGAGAATGAAATAATTTGCCTCAAAAATGGTGCTTTTGTAAACAGTTCCTTAGATGAGTATACATTTTAGAAAATTATGGACAGTTTCATCAGAAGTTGCTCTAGGACTCTGAATAATTTTTTTTGAATCAGTTTTCAATGCCCAAGTCAATTTTACCCAGCTAAGGGCAGAAAAGGGAGCTTCGGGGACAGATCTTGGATTGATTGCAATAGAAAGTTACACCGTAACAGTGATTTCCTGATAAGGTTTCCCTTGGGTCCTACTCCTTTACTTATAAGCTCTTATCTTTTGCCTGTTGACTGTTGCCTTTATAAGCTAGTGCAGATGCTTTTCAGCTGTTAGCAGAGCATTAATGAGCCAACAAATAGAAAGGCAGTAGATAAAAATGTAGTCGAGCACTTAGAGCCACACATAGCAGGGAAAATTGATACATATCTCACTCAGTTTCAGGGTTAAGCAATAATACTACAGGGTGACTGCTAATTAGACCTTGAAAGTAAACATTCCAGTTTCTTTTCGTTCCAAGTGGAATATGGGAGGGTTGATTCATTTATTCGACATGTTCCAGATATTTGAGATACGGCCACAAACAATCCAGAGATGATTCCTGCTCTCCTTTAGCTTACAGTCTAGTGGAGGGAGTTAGATTCTAAAGAAGCAAAGAAGTGGCGAGAAGTATCATGATGAAAACAAAATGGACTGTTATAATAAGAAATAAAGAGGCACCACTGTATTGAGTGGTGGAGAACTGGTAAAGACAAATGCAGGGCCCAGACACAAAACTGATCACTCTGCAAGAAAGGTGCAGTGCCCGTTTTACATAGGGCTCTTTGACAAAATTCTGTGTCATTAGCAGGGTAATCATTAAAATCCTTCCTGATAGACCTGCTTTGGTAGATTATGGTTAACCCACGAGGGAATTGGTCAGATGCCTTATGAACACTTACCTGGTTTTTGTCTCATGATTTAGAATGATGAGTACCTAATGTTTCCTTCTAGGAGAATTCCAAGCTCATCAACGCTATTGACATTTTCCTCAGAGCATATTTAGAAGCTGAGAAACCAAAAACACTGCAACAGCATGGCTAGAGCCTGGTCCAAAACCCTCCAAGGCGGAGGTGCTTCTGGGTAGCAGGAGGAGAAGACGAGATCCTCGGGTACCTTGGCACACAATGAAAGTATATTGAATAAAGAGCCTGCTGCTAGGATTCTACCAATTGGACTGGGAGTTTATAAGTCAATTATCTATGAGTAATTATACTCTGGATATCTAAATTCTAAGAGGAAGAAAGGGGATTTCATCCTAAACATGTTCATTTCACTCTTCTGAAATTTACAATGACATATATCACTTTTCCTACCCCCACCCCATATACAGAGAATAAAGTCCCTTAATGATGAAGCTGTGGAGAGAAGTCAGGAGTGTCAAACCAATGGCATTCCCTGACATGGGAGTAGGAAACATTAAAGCAAACACTTCTTGGGCACCTGGGTGGTTCGGTCAGTTAAGCACCCAACTCTTGATTTTGGCTCAGGTCATGATCTCATGGTTTGTGAGGTGGAGACCTGCCTCCAGCCTGATGCTAACAACTGGAGCCTGCTTGGGATTCTCTCTTTCTCTCAAAATAAATAATTTTTTTAAAAAGGCAAACATTTCTTCCCATTTATTATATTTTATTTATTTAAATACATTCACTTTCCTACTTAATTTACTTTGAATAGGTTTCTTTCACTGCTTTAAACAGAAAATTGGCATCAGTTGCCACTAATACAAGATAACCATGTAAGTAAACACAATGAAAATAAAACAATGCTTTGATAGCCAAGCTAAATACTATTGCCTGCCTAGGCACCTGAGGCTTGTTTTCTCCTTATAAAAAAAAAGAAAATTAGCAACTGTAGAGAAGTATTTAAGATATATTGGCATCAAACTGAGACTTTCTCCATGAAGTAATCAGAAAGATTGAAAGAAAGGAATAAAACTAACCTCTCACTCTGTGATTATATGCCATTTAGTGTTGAGTCCTAGTACCATCTAAATCAGTATTTCTCCTAACTTTAATGTGCATGGGACTCATCTGGGGATTTTGCCAAAAATGCAGAATTGGATTCGGTAGGACTGGGGTGGGACCCAAGGACTTGCATTTCTAATACGGTCTCAGTAATGCTGGTGTTGTTGGTTCTTGGACCACTTTTTGAATAGCAAGGATCCAAAGTACCAATAATGTTATGTGTCTCACACTCGGGGATATGCTAACTCTTACTTTATAGATGAGAAAAGTGAGGACTTGAGGTTGTGAATAACCTAAGGTCCTACAGTTGGTAGATGAGCCAGGGCTAAAATTTCATTAGCTTCCTGTCTTTCAGTCTAGTGTTCTTTCCCAAAAGATCTGTAAAGTCACTGACTTGTCACTAGGGACACAAAATACCTTTTTCAACGGGCTATGCCATGAAAGCCAACGTTTGCATTGCTATATTCTCTAGGTTATTCTATGGTAACAAACATGCCCAAACTTACAGTAGCTTAAAATTAGTTTACTTGTTGTTGACATTATGTTTCCACTGTGGGTCACTATGGGCTCTGCTCCGTGTAGTCACTGTATGTCATTTTATGTTGCCGCATCCTCACATGGTAGTTCAGAGTTTGCTTTGGCAGGCAGGACCAATGCTGGAGGACATTGCACAGCAACTAAATGCTCAGGCTTAGAAGTGATGCATATCACTATTGCCCACAACCCATTGGCCAGAACATATCGCCACTCAGCTGCAGTTACGAGGGTGGAGAAGGATAATATTTCCACCTGCCTAGAATGAGAGTAGAATCAGATACAATGAGTATTAAAAGTCTCTAACAAATAATATAATTTTTCTATCACTGACGATCCATGAGTCTGTCATGGCAATCTTTTCCCTCTTCTCATGAAGTTTCCCAGGGCAACAGGGCCACCATGAGTCCATTTCTCTCCTGGGTCCTTCTGTATCATATGGAAAGAAAAGAAAGTTTAATTGCAGAGAGAACATAGGATTCCAGGAAACTTTGGTGACAGCAGGGACATCAAAAGAAAGAGGCCAGTCAGGAAAAGAGGCCACGGTGACTACGAGAGGGGGAGGGGCAGAGGAAAAGAGACAGGAAAGGAAAAGAAATGATCATTTCTTTAGAACTTAGAATATTTTAGACACTTTATTAGGATATTTACAAATTTTGTCTGCATAACATTCCTGTCAGGTTATTAGCCCGCTTTACACTCAAGGACACAGAGGCTCAGGGGGCTTCTATAACTTTTCAAGGTCAACACAGAGAGTAAATTGGGATCGATGTCAGACCATAAACCCAGAATCTCTCCTAGGGAGTCTAACAAAGTCGCTCTTACAGAGCGAGGCAGGATGGGTCCTGGAGAAAAGATTACTTGTTCAGTGACATCGGAATTCCTGAGACTTGGCTCTGCTGTAGTAGACGTGTACAGACAAATAGCTGAAATGTCCTGATTCCATAGTGGCTATTACACGGGAATATACAGTCCTCCCGGGAGGCCAAGCTTCTTCTGAAGCCACTGAGGGGAAGATATAATGGCTAAGGTCATCGTGGGTATTGGGGAGTTTTTCTCTGAAGCCTGAGAATGATGAGGGCGAGAACTCTCCCATGTGCTGCTGAAGTCCTCGTGGGAACGAGCAGGAGCACTGAATTCAGACAGACCAGGGTTTGTATCCAAACTCAACTACTTGTTAGTGATGGGGCATCTGGCATGCGGCGAATCATTCAAGTTCTCTGAGGCTTAGTATTCCTATCTGTGAAAGAGGATAATAATGCCTAACTGCAGAGTTCTGGTGAAGATTGAAAATAACATACATAAAGTGCTCAGCACATATAGTTGCTCAACATCAATGCCTGTTGTTAATGTTATCAGTAATAAAAAGATGGATGTGAAAGAAACTGAAGAGGTTCAGCCTCCCTCTACTTGAGTAGGTTTACCTCTGGCAGTTTCCTGTTCTTAGCCTTCATTTGTTCTTTGGAAAAATGAAGGAATGGGAGCAGATTGCTTCTAAGAGCTCTTTCATAGACTGAAGTCAACGAACCAGGAGTCATGGTGTTCTCCCGGGGAAATCCAGGCAATACTCGAGGTGAGCCCCAGACAGCAGCAAACTGCTGCAATTTTATTGCTGTTCCACCAACCAATGACCCATTACAACAATAGGCAACGTAAGGATGATTGTGGGTCAAGGGATGGTCTTTTTGGCCACTCTTGCGTGTCAGAATGGTCACATGGTTAACAAAGGTAGCAGCCACAGCAGCAGATTTGAATACAAAACAATCAAGAAGCACCAGAGAAATACTAACGGGATTGTAAGCTTGCTCGTGTCTCTGCAACCCATACTATTGCCACCAAGTGAAGGGTGGATTTTATTGATAGTGGGTCAAATATCTCCACAGCGCATTCCCTTCATGAGAGACAGGCAAATCGCTACACTCTGAGTAAACATCCATCGTGTAAAACAGTGATTATTTTATTGTCAGCCTTTTAAAGATATGTATTCACCTGCTGTGTATAAGCTTTCTCCTGTTTAATTCAATGACTTTTAGAAAATGAGAATATTTTATTCCATTTACTCTTTCCTTAAAGCCCTTAAGAAGACCAAAGACTCTGCAAAGCATTCCAGCGCATTAGATGAAAGCTACGAGATAATTTAGAAAAGGCAATGAAGTTCCAGTCTTTATCTCCACCAGGTCCTAGTGGGAGAAGGCCTAAGTCAACAATCACTAAGTTGACCAATGCCAACGAAGGCAACCAACAGATTCCTGTGTTCAGAATCTCCAGGGAGGGAGAATTTACAGCCTGACTGCCCCATTCCCTCTCCTTCCACAAAATGTTATAGTCTTTAGTTATCCTTGCATTAAGGTTTTCTATGTCCATTGTATTAGGGACCAGAAGCGCCTGTATGATGTTTCAAGGCAAGAGTCAGTATGTCCAAGTACTGTGTCAGTATGTCCAAGTACCCCACTAACTGTGGCCATCTGTCTTCAGATTGGCTGATCACTCGAGGCACTGGCCCTTCATTCTGTGTTCAGATTGGTTTGGAACACCTTCTCCATGTGTCTTGGGGCAACTACTAATGAACTCTCCAATCCTGAAACATGATTTGGCCTCTTGGACTAATTCTTGAGCGACACCAGTTCACTGCTTTCTAGGTTCTGACCCCATAGGCCTCCCTTTTAATAATCTAGCTAAAGCCCCGTATTATTGCATACACTGAAGTGTTTCTTGTTTTGATCTATGTTTATATATACATGATCAAATAGGAAGCATGCCTAAATAAGGATTGTTCCTTTTATCCCTACTCAGCCCTGATCATTACAAAGGTTTGCTTCATCCATGGGGTTTGGTTCCAGTCTTGATAATCTTCCTGTTCTCTGGAATCTCCACCTTCTGGTATGAAGATATGGTGATGAAGATGATGATGACAGTGCAGTAAGAGTGTTGATGTCTTTCCTCCCACTCCCCAGCGCCTCAAGCCCCCTACCCTGGCTGAACCAGCTGCTGCTCTTCTCACTATGTTTAGTCTTGGAAACATTTGTACCAATTAATATGTAATCATAAGTACTTTAAGCTATAGTGGGAAATGAGGCAAAATTAATCCCATCTCACAATAGCTTAAAGACTGGAATTGTTTTGTCCAGAACAGATGCTGACAATGGCTGATTTAACAAGCAAGTGCCCATCTCCTTTGAATTCTGTAAGTAGCTTTAACATCCCTAATTCTTTGCTCTGATCTCTGCGTAAAACTCGGGCCAATCTCGTACATGCCAGTGCTTTTGGCTGGTTTGGAATCCTCATCAAACGAGAGAAAAAGGGTATAAGACCTCTGGATTTGAGAGGGACATGTGTCTAGTTAAGGGAATAGGACTAAATATTTTGAGAATTAGGTCTTTCCCATGTTGGGTAAGTGCATTACAAGATAAAGAAACCCCAAATTGTACATATTGTGTCTATGTTGGGGTGGGTGGGGGATACTCTTCAGTGATGTGAGATGTGGAAATGATTGCTATGCCCTGAGGCCTTCCTTAATGAGACTTAGGCCGGTTTAGGACAGTTGTTGGAGGAGACGTTTATTTGTTTTTTTTTTTTTTTTTTTAATTTTTTTTTCAACGTTTATTATTTATTTTTGGGACAGAGAGAGACAGAGCATGAATGGGGGAGGGGCAGAGAGAGAGGGAGGCACAGAATCGGAAACAGGCTCCAGGCTCTGAGCCATCAGCCCAGAGCCTGACGCGGGGCTCGAACTCACGGACCGCGAGATCGTAACCTGGCTGAAGTCGGACGCTTAACCGACTGCGCCACCCAGGCGCCCCGCAGGAGACGTTTATTTGAACAAAACAGGAAGATACCAGTAAGAAAACCATCTTTTTGGGTGATTTCAGCCTGATCAAGAAGACTAGAAGACTTAAGGATAAAAGTTATAATGGCTAACACATATCGGGTGCTGACTAGGTGGGGTTTGAGCAAGACACAGATGTCATTTGGGACCAGTGTGGGCTTTTGTGATCAAAGAAAAAGAGGAAGAACAGAATGCCTAAAATTGAGTTGTTTAGTAGAACTGAGAATTTCTTTTGGAGATAGACCCTAGGATGGCATGAATGAAGGGTAGGTAGAGGGGAGGGGCTAGCAGTTGGGCCAGCATTGCTGTGATCTGAAATAGGGTGAGGAGTAAGGAAAACGTGTCTGTGACTTGGCCTCTGCAGTATTCCCTGTGAATGATTTTCCTTTAAACTTTTTTTTTTAAAGTTTGTTTATTTAGCATGTGCATGTGTGAGTGGGGGAGGGACAGAGAGAGAGAGGGAAAGAGAGAATCCCAAGCAGGCGCTGCACTGTCAGCGCGGAGCCTGACACGGGGCTGGATCTCATGAGCCTCGAGATCATGACCTGTGGTGAAATCAAGAGTTTGACACTTAACCGACTGAGCCACTCCGGCACCCCCCTTGTGAATGATTTTCTAAATGGAAGGCTCATGTAACTAAAAGTTTAGAGGTGTAAGACACAGCTGGGTTCAGGTGCTGAAAGACCATCACGAGGTGTTTGTCATGATCCTTAAGTTCTTGTTACTGAGTTAGCTTCTTCCTCAGCCAAGCTCTCCTCAAAGGTGGCAAATGGCCAGCACTGGCCCCAGGCTCACTTAAAAAAACAGGTTAACAACCCCAGGGGAAGGAGAATATCTCTTTCGCAATATTCCAGCATAAGTCCAAGGCTGATTCTCATTGGACTGACTGATGTCATTTGCCCATCCCATAATTAATCATTAAGTTCAGGGAAACAGAATGTGTTAATTGACTGGTCTATGCCTGGGGCCCACTATAGTTCTGGGAGAAGAGGTTAGAACCATATAAACCACATGGGCTTGGGGTGAGGATAAGACACTACTATCAGGAGAAAGAAATATATTATAACTGGGTGAAAACAATGGTTCCCAAACTTTACTACCTATAGAATCCTTTTTCCTTAAGATTACTATCCAGTAGAACACATCTGGGTAAATGCAGTCTGAAGTGATCTGATCCCTAAAAAATGTCTCACAATAATTATGGTCTTATGCCTAAAAAATCTTATCTGACCCCACTGAAGTTGTTTGTATATACAGGTGACGAACGCAGCGCCTGGTTTTTATACCCCTAGGAACTGCCTTATTGGCAATGATAATAGTGATTAAATATCTTCTTAAAAGTACCATTCTGCATTTGTTCAGTACTATATACTTTATCAAGTTTTTCCCCATATACCATTTCATTAGCTCTTAGATGCTATTCAATGTAGTTAATTACTCAATGACCACAGCTATCGGACATCAGTCATCTTGTCATTAGTTGTCAAAATATCATACCCAATTTCCAACTCCCTTTAGCTCTACCTGTCACCTTGTTGGACTCAAAAACTCTTAATGAAGATGTTAAGTATGCTAATTAACTTTGCCTTAGTGAAAGTATCTTTTATTTTAGTGCCATAAGAAATTAGCAGCCGGAAGGGCCGCTTGAAGGGAGAAGACTGGCAAATTGCACCCAGCTGTCAATTTGAAAAGTGACAGATGAGAATGGTCCCGGCCACAAGTTATTTATGTTTAAGAGTAGTGGCGTTGAGATGGCTTAGTTGGAGTTGCCACTGGGCACTAGGCAATTCATTTGTTATTTTTTTTTTTTTGAGAGAGAGAGAGAGAGAGAGCAAGTAAGTGTGAGTAGGAGAGAGGGGCAAAGAGGGGGGAGAGAGAATCTTAAGCAGGCTCCACACTCAGTGCAGAGTTCAACGTGGGGCTCAATCCCACAACCCTGGGATCAGGACCTGAGCTGAAATCAAGAGTTGACCGCTTAAATGACTAAGCCACTCAGATGCCCCTAGACAATTCATTTTTACCTAAGAATATATAAATGTATGTATGCATGGATCAGTGAGGATGTATTTGGTTGTAAGTAAAGGAAAGTCCAACTCAAACTGACTAAAAATAAAGGAATTTATTGGCTCATATAATCCTGTGCCTGCCTTAGATTCTTCTTAGGACAAGAATGGATGGATAGGTGATAGATAGATAGATAGATAGGTAATATATAGGGTAGAATTCAGCATTTGTTTGATTCAGTAGCTTAATACAGTCATCAAAAAGAGTTCTTAGCATGGCATCGAAATGGCTGCAATGTGTCCAGGCTTTACATCTGTACCGTTTACCATCCAGAAGGAGAGAGCATGCCTTTCTTTCCCATGAGACCCTAGCAAACATCCTCTCCAGTCTCATTGGCTTGGATTAGGTCATATACCCCTTTCTTATCAAGAGTTCTAACCAGATATTTGAATTTTGCCAAATGATATTCTGTCTCTGAAGCCAGACGTGGGGTTAATTTACCCTGAATCCTATGTGAGCTGAGTAAACTGGGTTGTTACCAAAGAATGGGAGTCAGATATATGGGATGCAACTTCACACAAAGCCCACTAGAGTAGGATTACATTCTTGTATACTCTCTCCCCACCTCTCTATCTCTCTTTCCTTTGAGATATTATCTATTTATCCTCATTCTACAAAAGACTTCAGGAAGACATGGGCCATCTATAGGAGGAGGTTGAGGATAACAGAGAGAGTCCTGGACTTGGAGTTCGGTGATGCCATATCCCATCTCTGTGACCTTGGCCAAGTCCCATATCTTCAACCTGAAAATTCCGTCTCTCTCACTGGATAAATGAGCATAACGTTTACCCTACCTAGCTCACAAGGTTGTGGTGATCAAAGAAAAGATCATGAATTTAGTAACATTTTCTAGTTTACAATGCAAATGTAAGTTATTACTTTTTTTAATGTCTGTCATCATTTAACGAGGAATAGAGATTTCAGAGCAATCACTCAGAGCAGCAGATTTACTTTGGAAAATGTTCTGTCCTAAACCTCCAGTTGCCACAAAAAGCAGCAGCAGTGGATTTTAGGTATATGGTGCTGAGTACAGGAAACAATGACTTTGGAATAGCTGGAGAAAGACCAGATGGATGCTTCTATGATCAAAGGAGTTATTTTTAGAAACATGTTCAGTATCCTAGGACAGTGTCATGTGGGGAGAAATTATGCTCTGCAGTATAAAGTACTATACTTGTTATTTCCCTTCGAATATCCAGAAGTAAAAAACATGGGTTTCAGGACAGACAGACACCTATTTATTATATAACTGTAAGCAATCATTAACCTCTTTGATCCTCAGATTTCTTATATGACAAAGGAGATAGTAACCTTGACCTCATAAGATTTGAGAGACGGTTATGTAACTTGGTGACTATACAATGCCAAACGATGCCTGGCACATAGTAGCTGCTTACTAAGTGGTAACTCCTCTGGCTGTCTGTAGTAATTGGTAAATTTACAAGTGGGTAGTAATAGGAGGACCTTATCTCTGAAGCTTTCTTCTCTAAGCCTCAGAAGTCCATAAACATTTTGAATAGGATTCTTGATATTCTTAATCTTAAAAACAATGATCTGGAGATGACATTAAGATACTTAAAAACAGGGATTTCTGAACTTCTTAAAGTGTCTTAGCTTGCTTGGCTCAATGTTTTCAAGTTGATTTCTCTTACTAGAGTGATTTGGATAAAAAATACAAAGAGATAGCCATCTGTTAATCATCAATATGACAATTTATAGATCTAGTTATTACCTTGTGAAAAGTTGTTGAGGTTTCTTTTTAGAAAATAACTATCCATCATTGTCAAAATTCAAGAAAATTTAATGGGTCTTAAAAATTTGGAAAATCAATTTTTGTCTTTATATATGGGCAATTTCTGCTGGCCAGTATATCTATAAATTAATAGTTCAGTGTTGGTTAATATTCGTATTGACTCTCAAGACTTGGTTAGTACCTCTGAATCATCAAACATAGGCAGAGTAACATTCAAAACAGCTTTAGGATTCAGACTAAGAAGGTGTAGGTTCTAAACACTAAGTATCTCCACAACTTTGGGGAAATCACTTAACCTACCTCGCTTCAACTTTGTTATCTGTAGAGTAAGGGAGGTGTACTAGATGATCGCTGAGATGCCTTTAGCTCATAACATTTTATGTTTCTATTCTAATATGTAATATGTACTGTGTGTTTTTAATAAAGAAGCAAATTAGGCTACAGTTAGAAAACTAGGAGTAGCTTGCAGCAAATTTATTAACTACCCCAAAGTTACTATTTTTAATCTTAAGTAAGATATTGTAAAACCAATCACTGTTTAAAACTTGAGTAAAGAATGGGGCACCTGGCTGTTTCAGTTGATAGATCATGCAATGACTTGATCTCAGGGTTATGAATTCAAGCCCCATGTTGGGTATAGAGCTTATATTAAAAAATAAATGAAATACAGAGGTGCTTAGGTGGCTCAGTCAATTGAGCATCCGACACTTGATCTTGGTTCAGGTCATGATCTCATGGTCCATGCTGATAGCATGAAGCCTGCTTGGGATTCTCTCTCTCTCTCTCTCTCTCTCTCTGCCCCTCCCCTGATCATGCCCTCTCTCTCAAAATAAATAAATAAACTTAAAAAATTTTATATAAAAATTAAAAAAAAAACTTGAGTAAGGATAGATCTCAGGGAGCCAACTCCAAGTGTGTAATTCATTATTATTTCTGAGATTGAAGTACATTATTGTACATACACTGTATGACTATGGCAAACTAAATTGATAATTGAAATGTAAACAGGCCAGTTTTTAGCTAATTTGTTAATAATCTTCCACTATTAATACATACTTCATCAAATGCTTTTTTCAATCTTGATGTAAGTGAGTAACTTCAGTTATAGACACTGTTATCTATTTATTTTATATGCTGTCGCAACAAATGTCCCACAACTGGCTAACATTCATTAATAATCCTCTAATTAGTATTTGTGCATTTGTTGACAATCTGCTTACATCCTCTAATGGCCTGCTCCTTATTTAACTATTAATCATAAAAATACTTAGCGCAACAAAAAATATTTAAAATGTCCAATTATGATAAGTACTGGGATCAGCAAACATTGTTGGATGTGTAAACAGCCGTCAGTAAAGACAGCTTGTGTACAATTCTAAAAAGCCAGGGTTGATAGACGTTAACCTGTTGGTGGACTTTGGTCATGGCATGTTCACTCAAGCTACAATAGTATTTGTGATGGAAACTCCCCCAGGAGCAAATGTAGAAGCATCAATTTCAGCTGATTAGATTGCTGCCTTAAATATGCACCAGCAAGTAACAATTTAAGGAGACAACTGACATGCTACAGGAGCTGGAGATCAGACACAATGGGGAATGTATTCAGACTTAAGCAATGGGAAGTCAAGTGATGGTCCATGTCTGTCAAGCAGCAGAGCTGACGTGACTGCTGAGGTAAGGAAGACATGCTATGACCCCTACTATGACATGAGGCTTTGTTGGAGAAGGAAAATGTGGTTTTCTGGGAAAGCAGAAAAGGAGGAAACTTTAATTATGCTTCCTCTGGTGAAGAGCTAAATATGGACATATCCTTCGGGTTAGTCTAAATTCAAGAAAGCACTTATTATTACTCACATAAACTTTTGTATGTTATTTTCAAAGTGCCATTAGGCCCTACCACGTTAATACCATGGCTCTCGTTACAGTAAGAAAAAGAGCCTTTCAAGATAGTGCAGGCAAACACGAAGGGGCCCTTGTTACACCATGTGTGTCTGACAACGTGACAATAACAACCCAAACTCAAATCAACACAAAGAATAAGAAATTTACCAATGATTCAGAGATAGGTATAATCTATGCCAACTTAATCCATTTACTCCATCTTTGTCTTTCTGCCTTTTTCTTGATTCTTCTCTTGCCTCTGCGTGGTAGCTTCATGCTGGTACTGAGGCATTGCTCTAGAATTAAACCTCATATCTACCAATGAAAGAATATAGTGATAGATAAAGTATTGTCGGGCATTTTTTTCTATAAGATCAAGGTAACCTTTTCAGCAGCCATGAGAAACTTTTTTTTTTTTTTAAATCTAGTTGATCTAATTGACATCCTGTGACTAGTCTGGAGCCAATTATAGCAAGGAAGATGGGATGGCCTTAAATGAATCAAGCTCACCTCTCTGAGGCTAGATGTGTGGACAGCTTCTGTGAATACAAAGGCACCGTGTGTGGGAGGAGAGGATATCTGAGTCAAATCAGGGTTCTGTTAGGTGAGCAGAAGAAAGAGAAGAATGGATGCCCAGACACTAGTCTAGGATCTGTCTTTACTAGCTGTATGAGATTGGGCAAGCCAGCTAGGCACTCTGAGCTTTATTTTCCTTATCTGAATAACAGGGGCTACTCAGCTACATGGTACCCATTTTCTCTTTCCTTAGTAATAATAATGTCTTTCTGTTCTGATTGGAAAATTGCCAGCTAAAGTCTATTCTTTTTAGTCTACTCTGTCTCTGAGGCTCCTGGGAAATGATGCATGACTTTCTTGACTTTCTCTGTTTTATCTTGCCCCATACCTTGAATCAGATTGTAATCATTAGAGCCCAGGCAGTCATTTGGATCAGGAGGGGATTTGAGAATGGACACCATATATTAGGGATGGTGGGGCAAAAAGATAGAAGGACACTGGGTCCTTTATGACTATAGAATTGCCAGGTCAGCCCTGGACCTCTGACCTAGAGTCTTCTTCAATGTGTGAGAAAAATTAACTTATAAATATTACAAGCTGCTCTTATTTGAAATATTTGTTATTAGTGGTAGAACACATTGCTCTAATGATTGTCTCCAATCACCAGTGTATAATAATTGTTGTAGACATCACTATGGCAAGTCATGGCCACTCAAATGGATGACCTGTCAAAGCTTCCATATGTCCATGCAAAAAAATTGTTCTCTCCCAATGCAATAAAATTACAATCAAATTAAATTATCATGCTCTTTATTCATTTCACAGATGAGTAGTTGAGAAATCAGAGCATGCACAAAAGACTGTGAATTTACAGAAAAAAATGAGTAGAATTTCTTTTCCATATTGCTTCACTCTGCAACAGTCTGCATCCGAATTCATGATTCATTTAATACTTCTGCACCAATTTTTCATGGAAAAGTGCATCATCTTGGAGAAGAGTACTTCTGCGCTGTTGTAAAGCTAAGTGAACAGCTCTTAAAATATCTTAAATCATATTAAATTTAATCTGCTGTTAAAGTATGTCTGGAGGTACTCAATGATGGCAGAAATGACTAATGCTTTGATTAGAGATTGTGTTTATGCAGGGGTTATTTGTGATTTTTTTTTTCTGGAAAAATTACACTAAGAGATATTTGCATTCAGTTTCTCTTAAACCATCTAAATAGATGGTATCCACAAGGGGGGTATGACTAATACTCTCCTTCCTGCCTCCATGTTTAGAGATAATGGCATTCACTTATGTTTGCTCTTGCTTGCAACTTTGAGTCTGTACTCCGTACTATGATGTCAATACATGCTTGTAGCTCCTTTGCCTTTGGACGATATCCTCTCATTTTTCACTGAGCACTTTTGTATGCTTCTTTTTCTTTCTACAACTTTTCTTTTGATTTTGGGAGTTGACATCACCTCAAGTAAAATCATCATCCTTCAGCTCCTAACCCACTGAGTTTTCCTTTCAGCACCCTTCCAGTCTTGCTCAATTCCTAGACCATAGTTTTGAGTGGATAAATACATTGTTTAATGATTCTTCTTTTTGATTTAAGGTGGTGGCCTGAGGGAATGTGGTAGGGAATGCTTGGGACTGAGGATCAGGTCAAGGGAAGACTGAGAAGATGATGGCAGAATTTAACCCTTGATTTTAGTTTTAAAACATTGTACACCCTCTAAGTTTTTATTTAGACACATGATCAGGCTCTGGATCTCATGTATTTAAGCAATAATTTATAGAGCCTCTATGTACTCAATGCATGGTAGTTACTAGGAATAAACGGAGAGAAGATACAATTTCTGCCTTCCAGGAGCTTACTATCTAATGAAGGAGGCAGAGAAATATACTGAAAATTATAGTACTCTGTGGTGGGTGCTGTGGAAAGCTCTAAAAGAATCAGAGATTGCCTAAAACAATCATTAGTGTTTATGATTTCATTTCATGAGCTGGCATGGAAATAAAGTAGGGGTTGATCAGCTAGGCAAGAATTGTCAGACAATATTTATAAGTCCCTTTCATCTGCTGAAGACATTTGCCTTAAACTTGGTGTAGTTCTCAGAATGCCAGGGTCTCCCACCCACACACCCCAGAAACCAAGGGTCGCCGTCCTTGGTGCTGGGACAGATATTTCTGTCTCTGTAAAGCTGACTGTAAAAATGGTCCTGGTGTCTAAAACTGGGAGGTAGATACGAAGATATTTATCTAGAGGGCAAGCTGGGCAGAGGGTAGGTGGGCTCCGTTTTGACTGAAGGAAGTGTTTATGAGCAGTCATCACTGAGAGATAGCACAGGTCCTATACTGTCTAATCCCTTGTGTGATTCATTGGCCCCAAGGAAGGCTCACCACACTAGCGTGGGGGAAGCACAGTGAGTGTAGGTGTCCTCTGCCCTCATGTCCTCATGCAGCAAATGCCATGGGTCTGTGTAGGCAGCCAGGGTGTGGGTGTCTAGAAACACACTGTGCAGCAGCTGTTTCTGGTTCACCTTTCCCAGCAGTTATTGTCGTGGTTCGTGGCCGAGACTATATTTACAAACACACCAATTCTGGGGACACACTTAAAAAATGTTTAAGCATGGGTTTGTTTCTAACCCCGAGTCATATGATGTCTAGATTTTTCTGCCCCAAAGGGCTTGTATTGGTTTCTTTTTTTTAAGACCAGCGTGGAGGCGGCACAGTGTGGTAGAAAGCCAGACAGGGCTGGAAGCTCCGTGTGTTTATTTGCCAGATACATGATTTTGGGGGGATTAATTCTCTAAGCATTGGCTTGCCAATCTACGAAATGGGGTAAGAAACTTAACTTGCATAATAGTAACGAGGCTTTTTAGGCGTAACACGTGTAAAGTGCCAGCACAGTTCTTGAAAACAAGCAGGTGCTTCATAAATAATAGTTATTACACTTAGATTTCCAGGAAAGGTTTCCCCCCCTGCTTGGGGGTGGCTGTGTGGGCAGAAAAGCAGATATTATCTTTTGACAGGAGCCAATGTAGTCTCACTACAGGTAGGCCCAGAGCACCTTCATTTCTCTTTTATTCTTGCTGAGAAAGGAGCTGTCTGGCAGGTATATGGCAGGGGCTGGGGCAGTTAAGAATGAGGCCTTGATCGCCTCGAAGCTAAAGTTCCTATTCAGGGTAGTCCAGTGGCTTATCCACTATTCATGAATTTGCTTTTCTTCTCTTCACTCTGGAGTACAAAATTAGTTCATCATATGTACTCCTAAGTATCCCCTAAAATCATGCCTGATTATCATCATTCGTTTATAGAGAACCCTTCCTTTATTTATACTTTATTTCAATATTTTCTCCCATCTTCCTCTAAACCAAATCCTCTAACCCAAATTTCCTCCTTCACTTAAAGGGCACATTCTTGCTTATTTTATGAATGTCTATTTTTACTATTAATAGGTCTCTTCACACATACTTATAAATGACAATACATAGTATTGTGTGTTTTAAGTGTACAGAAATAACATTTTGTCAGAAGTATGATTTTGTGGGACGCCTGGGTGGCTCAGTCGGTTGGGCATCTGACTCTTGATTTTGCCCCAGGTCATGATCTCACCATCATGGGATCGAGTCCTGCATGGGGCTCTGTGCTGGCAGTGTGGAGCCTGCTTGGGAATCCACCCCCCCCCCACCTCTTTCCCTCTCTCCCCCTCTGCCCCTGTCCCACTCACGTGTGCTCGCTCTCTCTCAAAATAAATAAATAAACATTAAAAAAAGAAATAGCATTTTGTTTCTTAATTTAAAGTTCACAACTATGTTTTGAGCTTTGTTCTCAGTGCCATACGCGGACCTAGTTCACTCTATCAGTTACCTGCCTAAATTTCCTTCTTATACATCCACTGCATTTTATTTATGAAATCCCCCTGTTGTTGAATCTTATTCTTTACTGTTTCAAACCACACTCCAGTTAATATTAATTTATATACTTCCCTGTGCATTTCTGTGGTTATACATCCAGGAGTGGGATTGCAGAGTGGTCAAGTACAAGCATGCTTTGTAGGCTTGATTGCTTTACGGAATGGCTACTTTCCACCAGCAGTGCAAGAGAGATTCTGTTTTCACACATCCTCATCGGCACTTGATGTTATCAGCTTTTCTGTTTTTTTTGCCAATCTGATGCAAAGTGGTGTGTTTCTATTGTTTTATTTGAATTTCTCTGTTTACTGGCAAAGTTGAACATTTCTTTACATAGTTATTAAGTGATTGTGTTTCCTGTGAATTGCTTTCACTATTTGACACCTTTCCTGTTTGTTTACCTTTCTTTGCATTGTAGAATTCTTTATATATTTTAGATATTAATCTAATGTCAGTCATGGGCACTATAAACATCTTCTCCCAGATAGTCACATATTTGTTACTTTTGTCTATAGTATCTCTTTAAAGAGCAAACAGATGTATTTGAATTTAGTAAAATTTTCAGAATTGGGCTATAATTAGAATATAACATACGTAAAGTTTTGCACAATATTAAGTGTCCAGGTCTCTTCTCTTTACTAACCTCTCTTTCTTTCCTAAACTTACCTGCCTTAGTCATCTATTTCTGCATAACAGAAATAGTTATTCTGCATAACTCACTTAGTGAGTTAAAACAATAAACATTTATTATCTCACAGTTTCTGGGTATCAGGACTCTAGAAGCACCTTAGCTTGGTGATTTGAGCTCAGACTCTCGTGAGATTGCAGTCAAGATGTGGTCAAGGGCTGTAGTCCTCTGAAGGCTTTATTAAGAGTAGAGGATCTTCTTCCAAGAAAGCTCACTCACATGACCTGACTGGAGTCCTCAGTTCCTCTCTGGCTGTTGTAAGAAGGCTCGTCTTCTCACCATGTGGGGCCTTCCCTGGAGCGTTTCAGAACATTAACTAGCTTTCTCAGAGTGGAGGTGGTAGAGGGAAGCTGGGAGAGAGGAAGGAAGACCTATAGTGCCTTTTTCTGATCTAGTCTCTGAAGTCACACACTGTCATTTTCACTTCATTCTATTTGTTAGAAGCTGGACTTAAGTCCAGCCCACACTTAAAGGGAAGATAATCAGAATCCACTTCTTAAAGGGAGCAACAGTGAAAAATTCGTGGACATATTTTTCAAACCATCACTAAGACTACCTTTACTTCTAACATCTTTGAATTTTTCTCCCCTGTGGACTTTAAAGAAATTGAATCTGTTCTTTGGTATCTGACCTCTTTCACTCAGAATTACGTTTGTGGGATTCAATTTTGAGAATAGCAGTATGCTCTTCATTGTAATGTCTGGAGAGCACTCCATTATAGGAATATATCACAGTTGATATATTCACAGACATAGGTTGATTGCAGTTTGGGGCTATTACAAATGATACTGCACAAATATTCTTGGATGTAACTTTTGGTACACATGTGTGTACATTTCTGATGGATATTTACTTTGGAGTGAACTGCTGGGTCACAGGGTATGCATATATTCAATTTTGGTAAATGATGCCAGAGAGTTTCCTAAAGTGGTTGTATCAATTTAAATTCCCACCAGCAGTGTATGAGAGTTCCAGTTACTCCACATTTTTGTTAGCACTAGGTATTACCAGTCTTCTCTATTGTAGCTATTCCAGTAAATGTATATAAGCATCTCATTTTAGTTTTAATTTGTATTTTCTTGATTTCTAATGAGATTGAACTCCTTTTCATTTAAATTCAACTTTTCCTATAAATTGTCTCTCTCTCTTTTTTTTTTTTTAGCAGTCAAAGGCTTTATTTGGGAACTAAGGTCTAGGGCGAGGTTCCGTGGCTCAGGGAGAGAGAGAGAGAGAGGAGTCTCAAAGTATTGCCATGTGCAATACTTTGCTCATTTTTCTATTGAGTTATCTTATTTCTTATTGATTTATGGGAATTCTTGGTAAATTTTTGTTACATGCATTACAAACATCTTTTTCAACTCTGTGCCTTGTTTTTTTCATTCTCTTAATGGCATCTTTTAATGAATAGCGGTTTTTGACTTTGCTGTAATCCAATTTATCAATCTTTTCCTTTGTTATTAGTGCTTTTTGTATCTGTTTAGTTATTCTTTCTTGATCTCTACTATGAAGACGTGAGCCTGTATTATCTTCATTAAGTTTTAATGTTAATGAAACTATAGAGAGATACTCAATCCATTTATCTTTGATTGTTGCATAAAGTGAACTAGGGGTCATTGAACTTTTTAAAAACACTCAACCAATTGGGTCTGCACTGAAAGGTGGCCTTTTCCCACTACTCTGAGGTACCACCTGTGTAACACTTCACAAACGCATGTGGTTGTGGGTCTGTTCATTTCATTGATCTGTTTGTCTCTCCCCACATCAACACTACTCTCTATTAAAAGCTATATCTTCCTATGTGTTGAATTTATTCAAGTACTTCCATTTTTCCTTATTATTTACGATTTTTTTCTTTTTCATGCCTTTGCATTTCTTCGTTACTTTTGGAATCGTCTTGTTCATTTCCACAGGAAAACCTCCTTAGCATTTCACCTTGGATTGTGTTGAATGTTTAGGCCTATTTTGGGGGGGATTAATTTACTTACGGAATATTCTAATCTACAACACACTGGAGGCTTTCACTTTTTTAAGTGTTCTTTTATTTACCTTAACAGTTTTTTAGAGTTTTCTGGCAGAAGTTTTGTGCATCTTTTGTTAAATTTATTCCCAGGCAATTGATAGTTTTAATACGAATGTATTATGAAAATACTATTTTCTTTTCTTTTTTTTTTTTCAACGTTTTTATTTTATTTTTGGGACAGAGAGAGACAGAGCATGAACGGGTGAGGGGCAGAGAGAGAGGGAGACACAGAATCGGAAACAGGCTCCAGGCTCTGAGCCATCAGCCCAGAGCCCGACGCGGGGCTCGAACTCACGGACCGCGAGATCGTGACCTGGCTGAAGTCGGACGCTTAACCGACTGTGCCACCCAGGCGCCCCGAAAATACTATTTTCAAATTTTGGGTTTATATATAGAAATAGTACTGATTTTTTAAATATTGACGTGGTGTCCAGCAATTTGCTAAATTAAATGATTAATTCTAAAAGTTTATATTTAGAGTCAGTGAATTGTCTACACTACTTGCCATGTGCAAATACTGAGTTTTATTTTTCTTTTCTAAGCTTATACTTCCCCACCTTGCATTGCTATGACTTTCAGTACAACATTCTATTGAAGGGATAGTAGCACATATCCTTGTTCTATTTCCAAAGTCAGGATTTTAAATCTGTCCTTACTCATTTATATTTTACTTTCACAATTACTTATTTTGATTATTTTACTGATCATTTATATTTTACTTTCACAATGATTTATTTTTATTACTTATTTGATCGGAAGAACGTGTTTTTTAAAATGTAATTTATTGTCAAGTTGGCTAACATACAGTGTAAACAGTGTGCTCTTGGCTTTGGGGGTAGATTCCTGTGATTCATTGCTTACATACAACACCCAGCGCTCATCCCAACAAGTGTCTTCCTCAATTCCCATCACCCATTTTCCCCTCTCCCCCACTCCCCCTCCATCAACCCTAAGTTTGTTCTCTGTATTTAAGAGTCTCTGATGGTTTGCCTCCCTCCCTGTTTGTAACTATTTTTTCCCCCTTCCCTTCCCCCCATGGTCTTCTGTTAAGTTTCTGAAGTTCCACATATGAGTGAAAACATATGATATCTGTCTTTCTCTGACTTATTTCACTTAGCATAATACCCTCCAGTTGCATCCAGGTTGTTGCAAATGGCAGGATTCCATTCTTTCTCATTGCCAAGTAGTATTCCATGGTATATATAAACCACACCTTCTTTACCATTCATCAGTTGATGGACATTTAAGCTCTTTCCATAATTTGGCTATTGTTGAAAACACTGCTATAAACATTGGGGTACATGTGCCCCTATGAATCAGCACTCCTGTATCCTTTGTATAAATTCCTAGTATGCTATTGTTGGGTCATAGGGTAGTTCTATTTTTAATTTTTTGAGGAGCCTCCATACTGTTTTCCAGAGTGGCTACACCAGTTTGTTTTCCCACCAAGAGTGCAAAAGGGTTCCTCTTTCTCTGCATCCTCGCCAACATCTGTTGTTACTTGAGTTGTTAATGTTAGCCATTCTGACAGGTGTGAGGTGGTATCTCAATGTGGTTTTGATTTGTATTTCCCTGGTGATGACTGATGGTGAGCATCTTTTCATGTGTCTGCTGGCCATGTGGATGTCTTCTTTGAAAAAGTGTCTATTCATGTCTTCTGCCCATTTCTTCACTGGACTATTTGTTTTTTGGGTGTTGAGTTTGGTAAGTTCTTTATAGATTTTGGACCCTAACCATTTATCCAATATGTCATTTGCAGATATCTTCTTCCATTCCGTCGGTTGCCTTTTAGTTTTGTTGATTGTTTCCTTTGCTGTGCAGAAGCTTTTTATTTTGATGAGGTCCCAATAGTTCATTTTTTGTTTTTGTTTCCTTGCCTTCAGACATGTGTCAAGCAAGAAGTTGCTGTGACTGAGGTCAAACGGGTTGTTGCCTGTTTTCTCCTCTAAGATTTTGATGGTTTCCTGTCTCACATTTTTAAGTCTTTCATCCATTTTGAGTTTATTTTTGTGTATGGTATAAGAAAGTGGTCCATTCTTCTGCATGTTGTTGTCCAGTTCTCCCAGCACCATTTGCTAGAGAGTATCTTTTTTCCGTTGGATACTCTTTCCTGCTTTGTCAAAGATAAGTTGGCTATACATTTGTGGGTCCAATTCTGTGTTCTCTATTCTATTCCATTGGTCTATGTATCTGTTTTTGTGCCAACACTATACTGTCTTGATGATTACAGCTTTGTAGTAGAGGCTAAAGTCCAGGATTGTGATGCCTCCCACTTTGGTTTTCTTTTTCAACATTACTTTGGCTATTTGGGGTCTTTTGTGGTTCCATACAAATTTTAGGATTGTTTGTTCTAGCTTCGAGAAGAATGCTGGTGCAATTTTGATTGGGATTGCACTGAATGTGTGGATTGCTTTGGGTGGTATTGACATTTTAACAATATTTGTTCTTCAAATCCATGAACATGGAATGTTTTCCATTTCTTTGTGTCTTCTTCAATTTCTTTCATAAGTTTTCTATAGTTTTCAGCATACAGATCTTTTACATCTTTGGTTAGGTTTATTCCTAGGTATTTTATGGTTCTTGCAATTATAAATGGGATTGATTTCTTGATTTCTCTTTCTGTTGTATTTTAGTAAGTAAGAGATGGGAACTACCCTCAATTTTTTGGACGTCTTGATCCCCATATCATTTTCTAAATAACTCATTTTTTCACTATTGTTTGGTTTGTAACTTTGATTATATACCAGATGAAAAAAACAATGGTTACTTATGTCAGTGTGACTGCGATAGATTTGGTGACAAATGGACAGGTTTTGGATGTTTTTTGAAAATCTCTTTTTGTGTGTGTGTGAAAGAGATGGGGAGAGGGGCAGAGGGAGAAAGAGAATCCTAAGCAGGCTCCATGCCCAGCACTGAGCCTGATGTGGGGGTCAGTCTTATGGCCCTGAGATCATGACCTGAGCCGAAATCAAGATTTGGATGCTTAACCAACTGAGCCACCTAGGTGCTCCAAAAATCTCTTTTCTAACTTAAATGTTAATACAATCTACAGCTATGGAAAAGAGTGCACATACTCTAAGTGTGGCATGAGAATGATGACGTTTTCTAATTGTTTTTGCTTGGCCTGAAAGTATATCATTTTTTATCATAGATAGTCTTTTTTTTTTTTTAATTTTTTTTTTCAACATTTATTTATTTTTGGGACAGAGAGAGACAGAGCATGAACGGGGGAGGGGCAGAGAGAGAGGGAGACACAGAATCGGAAACAGGCTCCAGGCTCTGAGCCATCAGCCCAGAGCCCGACGCGGGGCTCGAACTCCCAGACCGCGAGATCGTGACCTGGCTGAAGTCGGACGCTTAACCAACTGCGCCACCCAGGCGCCCCCATCATAGATAGTCTTTACAAGGAAGAGCAGCTGTTCACTGTAAGACTTCTTGACATCGAAGGTCAAGATGCTGCCCATACGGTCTGTTGGCCAAGAAGAGCAGAGGAGACGGTAAACTTTCAGTGTTGAATCAATTGGTTGTTTGAATGCAGGAACACAGATAACTGCCCAGCTCACTTCCTCACTTGATTCGAAAAAATATATTATATGACCTCTCTCTCCAAACTGTAAACTGAACCCTACCGGGGGTAAGGATTTTTCTGTTTGTTTGTTTATTTGTTTGTTCACTGATGTATCCCAACAGTGAAGCAGACAAATGCCTAACATATTGTGGTGTTCAGTATGTATCTTCTGAATGAATGTATCAGCTTAATTAGTAAAGAAGGTATCAGCTTAACTTTTGTTAAGATTCCGGGCTCACCCAGTCTCTCCGGGATAGTCTCAGGTAATGGGACTCACGGTCCGTACTCCCATGGTACCCCTTCTGAGAATTACTCCCATTCTGTCCTTTCTCCTGACTGGAGTTCCTAGTTTTCTTAGGAACTCACAGGCGTTTGGACCATTCCATCCTCCCCTTCACCATCTGCAAATGTGCAATCTGGCTTGGAATGAGAAAAAAACTTCACTCTTTTCTGGTTGGGGGCCCCACTTCCTTTTGGGATCCCTTTGGAACAAGGCAGATTGAAAGGCAGAATTAAACGTGATTATGTTACCTGTCCTTACGAGTCTATGTTCCCTGAATTAACGCCCACTATTTAAAGGAAAAGAGAACCCACTTTTTAAAAAAAAATTTTTTTTTAATGTTTATTTTTGAGAGAGAGAGACAGAGACAGAGTGTGAGCAGGGAGGGACGGAGAGAGAGGGAGACACAGATCCGAAGCAGGCTCCAGGCTCTGAGCTGTCAGCATGGAGCCTGACGCAGGGCTCGAACTCACAGACTGTGAGATCATGACCTGAGCTGAAGTTGGAGCTCAGCCGACTGAGCCACTCAGGCGCCCCAAAAGAACCCACTTTTAACTCCACCCCTGAAATGAGAAAGTTAGTCTTTAATCAGGCAAACACAATCAGGTAATGATTCAGAAATAGGTTTCACAATTTATTGAGGAGATTTAACTCAGTGGAGTATAGCAGCTTTATTTTTTCCAATTACCATTTTAAACTATGCTCTGATAAGTCCTCCATTTCCTGTCTCAGCAGCATGTTCAGCCGATTCCATAACTTTCTTGTCACTTTTGCTAATTAAGAGTCCAGTTCAATTTCAAAGTGTATTAAAGCTCGCTCTCTCCCTTCCCTGCAGCACAGGCCTGAGCATGACCTCTGGGTGGTGGAAGAAGAGGATGTGAGATGCACACAGCCTGCCTTCTTCTTTTCTAGGTCTCCATTCTGTGTGGTTGCAGGGGGCTGGAAGGAGAGATGGTGCAGGCAAAAGTCATATTATACACCTGACGACATATATGTGGCAGGAAGATGTCCCTGGCCAAGCTCTGTTTTGATCTGGTTCTGTTTGATGCTAGTTGCCTTTGCTGATGGGCGTGGTGTTGTAGAAATAACTATTTCATATTTTCTTGAGGGTGATGTCATATTTTGTCTGATTCTCTTCCCACACCACCCTTGGTACTGAGGATCCCTCAGAGAGAGACAGTTGTTTGTCTTTGGCCTGGCCGTCAGTCCACGTCTCCACCCTCCTCTCTCCATGGGTATCACCTCACCTGGCCCTGGCAACCCTGTAACTCCTCTTTCTGCTACAATGTCTATACTTCTTTGCATGATGTCATCAAAATTGTTGAGGCATGTTCCACACCCTCTGAGAGTCCTAGGGGACTGAGCTGTAGCCGTTCCAACTTTCATTTTCTTACATGGCATGATGCATCATAGTTCTTCCTCATTCGGATAAGTGGTCCAAACTGGAAAGTTTAGAGGGCCATAGTGCAAGGAAGAAAGTGGTCAAGCATATCGACACCTTCTGGTGTCTGAAATTCCCATCGTTAGAGTTAAGACTTTAGGTTAAAATAGCACGGAAGGCCATTACTACAATGCAAGCATTTCTCAAGAGAAGTCATTAACATTGGCACACCTGCATAGAAGAGACTCATAAAAGCTAATTCTGAAGGGATAAGAATTTCTTTGATAAGTCTCGTATATGAAATGTGAGAGGGAACCAACTTGTCTAGTTCCAACTATACTATGCTCACTTTTAAAATCCGTATTTTATTTAACCTGCCCGTCATCAACTTTAGGTTCACATCCTTGTTCCTTCCTCACAGTAATTTGCCAAAGGACACACGGTAAATGGCTGTGGCAAGATGTGTTATTGTTCAACATATTTGCTATCCTTTGTTGGGTTAAATATCCCTGCTCTGTTGATGTTAGACTCGGTGGTATAACTGGTTTGGTCAGTAAAATATGAATGGAAGCGATGAGAGCGGAAAATTTTAAAGCCCGCATATGATTTCATTGTATCTTCTCCTTCTTCCACAAGGTCAGTTTCCTAAACAGAGGCTGCGCCTTTAGCCTGGGTCTTGAGCTGAAGAAAACATGAAACAGAACTGCAGCTGACCTCCAAATGACGTGTAGACTGAGTGAGAAATAAACCTTTGTTATTGCAAGCCACCAAGATTCTGGATTTGTTTGTTACGGCACCACGACTTAGCCTGAGCTGGTTAATACAGTGACCGAAGCAGGATTCAAACCCAGGCCTGTCTGACTTCAAAGCCCATGCTTTTTTCTCTTCTAGCACGCCTCCCTGTTGGGAGGACACAGAGGCCTAATCACTACTTCTGTGCCACATGTAGCACCTCCTCGTCCCTCCTTCACCTCCTTCTACAAATGCCCCCTGGGAGCTTGGGAAAGTTTCCGGAGGGCACAGCCATCCCTGGAGGAGCCCTGCCTAGCACGAATGTAATGTAAGCTCAGAGCAGATCTGATTCCCCAGTTTCACATTGGCCTCCCCCTTCTTGGAAGCACTAAATCAGGGAGGAAAGGACAAGTGATGACAGCAAGGAGTTCCATGCTTCCCTTCCAGGTGCTCTCTGGCTCAGCTGAACGGGAGCTGGTATGATCTGGTGGACAGACAGGCACTGACTGGTGTGAGGCTTTCCATTCCCGGCTTCCTCCCTACCCCTGGGGTCACTGGAAAGTTTTTCATCCCAGATTAGATGTGAACACTTTTCTGTAGGAAGGGGAAGGTCTAAGGGCCTCTCATTCAAAGCAAATAGGTGTTCTAATGAGAACTAGGCTGGGCCTTCGGGCAAAATGGAATTTTGCTACTTAGATTGACTGGTTAAGTCAGGCCAGTGGGGAGAAAGAAACAGAGAAAACAACAACAACAACAACACCTGTCTGTTTCTGGAGCTCAGCTAATCCAAAAAGTGATCCCGACATTTTTTTTTTTTCCTGCTCAAACACATGTGGCCATATTCCTCCAGAAATTTAAACTGAGAAAATGAGAGCTGACAACTTTCTTTGTTTGGATCCCCCCTAGGATTCTGTGCTGCCTGGGCCAATGGCCTGGAGAATTGTCCTGAAGCATCTGTCACAGGAACTAGGCAATCAGGGAGCAGTGGTAGGGGCTGAGTCCACTGTTACACTGTGACCACGGCTTCCATTCTGGGGGGAAAGGAGGTCTGTGTGGTCAACTTGCAGCCCACCAGCTTCACATTTGTTTTGCTTTTAAATGGTCTTTGGGTGGCTACATAATCTTCCCCAAGTGATTGATCACATAGAGGAGCTGATTGGCACTTGAGTTTCTTGGGTCTCTTCCTTTCCTGGATTCAGAGCACCAAAAATACCATTTGTGCTGTTTTACGATGTATCCCTTCGAGATACCCCATAAGACGGGCATTTTGGAGGAAACCTAATAGTCAACATTGATACGTAAGTGATTTTCAAAATGGAAGAAGACGCCAAAATTCCCTTTGTTTCATGATATGTCTATTTGCCCTTGACACATTTACCGGGGGGGGGGGGGGCTTTCCCTCATTGCATGGCTCCCCATTTCACCATCTGAGCAACAAAAACACATCTTCTTAGCCCTGATACTCTCAAGGTACCTGACAATTACAGTCGACTGGGCCACATGACCAGCTCCAATGGATCCGACTGCTGTTTCAGTTTTTTGTTTTGTTTACTTCTGCACAGTAGTAATAGCCAGCTTTTGAAGAGGGCTTCGCTGCTCCTGCAGTGTTTTCACATACATTGCCCAATCAAGCGCTCGCAGTTCCTGAGGAGTGGGTTGAACAGAATGCTATTAGGAACTCCTGTACAGAGCAGGTCAGACAGAACTTTCTCCGTCGTATTGTGTGGAGCTGGGAGGTTAAGGACTACATCACTTCGGTGTGATTCTGAATCATGTGCTCTTCTATCTACTGGGCATGTACAGAGAATGAGAACAAAATGAGGAAAGAGAGAAGAAGAAATTGGGTAAGAAGAAACCAGTAAGGAAGATGGGTCAGGGTGTTAAAATAACAGGTGAAGTATCTAACCAACTGGAAGCTTCGGTTGGCTGGGTTGAGTGCTCCATCAGGCAGACATGGTGGTTTTCTTTTCTGATCTACGGCAAGCCCTAAAAAGACCTGGGCTCTTTGTAGGGGCACTCACTTAAATATTCACTGCCTGAGTTGATTAACAAGAATGACTTACAATGCCTTCTCCTGGATGGAGGGATTCTTATATTTTTATGGGTATGAGTCCCACTCACTTGTTCTTGTTATAAAATAACTGATAACAAATAAAAGTTTTCAACAATCTAACATTCTCTTGCCTAGGCAACTTCAAATAGCATTAGAGATACTATTTTTTCACTAAATTGATTGAATTCATGAGTTGCCTTAGTATGGTGGGGAGATACGCATATCACATTATAATTTAGTGAACGAATTGTTTTTCCAAACTCCATACAGACAGACCCTTGCCCACAGCACCTGGTACAGTAACTATGTCAAGGACTAACTGTTGTTTGCTTCCTCATGGATTCTTAATTTTCTTTTTTTTTTCTTTAAATAGGAGATTGTGCCTAGGAATCCCTAGGAAATCTCACCCAGGGGCACCTGGATGGCTCAGTCAGTTAAGCATCTGACTTGGGCTCAGGTTAATTATATTATATATAAATTATCTCACAGGGTCATGAGTTTGAGCCCTGTATTGGGCTCTTTGCTGTCTGCACAGAATCCACATTGGGTTCTCTGTCTCCCTCTCTCTGCCCCTCTCCTGCTCTCTCTCTGTCTCTCTCTTTCAAAAATAAATCAACATTAAAAAAAGAAAAAAAGAAAATTTCACACATTAGCTTCTATATTAACTTTGACATTTAATTGTGTGCTGCCTTTAACATTGTTTCTTCTCTTTCCTTCAAGCATATATGGCTTAGCTCACTGACTCAAGTGAAAACTCAAAGATAGTGTTGTGAATTAATTGTGCCCCCCAAAATTCGTATGTTAAAAATCTTTAAAATATGACTGTATTTGGAGAGAGGGCCTTTAGAGGAGGTAATGAAGTTAAAATGAGGCTGTTAGTCTGGACCCTAATCCAGTCTAACCGTGTCCTTTTAAGAAAAGGAGATTAGGACACACAAAGAGACATCAGGGATGAACAACATGGGAGAAAAGGTGGCTGACTGCAGGCCAAGGAGAGAAGCCTCAGAAAAAACCAACCCTGCTGATACCTGGTCTTCCAGGCTTCCAGAACTGCAGGAAAATAAGTCACCCGCTGGTGGTATTCTGTTACGGAGGCCCCAGCAAATTAATACAGATAGTGACCTCTTCTATTTCTCTGATATATCTGCCCCATTGTGTCATACAAAATGCTCAGGACACAATTTAGGCAGCACTTAATAATACTAGCTGTATTTATTTTCTTTTTTACCCTTTATGTATTAAAAAAATCCATTCATGAAGCATTTAACGTACTTTGCTTCATATGCAGTCATTTTGGTTTGTGGGCAAATGGTTCTCTATCTTCATTAGCGAAGACTTAGCTATTTGTTTGCATGGATAATATACATAAAAGGTAAGTATTTAAACAGTATGAAAGATGATACAGTGAAAGCTAACGCTCACTCACACCTCAGTCTTTCAGTTCACTTCCTTAGAGGCAGCCATTATTACAGTGTGTTGTCTGTCTTTCCAGATAAATCTTTGCTCAGAAACATGTCTCTGCGTGTGAGTGTCTAATATGCACATCTGTATTATAGATATATAGTATAAATATTTATGCAAAGCCATGCTTTAAAAAAATCTATATATAGATATAAATATATATCCTCCTCTGACTTTCTTTTTTTACTTTATTTTGTTTATATCAAATGATGGTATAATGCACATGTTTCTACTTTTGGTTAATAGATGTCTATTTAAAAGAAAAAATATGGAACACTTCATGCATTTGTGTGCCATCCTTGCTCAGGGGCCATAATAATCATCTCTGTATCGTTCCAATTTTAGTATATGTGCCATTGAAGCGAGCGTGACATGTTTCTACTTTTTAAAGAAGACTAACTCAGCAATAAATCTTGGGAATTGTTGCACATAAGACATAGAAATCCATTCCATTCCTTGTAACTTATTTTATAAAAATTTATTTTTTTTAATTTGTTGAGAGAGAGAGAGAGAGAGAGAGAGAGAGAATCTTAAGCAGGTTCCATGCCCAGCACAGAGCCCAACATGGGACTCGATCTCACAAACCCTGAGATCCTGACCTGAGCTGAAATTGAGTCAGATGCTTAGCTGACTGAGCCACCCGGGCACACTTTGTTGCATTTATTTTAAATATATTGTCCTCCCTGTTTCCCCCACCCTAACCAACACACTTTCACACAGACATCCTCATGGAGCACAAACAGGAAATATAACTTTTACAGATGCTCATCTTGTTGTCATTTCCTGATAGGAATATTAAAAAAAAAAAAACTTTAGATGTTTATTTATTTTTGAGAGAGAGAGAGAGACAGAGCATGAACGGGGGAGGGGAAGAGAGAGAGGGAGACACAGAATCCGACGCAGGCTCCAGGCTCTGAACTATCAGCACAGAGCCCAATGTGGGGCTCGAACTCACAAACCATGAGATCATGACTTGAGCCAAAATCGGATGCTTAACCAACTGAGCCACCCAAGTGCCCCTCCTGATAGGATATTTGAGTGAAGAAGCATTGAATCAGGCACTAAAGCCATAAGCATTAAACAGAAGGGCACAATTTTTAGGCAGCCCAAATAAGCCAGAGTAGTAACAGTGAGACTTTCTCAGGCTAGCACCATGCATTTCTAGTAGGTACAGTAACTTCAGGTATGTACCAGCAGCCATATTTATAGCCCATGCTCCTTCTGACGATTGTGCAATTAATATTGGACCAAGAAATAATAATAATTTTTAAAAGAATCATACATAAATAAAACACACTAGAAAACCAAAGTGTTTTTTTCCTGTTTCCTATTCGTTCTTGTTCATTTGTATCCATACTTTGATAGTTTTAATTATAAATCAGAGCAATTATGTATTCTGCTGTTGCCTCTTAAAATGAATCATAAACATTGTTGCTTGTTACTATGTCTACATAATAATAATTTTATATGGTTGCATAATAGTCCATCCAGTTGATGTATTGTTTCCTCTAATTAAAAAAAAGGGAAAATTGTATTATCTGAGTTATAATTAAATAAAACTTAAAAGAACATCAATCTGACACATATTAATGATAGGCATAAATGTTATTGAGCTACAAGGCTCAAGACTATAAAATAGAGAGCAGCTCACATAAATTATAATTAATATTCTCTTTACCCTGTGAAACCAAAGCTTTCTGGGGGAGAGGCTACAGAAAAGGAAACTTTTCAGAAGTCCTCCTGAAAAAGGAACAGAGTTTTCTATTCTTTTAAGAGCTGGTTTCAGGAAATGAGGCTGCAAATTCTTTTTTCCCTTTGTGTGGCAAAACCTCTACTTGCACAGAGGTGGGGGGAACAGAACAGTATGCCTCAGTCAGATTAGGTTGATCAGAATGTTTTCTTAACAGCTAGCCACAAAATAGGAATAACTAATGTCCTTTAATTAATTTATTTATTCAACAGATATTTATTGAGCACCAGTTATATGCTGGATGTGAGGCACATAGGCGAGAAGAGAACTTCTACTCCTGTCTGGAACATTGACGTTGTCCTTACTAGAACAGTAATCAAATGAGTGATAAAATAATGACAGGTTTTAGAAAGTGCTAAGAAAGAATAAACAGGATACTGTCACAGACGGAAATGAAGGTGGGGTATCCTTTGGATAGGTCATCAGAGAAGATCTCTCTGTAGAAGTCACACTGACACTGAAACTTGAAGAAGAGTCAGCCACACAAATGGAGGGGGGGTGGGTGGGAAGGGAACCAGAGGGGCAAAGACTCTAAGGCAGGATCACATGTAGCATGCTAATTCGGCCAGTGGGACTGCAGTGCACTGGACCAAAAGAAGTGTGACCCCAGGCGAGGTGAAGACGAGGGCAAGGGGCTCATCATGAATGCCTTAGGACCCCATAGCACGAGCCTAAGATTTCATCTGAAGCACAGTGAAGAGACAGGTATAAGTTTTAAGCAGGTGAACAGTGTAATTCAAACCACGTTTTGAAAAGAACCTTTGGCTGCAGTGTGGAAACTAGATTGGAGGGGGGTCAGAAATGGAAGTAGAGAGAGTAATTGTGAGGTTATTCGTGTTGCCCCCACGAGAGGTGACAATGGCTGGAACCTCAGTGGTGACAGTGGAGATGGGGCCGGTTGGATCGCAAAGGAAACAGAGCTGACAGCTGAAATGATGGTGAGGGATGAGGAAGAAGGAAGACGCCAGTAATGACTCCTGGGTTTTGGGGGGAGCACCAAATTCAGAAGTGGAAAGCAGGGATTAAGGGTTCTCTTTGGAGGGGCGCCTTGGTGGCTCAGTCAGGTAAGCATCCAACTTCCGCTCAGGTCTTGATCTCGAGGTATGGTTGGTGAGTTCCAGCCTCGCCTGGGGCTCTCTGCTGTCGGTGCAGAGCCCACTTCAGATCCTCTGTCCCCCCCTCTCTCTGCCCCTCCCCTGCTTGCGCTCTCTGTCTCAAAAATAAACATTAAAATAAAAGAGTTTTCTTTGGATATTTAAATTGGAGATGTCTTATAAGGCATCCAAGTGGAGTTGTCAGCTAGGTGTGAGATCCATTTGGGAGTTGTCAGCAGCCTGATATTTAAAGCCGGAAGACTGGATGAGACTCTGAAGAAGGGTGTGCAGTTGAGGAAGGGAAGGGGGCCCGGGGACTGAACCTGTGACCTTCCTCTGTGTCCAATCATGTCAGGAAGTAAATCCCCACCTGCTGGAACCCCCAGTTCTCTGGAGATTCGTAATGTATTCATTATTAACTGACCCCTCAATGGTCAGGGAAATCCTCCAGGGAAATATTTTTCTTTCAGATCTTATAGTTTCTTTTCTGCATTTTCCTCTAGTCCCGGCACCTCCTGGACCTAGGAACCCTCCTATGAGGAAAAGACAGGGCAAGTGTGGGTGAGGTTTTTCATGCTCAGGGATCAGGTAGGTTGTCACCTTAAGCAGTTGTACGTTGGAAAGTCTGCACAGCTGCCAGAGTATTTTGCCATTTGTTTCTCTATTTTCATGGATGTGAGTAACTATTGTGGGTATTTCCTGAGAGCCAGAATCCCAAAAGCTCCTATATCTGCATCTTCTAGTAGCTCCTGCGTCAGCCCTAGGTGCTCTGTAGTAAGCCTGCAAAGTAGGAAGCTGAAAGGTGGCTTTGGAAGCATAAAGCCCAAGCCTCCCATTTTACAAATGAAGGAATTGACTCACCCACTAACACCCATGAGATGAAGCATATTTCAGGTTTCATTTTATCAACCACTGATAAACTTCTTTGATTAAGGGGAGCCCATCAACCTACATTTAATCCAAGAGATGATTTACTTACTTCGGCCCCTAAGAAAAGACCAATCTAATGTTTAAAACCTCTATCATTGGGAAAAGGAATGAAGAGCATTTTTAGGCCCTGAAGCATGCTAAGAAACGCCCTACTGGGGTGCGTGGTGGCTCAGTTGGTTAAATGTCCCATTCTTGATTTCAGATCATTTGATCTCAGGGTCTGTGAGTTTGAGCCCCGTGTTGGGCTCTGTGCTGACAACTCAGAGCCTGGAGCCTGCTTTCGATTCTGTGTCTCCCTCTCTCTCTGCCCCTCCCCTGCTCGCATTCTCTCTCTCTCTCTCTCTCAAAATAAACAAACATTAAACAAACAAACAAACAAACAAACAAACAAAAAACCCTCCTACTAATGCTTCACTTTCCCCTGCATGAAGAATTGGTAGATTCTGTTATCCAGGGTCACCTTCAGTTTTAGACACTGAATCTGTAGAAGCTCAGAGTACTCTGTATTGTGAATGACCACGAGAAAAGCAAAAGGACTTAGAAATTAGAGATATAGGTTTTGTATTGGCATATGGAAACCCAAATCGTATATAAAGGGCACCACCTCTACATGGCCGAATAACAATAGATTGACATGTGCTGAATAATCGATAAAGCTCGCCCTTCCATAAAGCCTGGTTTTATACACTAAAAACAGAGGATGTGAGGAGTTCAGTGGGAAAGACCCTGTTTAATCTCTTCTGAGCAATATCTGATGAGACAAACACACGTTAGTTTCTGATTCTGTCCCTTCTCTGCCTGACATTTTGCCCCTGATTTAGGTGAAGAGGTGTCTCAGTTCCCGTTTGTGATTTCAGTGAATTGAGGCACATACTCTTCCTCCTAGAATATCAAGATTCATAGATTTGGGGGCCAGAAGGAGCTTGAGAGATAATTCAGTGCATCTCTCTTCGTTTCTGAAAACAAGATCAGAGAGGTAAGGGGCTTGACCAAAATTACACAGTGATTAGAGATGGGCCCACTATCCAGGACTCATGACGGACAACAGCACTTTTCCTGCTGTTTGAACTAAGCTGGTGGAGAACTGCTCCTGATATGACATGGGTAGGATTATATTTTCCTTGTCAATTATGCATTTTATACAGGTTTCAATTTTATTCTATTAATTTTTTTGGAACTTAGGAAAAAGAAAAAACTATCATGCATGGGATCACTCTCAGTATTTTTAAAATATTTCCTCCCAGGTTTTTTTTTTCCCCCTGTGCATATTTTAAAATAATTATTACTTAGTCCATACACAGTTTTCATTTTTTCAGTTGATATATCGAACATTTCTAATGGATACAGAATAGTCAGAAAAATGGATATACTACAATTCACTGAATGTCTCTGTGGATGTTGAGGGTTTAGGGTGATTCCATTTTTTGCTACAGTATGTAACAGGATTGTATGATATATAAATATCTTAAGGCGTATAGCTTTTCTGATAGATTATTCTCTTAATATGGAACTCCAGAAACGGAATTAGAAAGCCATGGATATTACTATTTAAAAAGACACAAGGTCGACAAGGTCAGCCCAGTTAACTGTTGCTTTACAACATTGAGCATTATCATTAAAAATATTTGCTAAAGTCCTCGTTTTGGTAGATGTGATTTCTCAAAGCACTGTCTAGTTATGTCCTTTGTCCATTTAGTTATTGATGTCGGGTTTTTATTGATTTTTACTAGTGTTTGAATATGAGAACATAATCACCCTTTTCCTGTCACATTTGGGGTAATAATTCCTCCCAGACTATGGTCTACTGCATATTTTAAAATAGAGAGTAGAAATTGGGTTAATAAATATGCCATCTCATGCTGCATCTTCTCTGCTTCAAAGGTGCTCAGGGGGCACCTGGGTGGCTCAGTTGGTTAAACGTCCGACTTCAGCTCAGGTCATGATCTCATGGTTCGTGAGTTCAAGCCCTGCATAGGGCTCGCTGCTGTCAGCTCAGAGCCCCTTCAGATCCTGGGGCCTCCCTCTCTTTCTGCCCCTCCCCCACATGTTCTCTCTCTCTCTCTCTCTCTCTCTCTCTCTCTCCCTCTCTCTCTCAAAAATAAATAAACATTAAAAAAAAGTGCTCAGAAGGTAGGGCAGGGGGAATGGAGAGAGAGAGAGAGAGAGAGAGAGAGGGAGAATATTCTAAGGCAATGAATTCTGGATTCTAAGAAACATCGGGCAGTTCGGTTATTCTATGTAAACAGATTGCACGGGTTGTTCATGTGAAAAGCGGAAATGTGCCGACCACATTTCAGGCCCTGTGAAGCTGAAAAGGTCAACCAGCCCCTGCATGCAATGAAAAACAAATTCTGCTCATCCACACAGAGAGGTAGGTTTCAATTAAAAACCACACAGAGTGGGTGAGTAATTTCTTAATATATTCCACTTGTAAATGAGAAGCGAAAACACTCATTAGTAATCCTTAAATCCGTGGTGAGTCAGCACTGTCCACAGAAAACAAATATATACCACCCTGCTTACACTGAAGGGGAAAAGAGATTCACATGAACTTTTCCCCCCTTTTGTTGTCAGATATGCTTTTCATGTTTTTAAAAACCTATCAAAAATGATATCATCACATTGTCCCTCTGGGTCTGTTGCTGCATTTGTAAACTTTAATATTTTTCTGGTTAATATTTTATAAAGCAGGCAAACTCATAAAATGCAAGCTGTCAGGAGCCTTCAAGATAACATCAGCCCCTTCCTCCCCCCACCACCCCCACCCAGTCACTTAAGTGGAAGCTTAAGCCACATGGCTGGAAGTAAAGAGAAAAGAATTCTAATTTCCCAATATGGTTAGATTTACTGTGATTCACAGGCAAAAAGAGAAGAAGGAAGGAAGGAAGGAAGGAAGGAAGGAAGGAAGGAAGGAAACAAGAAAGCAAGCAAGGAAGCTATCTCCCCTACTAGAAAAAAGCTGCTTGAGGTTAGGGACCCAGAATAGACATGTCAAAGTGTCCCCAGAACCCGGTGCAGCACTGGGTAGACAGTTCTGAACATGCTTGAATGGCAAATAAATGATTGGAGCGGTACTGCCTTGGAGGGTGGATATCTCCTGTGTGTACCACCAGGTGCATTGTCCACCTTCTAGCTACTTCTCTGCACCAGAGGCTGACCTGCACAAGCCACATCAATGAACTCCTTTCCCTCTGGCTTTCCAGGTGAGTCAGTCAGCCAGTGAATCCCAGAAGAAGCTTGGAGGGACAGAGCAGAGTGAGGTGCCGGTATTTATTCCCTCAACTTCCTCCCTGTGAGATTTCCTTTGACTGAACGGCTTTCCTGAGGTCACAGCACCTGGCAGGTGACCTCCCCTACCCAACCCTGTCTTTCCAAGGTCCAGTGACACCGTGACTCTCATCCTTTCGGACTAGAGGTTCTGTGCAACCCCTTGTGCTTCCTCCCCTCACCCTGCCCACACCTTAGTAAAGGTCCGTTATTAAACCTTCCTTGAATTGTCCTAATTTAAACGCTCCGTCTATTTTCTGCTGGGATATGACTGACATAGGTGATCATGGGGGTGTGCATGTTGGTTTAGTGGCTGATGCCTAAAATCCAGCTGCAATCTGTTCACCACACTGTGTGCCCTAGAGGAAGACAGGCCTCTTTTTATTTTTTTAAGTTTATTTATTTATTTTTAAGTAATGTCTAAACCCAACGTGGGGCTTGAACTCACGATCCCAAGATCAAGAGTCTCATGCTCTCCCGACTGAGGAGGGGCCTCTTTTTTAATGCTCATACAGGCGAGTGTGGGCTGGTACCACCTTGGGCTGAATGTATGGATAGGAGCTTTCACTTCCCAAAAAAAGCAAATCCACTGACAGATCCTTTTTTTTTTTTTTTTTTCCTTTTCTCCCTTCCTCCCTCCTTATCCTGTGAGTTACAGCTTTGCCTGAAGCCTGGTTAGTCATCTGAACCTCCAGCTGCAGCCACAAAGGCAGTAACCAGAGGGACTCCACGTGCTCTCCAAATGTTGACTACTTTGGCTGCTCCTACAGAAGGAGAAAGACCAAAAACCGACGATCACAGTTCCTCCGGTTGTTTTGTGTCTTGCGGCTGTTTTCACCTGTTCCTTCAGCTGTGTTTTCATGCAGACGCCCTCCCCCAACTCACTGGAGGCTTGCGTGATCCTTGGCCGGCAGCACAGTCGGCAGAAAGCGTGCTTGCCATTCCCGGCTGTAGTGGATGATGACGTCAGCTCTAAAGGACAAAGGATACCTCCGCGCAAGGAAACGACCTGCCGCTCTCTCATGCCCCCTCCTTCGTGGGATGTGAGCCCCAGTCCTGCCGGGTGTGCGAAGACCCCCACCCCCTCTACTGTTCAAGTTTCCCTTCCAGTTGTTGCTGATGATTTTCATTCACTTCACAACTTCTGCCTCTGTGCCTGGAATGCTCCCAAGGAGGGGTGCTGCACGTGAGAAATGGGATGTGTCACTCTGTTGGATTTTTTTTTGTCTTCAACCACTGAGGGTGCGCTGGGTATTGTGAGTGAAGGAGACATTCATCATTCATCTCTCCTCTTCCACACAAAGAATTGACAGTTGCCTGGGTTACTAGATGAGGCTAAGGCCTCTAAATCTGACTTGGTGGTTCAGTTCAGATATTGCTTCCTATTTTTCTCTTCCTTGTGCATTTGGGGCTCATCTGACCCTCTGACTATGCAGTTCCCTCTGCAGCATGGGCTACCCCCTCTAATGCTAGACTCAGGCTGATTTTATTGTATTTTTTATTAATTTAATTTATTTTTTTTTCTTTTTGGTGAGAGAGCACATGTGTGCAGGCTCAAGCAAGGAAGAGGGGCAGAGGAAGAGAGAGAGACAGAGAGAAAGAGAGAATCTTAAGCAGGCTCCACGCTCAGCACAGAGTCCGACACGGGGCTTGATCCCATGACGCTGGGATCTGAGCCGAAATCAAGAGTCAGACGCTTAACGGACTGAGCCACCCAGGTACCCCCAGACTCAAGCTGATTTTAGATCAGGATCCAACAGAAGCTTCCAGCAGCACTCAAAGAGATGAGATCTGTAGCTGTAGACTGTCCTTGCTGCTGACAGAGACTGGCTAGATTTGAGCAGCAATAATTAATCTCAAAGAAATTTTCCATCTCCAAGGCTGTGCATCTCACTAATTATTTTTCAAGGTAACTTGAATTTGCTTTGCAGTATCTTCCAGCCCCACCTTACAATAAGCAATTTGACGTTGAGGTTGCTGAGTGTACTTGCTCAGTCAAGTTGTGGATTCCCAGCCCTTCTACGGTTTAGACTTATATTGTGTTTCAGCTGGAGCTGATTTTCCACCAGCGCCGTAATCACTTCCCTCATTTTTACCTGTAACGAGTGGTAGTATTACAGAAGTGCATAGAAAAGCTCCAGCTAGTGGCTGAAAATTACAGAATATCAATCTCTGACTGCTAGGCTGTGGGAGGGTGGCAGCATATTAGAAAATGGAACTGTAGGTCATTTGGGGAAAATATTTCAGTGAAATCCACCAACGTGGGTGATGTGCTGAATCCTAAACCAGGAAGAAAGAAAGCCAAACCAAACAAAAAGTAGGTTGTTTTCCCCTTTGAATGAAGAAAGAGCAACATCTTTAAATGCTAAATGATGCAGTCCTGAGCCCTCCCTGGTGCCCCCAGGGACTGTGGTCTCACCTGCCAATCAAGTCACTTGGTTTTCTGCCCTCCGTGCTTTTTCCTTCCCAGCTTTCATTCAAATGTTCTGCAGTGACTAACAGAGAATTGTTGGTCTTTTATTTCACAAGCCTTCTCTATAGTATCAGAGCTATGTTAGTTATCTACGAACTGGTCTAGCATAGCGGCTTGATATCATTACACCTACATGGCAGTCAGCGATATCTGGAACAGTCTCCAGATTTTGGATCTATTTCTGTTTGGCCCTAAGTTAGGTCATTTTGTCTTCAAAGGTTGCCAGATGTTTTAGAATCCGACTCCCCTGGATGTTCCTTGTTCCTGTGTGTGAAGAAACAGGCGCAGTGTAGAGGCAGGAGTATGCACAGGGGAGTCAGGAAGACAGGGAGTGAAGAGCCCACAATCCAGCAGGAGAGAAGATACACTGGTTCCAGGAGTGCTTTTGACCTCAAAATGGAACCCAAGACTTTGGAGAAGGCTTCTCCCAAAGGGAGGCCGAAGTTCTGAGGAAGGAGAGGGTAGATTTGCAGTGATTCTCAACCAGGACAGTCTTGTCCCCCAGGGAAGAACATTTACCAATGTGTGGAGACAGTTTTGGTTGGCACGACAGGAGGCGAGGGTGGGTGCTAGTCTCCAAATGAGGGCATGGCTTACAGGGGTCACACCCTAGCAAGTGACAGAACCAGGCATTTAACTTCCTGACTCATCCACTCCTGCCAGTCTCCCTATCTGCCTCCCTTCTAGGACCAGCTCTGATACCTCCTTCTCACTCCCAACCTCCCCACCTGACCGCCAGCCCGGCATTCCTCAGCTCAGCACTGCGGACATGGCTTTGCTGTGGGGAGGTGTCCTGTGTGTTGTGGGGTGTTTAGCATTCCCGCTTTTTGAGCGCCAGGTTCTTCATCTGTTAACTCAGTTCGTTATTCAAACGGCAAATATCTATGGAAAACTACTATGTTTTAGAAGCTGTCCCAGTCTTTGGGGATACCCATGTTGAACAAGAAAATGTCCCTGCCCATAGTTAGCTTACATTCTGCTGGGGGCTAAACAATAAAAACATAATTAAATGGAAGTTTAATGTATTATCAGCACAGAGAAATGGTATGAATACCAATAAGCAAGGGAAGGGGTGGAGAGTCATAGGAGCTGTTCATTTAGTCAGGAGCGTCAGGGAGGGCTACTCCGAGGAGTGACATCACAGCAGTCCTGAATGAGGCGAGGGATCAAACCATGGAAGGGCATTCCAGGCAGAGGGAACAGTGAGGGCAAATGCCCTGTGGCATGGGGTGTGTTTGATGTCCTTCAAACAGCCAGTGGGGGGGGGGCATGGAGTCTGCTTTTTCTAAGTGTGTAGGGAGTGTCTTCCATGGCTAAGATTCTACTGGCGGAGGAATGGTTGAAGTCAGTCCTCCTTAGCCCTGGCTGTACATCGGAGTCACCGAGGCTGCTTCTTTCTGAAAAGTATCCCTGCCAGGTTTTTCCCAAGACCAAATAAAATCAGGATCGTTGGGGTTGAAGTCATCAGTATTTTATAAAAGCTCACTGGGTAATGCCAATGTGTTTCCAGAGTTTGAGAGCCTCTGGTTAAGGTGAACTCAGCGGCAGAGACTAAAATGTTTACAGAAATGAAGTTGAGAGGAACACAGGCTTCTTCTTGCAGGGAGAGAGTAGGAACATGTGAGCTAGGTGGGGGGGATTTGAACATAGAGAACTGGGCATGGTGGAGGGAGACAGGTTGCCGCTGATAAGGCGCCAGGCTGGGCGTGGGGGCCAGGAACAGCAATACTGCGGAGGCTGCACTGGGGCTGGGCTCACTCTGGCAGGCCTGGCCTCAGCAGCAGGAGGCTACAAGAGGTTTCTGTCTGGGTTTTCTTCAGTTTTGGAGTTCTCTCTGCCTGCCTCTGTTCCTTTAATAGCTCAGCTTGCTCTTATTTCCCCCCTTGTCCCTGGTTCTTTCCTGACTTTAGCCTCCTGATAGGGGGCTGGCTTTGATTCTCTGCACTGTCTTGACCTCGGGTCCTTTGAACTCTCCTGCCTGGAGCCCCCTCCCAGTAGTCATTCTCAGCCTGTACTGAGACTTTCCGGTTTCAGCTTCTAGTCCTGAGTCTACAGGCCCTTTATGCAGTTAGGGGGCAAGGACCCCCTGGTTAGTAGACTGTTAGTGATGAAGAGGCGTACAGGGCTCTGTCCAGTTTGTGATTATGTGTAACACACACTCACACATGTGTGTGAGTAGTGAATGCTGGGAACAGGTACCATCTATCAGTTTCCTTTCTCACACCCATGTCAGATGAAATTTCTGTAATCGACTATTATTATGACTGTCCTAGAAGCCAGTGGTAATTACCAGGTAAGAAACAACGTTGGCTTGAAGATGCCACATCTTGCCTTAAAAAGCAGCCTGTGGTGGGGCACAGGCTAGATGGTAACATGACACATACTATCAGGAATGAAGAAACCTCTCAGCCACCGTCTACGGGGTGGATCTCAGCTTCACGACCACCGGAAAATGGGAAATTTCTCCTACCACACAGAGTTTCAAATAAGTTCATCACAAAGGGGTTTAGACATCATTCTGAAGTTCAAACAGGAAGCCATCGTGGGTTTTTGGCAGACAAGTGACATGATTTGAGCTGTACTTCGGGAAGACTGATCTTGCAACCTCATGTAGGTTGACTGTGGGTGGGATGGGAGAGGATACATGAGACAGGGTAGAAGGCACACAGGCTTGAAGGGGCTCAAGGGTACACGGTGCCATACTGCCCCACGGTTCCGGGGCAAGGCAACCTGTGGGACTGAATACAAAGGTTGGGATTCCCAAAGGCTCCGAACCTTGCCTTCTTTACACGATTTCAATACCCACAAACTTCAGGAGAAGGACCAGGGCTTTCCTGGAGACCAAAGTGGTCACCGCACAGCATATGCAGCTGAAGCAGTTATTTAAATGGACATGGCCTTGCTATCAGAAATTAATTACCATCTAACTCGCATGGCCTGCCAATTAATTGTACACATGGCCAAAAGGCCAAGCCAATGCTCCTTAACTGAGAGCTGGTGATGCTTTCCCACTGCTCTGGGAGAACATGCGTCCAGTCAGAGGTGCTTTACTAAACTATAATGACTCAAGCCAACAGCAATAAGGCGAGACACTGGGGCATGCCTCACCCTCCATTCACCAGCCCCAGGTTCTCACTCTGAGAAGGTGCTCGGAGCTTGGTGAGCCATCTGTGTGCAAGTTGTATTTATTTACTTATGAGCCTGAATGTACTCTTGAGCTAAATACTGATTTACCAAGTACCCTGTATGAAAAGGAAATATTTTTACTGCAGATATACAAAGATTCTGAAACCCAATAGCACTCCATGGAGTGGGCTAATTATAATCAAACCCATTCGTAATGAAGGGAAATGAAATGAATAAACACACGTCTGTCCAATGTTGGAGCCCCAGGAGTAACTTCACTGCTGTTATTGATGGACACCATTGTGATGTTGAAGCCAAAAGCAGCAGATGTCTGCTTGGGTCTCCAAGGGTCTTGGAGATGCAGTGTTGACGAGCTGGCATCTTACCTCCCTGCTAAATTAGATCTGGGCCTCCTCTTCCTAAAGTGCTTAAGTCTTGGCTTGGCTTCAGGAAGGATGACTATCAGCAAACTGGCCACTGGCATGGAGAGGGGTCTCTCTGTCACCTGATCTTAGTTTAGGGGACCTAGTTTCTTCATGTTTTCACAAGAAAGAGTTTAGCTTCATTGAGTGAAGCGTGGAAATACCTGGCTATCAGCTGGACACCGAAACCTATGGAAAATAAATGCCACTTGGAGTGTCATGATGGCCCAAGCCAGATACACTATGGGCCATTTCCAAGCAGTGGATCTGAACTGGAGAGAATTTCAAAGATTTTTTCCTAGGGAAAGTGGCAGAGCCTAGGGCACATGGGTAGTTGATGGAGGCAGAGAACCTACCCTTATAGAGTTTCCTTAAAACTAGTCTGGACGTTGGGATTGAACTACAGCATGAAGAACCTAACAATGCCACTCCACTCTCCCAGGACCAGTATTGGACCAGGTACTGACAATTTAGGGCTCAATCAAGGCTTGAAAAATGATGGAACAAGAATGGACTTTGTTGTAGGATGGGGTAAAACCCAGAATGTGGAGATGTTGTGGGAGATGAGTTAGTTTTAGAGTTAAGACCATCCTGTGCCGTGCTTACAAATTGCTAGATGTCATTTTCTTTATTTATTTCACAATTACTCTGCATCAAATTACCAGCCAATCCCTTTTACTCCTTTCCACATTTATTCATGAATAAAATCTTCACCACAGAAGATTCCAGTGGGCTATCTCTCTTAGAAAAAAAATATTACCATCAGAAGATAGAATAGGCACAGGGATGAGACTTGGATATGCATGCCCTGCCCACAGCCCTGTGATGGGCCCCTTTCTCTCCTTCCTGCCCTGCTGTGATTGAGGGAATGCACCCTTGCAGACCTGTGAGACACTGTTGGGGATGGCTATGAAAGCTCCCCCTCTCAAACATTCCAGGTCCACCTTCAGGAGGCCCACATCTGCACTGAGACCACACCCCTGCCCCCTCCCAGCAGCTGCACACCAACCTGGAGCCCAAGGGTCTGGGAGACCACAGCTCCCTCTGTGCTCAGCCAATGTAGTAAAAGGCTCTTTGCTCCCACGGACTTGTTCATTCAAGTATCACTGTGTCACCTCTGCACATAGGAATTTCCTATGTAAGATTGACACCATTCTGGATGCATTGCCCCACCTGTCTGACAATATATTGACAAAAGTGAGCCATTTGAAACCTCTGGTGTATGTTTCCCCTCCAATGTGAGGGCTTTGTTGCCAACAGTGAGACCAAAGCCTCGGAACCTGTGACTCGGTTTTGGCCGGAGGCGGGGCACCCAGGCTGCAGTGGGACTTCGAGGCAGCCGAACAACCCACCAGCAGGGTTCCCCTGGGACCCTCCTGCCTCAACTGAGTGCAAGATAGGAACCGAGCCATGGGGGGCCTCAGAGGTCTTTTCTAGGTTCCTCACTGTGTTTGCATTAGAATCAGAAAGTTGCTTTTGTGTTTTACACATGAAAGAAAGGATGACTGAACAAAGGAGCCTTGACCCCGAAGGCTGTGGGGATAGAGGGAAGACAATGGGGCCTGTATTTTAGGTTTTCCTGAACCAGGCTTTATTCCCCATCATGAGAGAGTGAAAACGGCACAGGGCCCGACTCACCCACACCTCTTCTCCTGTGCCCCTGAGAAGGGCAGAGCTGAGAAGGGAGAGGATCTAAAATGGTGCTCTGACAGAGAAGTTCTCTTCACTGTAAGGGGCACATTTAAAAAATGTGGAAGAGTGAACAGCTGACTCAGCTGTAAGCCCTGCCTGGGGCCAAGCTGGCTGCAGCCCCAGGCTGGCCCCAATCAGCGCTGTCAGCGGGTTCTGTCAGACCTCCATTGGAGAGACTAGTGCGACAGACACGGAGGGTGTGGTTCTCTCAGGGGGCTGGAGAGATTGGTGCACAACCATCTTGGGGGAGGCTGTGCTGCGGGTGGAACTCACATGGCACAGCCAGGTGCAGTCACCCCGAAAGGTTTATGCTGTGGGATTTGAGTTGAGGTGGGGGTGGACACTCAAGAAACATGGGTGGTGGGTGGAGATGGCTTTTGGGCCTGGACGTGGTCCGGTGTGTTTGATGACAAGAGCAGTTAGTCCTCTATGGGGGACACAGAGGCCATTTCCAATCTTTTCTGTGTTGCATGCTGCAGTGAATAACCTTGCTTATACGTCACCGTGCCTGTGTGTGAGCACATCTGTGGTATGAAGTCCATGAAGTGGAATTTCTGGGTCAGACAACAAGTAGAGACAGCAGACAAACACATACTTAATTAGATGTGTGACCTTGGAAAGGCACTTGCTATTTTGGGGCCTCGTTTTTAAAAATTTGTAAAATAGGAGAGTTGGCCTGGGTGACCTGCAGGTCCTTTCCACCTTGGGAGCTCCTGGGATTCAGAACCTCCCACCTGGGAGGAGTTTGGCAAGGAAGACTGCTGTGCCTCCTGTGATCTGCCTGCAGACACAGTGTCCCTGGGTCTAGGCCACCACCTGGGAGCCAAAATTCATTCTGTGCACAGCCAGCAGAGCAAAACTTGAAGAGACAAGTCCAACGGTCAGGACTGACCTCATTTGTCCTCAAGTGGCATCTCTCTTCTCTTTAAAGGTAGCTGTTTTGGTAGATTCTTTGGAAATCAGAGGTGACATGGAGGCATGTTGCCTCAATTTACAGGACCGAGGGAAATGAAAGGAATAAATATACTTCAGATGAAGAGTGAAGCATTCACCAGAATCTTGGGAGGTAGGAGGATATTAATGAGATAGTTAGCAGAAGATTATCCAACAACGCAATCAACCAACCAATGCATGTTTTGTTGGTTTATTGACTAAAAACAAGCCTGTCTTGATGGCTTTGCACTCACTGAATATTGAAATTATGTGGCTGCTAGGCTAAGTTTTAGGATGGCCACAGCCAAGGTATGGGATTTCTGCATGTGCTCTGATACTCACTGTATTATCACTCAGATTTGAGAATCAGACAAGATACTGACAAGACGTTTGACCCCCAAGATGCCCTAGGATCACTCAAGCAAGCCTCTTGCTCATGTGCAGATAATGGAAAATAATAATAGGTAAATACAGCAGGGCTGTGGTAACTGAGAGGGAAAAGGCCCTGAAAGCAGACCCGGACACTAATGGGGTGGTGAGTGAATGGGGCAGTGGAACATCTATCATGGTGGATGGGCAAGGTATCTGAAAGGTACAACAACATATTTTTGCTTCCCATGCACAACCAACATGTGTGAGGGGCCCAGCAGTGCATAGAAAGTGCAGTGGTTAATTGGGGAGCAGGTAGAACTCAGAGACCCAGGCAAAAATCTTCAGGAACCTCTGATAAAGGGAGAAGGACAATGGGGGTCCCATCCAAGAAGGACTGTGTGTCCCTGGGCAGGTTGTTGAGACACATATATAGGAATAAGGGCAGGAACAGGGCAAGAATCCAGATTCCAAGACTGAGACCTCTCATGGGGACAGGACAAGAGTGCATCTGTCAGAATTAGGACCCTAGCAAGAGTGATTTGATTTTGAGCAGAAGCTTCTCATATCACCCCGTCTTGGCTCATGATTAGCTCTAGAAACTTAGAAAAGTAAGCTTGCAGATGGGAACACTCCAGCCCCGACTGGGGAGAAGGGAATCAGGAACCAAGTGATTCTGATTACCTCCTAAACAAATTCCCCTTGAATCCTTCCCTCCTCCCTCCACATATCCACCACTGCCCTTGTTCAGACTCCCATGTCCCTCTCCAGGAATAATGCAACAGCCCAACTGCTGTCCCCTCCTTCATCATTTCCTCTCTCAACCTGTTCACCTGGCAGCCAGATCTGGCCATGTCACTCCTCTGCTCCAAATGCACAGTGGCTCCTGATGGTGCCCCCCAAGTGGCATATGAGGCTTTAGCAACTAGTCTGTCTCTCCTTTTGAGCCTCATCTCATGTACTTTTGTGTTCCAGGAACACAAAACATGCCATGGTATTTCTAGCCTCTGAAGTTGTGTTCACACTATTACCTTTGCTTAGACCTTCTTTCTCTTTCTTATTTACCTGAATGACTCTTACTTTCAAAACTTAGTTTGTCTCCTCCGGAAGGCCTTTCCTCTTTCCCAAGAGTGGCCTGGTTCCCATAATAGATTTCAGGGTTTCTCTGAGAACTTTGGAACAACTTGGGCTGTGTGTCCAAGGCCAGCACCCTACTCCAGACCTATTAAATTAGTACGTCAGTCCAATGTATGCTTATACTTTTAGCTGAGGTCATAAAGTCTGCATCCTATTTCCCAATGGTTCCGAAAAAATGGTGTGTTTTATATCTATCTATCTATCTATCTATCTATCTATCGTCTATCATCTACCTATCTATCTAAATGTGTATAATTGTTTAATGTACGGTGTTCTGCATTTTTGGTATTTGAAATTTTTCAAAATAGAAAATGGAGAAAAAATTATTAGTTCCATCCAGATTGGCCAGGACATGTATCCAATTTTACAAATCTCCTGAGTGGTGCTTTTGCCCGAAGCTGGTGAAGACTATGGCACTCATCATTTGCCACGTTATTGACAGTCTCCTTGTTGTGACTGTGACCCTTTGCATCTCCTCTTTTTCCAGCTATCGTATGTGCTTGGTATATCGTGGGTATTTAATATGTATTTGTTGAGTGTGGCTGAGAGAAAACTATATCCAAGACAGACAGGTAATTTATAATATTTGTTATTCATTCACTCACTCAGTCAATATTTCCTCATTTGTTGAACACCTATTGTTTCGTGCGTGTCTGAGGCACAATGGGTCATGTAATGATCTCAGTACTATTGACATTTTGGCCAGATAATCCTTTGTTGTGGGGACTGTCCTGTGCATTGTAGGATGTTTTGAATCATCCTTGACCTTTATCCACTAGAATTCAGTAGTACCCACCCCCCCCCCAAGTCATGATAACCAAAAATGTCTCCAGATGTTGCCACATGTCCCTGGAGCAAAATCACCTCCAGTTGAGAAGCACTGATCTTCAAGACAGTCTGCCTTTCAATGAGAAAGAATGAAATCTGGCCTTTTGCAGCAATGTGGATGGAATGGGAGGGTGTTATGCTAAGTGAAATAAGTCAGTCAGAGAAAGACAGATACCATGTTTTCACTCATAAGTGGATCTTGAGAAACTTAACAGAAGACCATGGGGGAGGGGAAGGGGGGGGAAAGTTACAGAAAGGGAGGGAGGCAAACCATAAGAGACCCTTGGATACTGAGAACAAACTGAGGGTTGATGGGGGCGGGGGAGAGGGGAAAGTGGGTGATGGGCATTGAGGAGAGCACCTGTTGGGAGGAGCACTGAGTGTTGAATGGAAACCAATTTGCAATAAATTATATTTAAAAAAAAAAAAAGACAGTCTGCCTTTAAGATACCGGAAGTGTAATGAAGGAAACAGACACATACATGCAATGAAAGACAAGTGTGAGGACAGTGATGTATCACAGAATGCTGTGGAGCACAAGAAGAGGAAAAAATTAATGCCATCTGGGGCATTTGGGAAGACACTGTATGGAGGAACTGGGTCTGGATTTTAACGGCTTTACAGACGGGAAGCTCTTTCTGTGTAATTTGCTTTCTGAAGCTTCTGCCCTCTCACGTGTGTACAGTCAGTCTATGGTCACCCGTGTCTCCTTCTGGTCCTCATCACAGTCCTTTAAGGTAGACAGAACAGATGTTGTTGACTCTAGTTTATAGATAACAAAATTGAATCCAGGCTAGTCTGGATAAGTCGAGAGGCCACAGGGTGGTTCACAGCACAGACCCTGGAAACTGCCTGCCTGGGTGTGAATCCCAGCTCCACCTCTTATCATCTGTGAGCTCTGGACTTGTTTCTTCTTTACTAAAATTTTTTTCTTGTGTATTAAAGTACAATATTGCCGTGTAATATTAAATTAGTTTCAGGTATACAACATAATGATTGAATAATCATACGCAGTGTGAAATTTTCACCAGAGTAAGCATATTGCCATATTATTGACTATATTCCTTATGCTGTGCTTTTCATTCCTGTGACTTATTTAATTTCTAACTGGAAGTTTGTACCTCTTAAGCTTCACCTTTTCCCCCATTTGGCTCCTCCCTTCACCCTCCTTCCCTTTGGCAACCACCAGTTTGTTCTCTGTTTTTGTGAGTCTGTTTCGATCTTTATTGTTGTTATTGTTTGCTTCTTTGTTTTATTTTTTAGATTCACCTATAAGGGAAATCATATAGGGGCACCTGGGTGGCTCAGTTGGTTAAGTGTCCGACTCTGGCTCAGGTCGTCTCCAGCAGAGGCAGGACAGGCGTCTCTGTGTTTGCCATGGAAAGAGATGGTAAGTCAGCCAGATGATGGAGGGGCACTTAAGGCTTCATCTGGATGGGAGCTTGGGGCTCCCAGTGGTTATGTGTGTGTGCTCTTGTGAGCTGCCTGAAGGGTAGCGTTGGAGCGTCATGGCATGATTTATTGAAAGCCGTACTCAAGTTAAATCAAGAGTGAAAAGATTAATTACTTAACTCATAGAGTTTTAAATACACAATTGGCTTCTTTTGATGAAGGTAGGGTAGGAGCAAGCCAGGAGGTAATTCCGTGTCCTGAAAATAAAACTTAGGATGTCTTTCACTATTTAGTCCAGTTTGCCATTTCTAAGGCACTGTCTGAAATAATATGAGTGTTTAGTTACCAAAAACCAAAACAAACCAAAACAAAACAGCTCTTGGCCGTGTTTAGAACACCAGTACTCTACAATATGGTAGACACAAGTCATGTGTGGATACGGAGCCACTTGAAATGTGACTAGTCCAAGTGAGGTGTGCTATACGAGTACACCCTGGGCTTCCAAGACTTAGCGTGACCTCATCTCGCCTCCCAGTGCCTCTTGAGCAAGCTGGCATCATCCCTCCTCTGCCATCCCCGGACTGAGGTATGGAATGGAGGCTGAGAACAACCAGTGGCCTGTTTGAAGCCAGGCCGCAACTTGTCACCACTGAAGGAACACAAGCTGTCAGAGCCCTGGGTGGCTTCTTTCAAATGCTCTGCAGTGCTAACATTGCTTACTCCCAGCGTTTTAATAAGATTAGTGTCCAGGAGGATGATAACTAAGTTCTCACCATGCTTAGTGCTTTACTTAACTGATTTAACTTTCACAGGGGGTTAAAGGGGGCTCTCTGAAGCTGTTACCCTTATTACTTTCACATTGCAGATGAGGAAACTGAGGCATGGAGAGTATATGGCTTGCCCAAGGTCACAAACGTAAGAAGCAGAGAAGAACTCAGACTGAGCCCGAGCTCCTCGCCTCACAGCATTGTACCTTTTGACTCCGGTTGACCTACCAACAGTTCAGGGAGTAGAGGCTCCTTCTCGGTCCTCAGTACCTAGAAGGGTACATGACATTCACCAGGTGCTCAATAATTGTCTGTTGGCTGACTGACTGTCCCCTATTCACTGCTGGTGATGTCCAGCCTTAGCTCTAAACGACAATCGAAGCAGATGGTTCCTCCCGTTGGCACTTTCTATCCTGCACTTAAACTGACTTTGACTTTATGTCTTGCCTCCTGGGTTGCAGGATTCAGATCATTTATAGAGAGGCCACAAAATTAATTCTACCAGTTTCTTTTCACTTTTTTTTAATATGAATACTAGAATCCTGCCTTAAAGCCAGAGATGTGTTCATTTGCAACTCAGGCTCAAGATAAGTCTAATCTTGGCATGAGCACCATTGCATCCTATTTTCCCATCTGCTGAATGGTGAGACTAGGCCAGAGGATCTCAAAGGAGTGCAAAGCTTTCCACACCTTTCCTCCTGGCGAGTTGGGATCGAAGGATTGAGGGTTGCAAGTAGATATAGGATATAGACTGACGTGCCGGGATTTCTGTGTGCAAAAAAATGTGCACTGTATCAGTCAACATGGTTGGGGCAAGGAGAGGAACCTGGCACCAGCTATCCATCCATAGGCCTTTAAAGTCTAGTCTGGAAGGAGCAGGTTTCCATTTTCCTTCCTCTTCCTAGCCCGGGCTCTAACTCAGGTCTGCCTGACTCCAGGATCCATTTTGTTTCCACACTGGCTGATGGCTACAGGCTATCCTGAGAGAAATCATCCTGTGCTCCTTTTCCACTCACCCGTGAACACTTCATTTACTACATCTGAATACTGGGTATAGCAACCACTAAGAACTTCCTTGAATGGAGGAGCGTGTTAAAAGGTGAAGCCTTGGGAGGGCCCTGGGGAACCCAGGAAATCCTCTGTTGTCTGGGAACCTTTAGCCTGGTGGCTCTGCCTCCCCCCCCCCCCCCCCCCCCCCCCGCAGGCTCAATCCCTGGTCTCAGCAGGTACACAGGCCCTTATACACCAGGGCCTTCAAGCTCACGCATCCTGGTCTTGGAATAAGGAGACCCAAGAGTGAAGGTCTTAGACTCTGTGGAAAGAAAGCAGAAAGCTGGGCTGTGAGTAGGGGAGGGACACAGGGCCAGCTAAACAGGTTCATGTAGAGCTTTTTCCTTCATTTTATATCCTTTGATTCTCAAATGAGAATGTTTTTGTGATACCACAGGGCAATGATTGACCAATTTTTCTTCTCTGTCTGTCTCTGTCTCTATGTCTGTCTGTCTCTATGTCTGTCTGTCTGTCTGTCTCTCTCTCTCTCTCTCTCACACACACACACACACACACCACACCAAGCCCCAGATCTGAGGTCTTCAAAAAGAGCATGAAGAATGTTATTCAGCCATGAAAAAAAAAAAACAACAACAACAAAGGAATCCTGCCATTTGCAACAACACACATGGATCTTGAGGGCATTGCTAAGTGAGTAAAGTCAGACAAAGAAAGACAAACGCTGTATGGCATCACTTACATGTGGAATCTAAAAAAAAAAAAAAAAGTCAAACTCATAGAAACAAGGAGTAGAAAAATGGTCGCCAGGGCCTGGGAAGTAGGAAGTCAGGGAGAGACTGGTAAAAAGGCTACAAACTTTCAACCATAAGATGAGTTAGTTCTGACGATCTAATATAAAACATGGTGACTGTAGTTGATAATGCTGTGTTATATAATTGAAATTTGTTAATATAGCAGAACTGAAATGTTCTCACAATAATAAATAAATAAATAAATAAATGTGTGAGGCAACGATGTGTTAATTAACCAAATGGTGGGAATATTTTCACATGTATACGTATACTAAATCTCCACAATGTACATTTTAAATATGTTACAATTTTATTTGTCAATTATACCTCAGTAAGCTGGCGGGGGGGGGGGGGGGGGGGGAGAAAGGGCACGAGGGAAAACCTCTCAGAGGATTTAATATTACACTTCCAAACTTGATTAAACAAAGCCATCTGGAAACCCTAGAGGCTGTTATTCTTTAACTTCCTTGAGAGCAGGGGTTAGTGGTGCTAAATGCAGAATGACATCTCGCCAACCGAGTAATAGCAACCCCGAGTGTCAAAGGCCTGGATGGAACAGCAAATTTTGACCCTAAGCACGAACAGTTCCGTGGCTCGTGGAGCGTGTGGAGCTTTGGGTCTCCGGGTGCTGCCATCCCTTCCGGGGACATCCTGGTCAGTCAGTATACAGACTGCACCCAATACCTCCTTCTCCACAGCCCGAGAGTTCAATCCTCCACAGGGCTTCAACGCTTCTATTGTCCACCCACAGAGACAACGGGAATCGGGAGACTCAAACACATCCCGGATGAGAGACAAAGCACAAGTCATTCTAACAGGCTGTGGAAATAGTGGGCTCGAGATAGGAGGCAGGCCCACGCCGCCGAGGGGGCCGGGGTGAGGACCACCTGCTACAGGCGGGGAAGCAAGGGCTGAGCTCCTAGAGAAGGTAACCCAGAGCTGAGTCTGGAAGGGTGAGTTGGAGCCAGTTATGGCATCCCTAGCAAAGCAGACAGCCAAGCGTGTGGATGTAGTCAGTGTGGCCAGAAGGTGCAGTGAGACACAGCCCGCAGGAGCCAAGCTGCAACCCTCTGGAGAAGCTGGTCATGGAAAGCCTTGCGTGCTGTGATAGGTAGCTTGAACTTCATCCAGCAGGAAATGAAGCATCAGTAGAGAATTTTTAATTTTATTTATTTATTTTTTTTAGAGAGAGAGTGCGGGGGGGGGGGGGAGGGACAGAGAGAGAGAGAGAGAGAGAGAGAGAGAGAGAGAGAATCTTAAGCAGGCTCCATGCTCAGTGAAGAGTTCCATGTGGTGCTTGATCCCACGACTCTGGGATCATGACTTGAGCAGAAATCAAGAGTCAAATGCTCAACTGACTGAGCCACCCAGGCAGCCGGAGAGTTTTAACTAAGACCATAACATGGACAAATAATTGTAATAGCTAACATTTACTGAATGAATATTTTTGTGTTGTCCTAAGTACTTCTCATGTATGTATTAACTCATTTAATCCTTACAACAGCCCTATAGGGCACTTACCAATACTATCCCCACTTTGCACCGGAGGATGTGGAGGCCTGGAGTGCCCACACAGTCACATAGCTCCTAAGTTATGCAGCTGGGATTTGAACCTGGGAAGTTTTGTTCTTGAGCCCGCTCTCTTAGCCATTCTACTATTAACTTATAATTTCATAGCCATCTCTTCTCAAAAGGGATTTTAGGAGATTTGTAATAAAACTACAACTATACAGATGAAGCAAATTAAAAATGAAAAAGAAAGCAAATATGGAAAAGCAAGGGTACAATTACAGCAAGAATCAGATTGGGTAACCACACAGCTCGAGCCCTAACCTCCCTCTGAGCTTTCTGATGAGAACAATGCAAAATGTGGCAGGATACAAACTCTCTTACTCCTTACTGGGTAAGGGTGAGCATATACATCAATTGGAGAGACACGTTGCTTCCTTGGACTGAATTCTAGAAAGACATTTGTTGTCTAATCTCTGATACAAAGTGTCATATGAGATACCAAGTGTATTGGTTTTCTGGGACTGCTGTAACAAATTTATGCAAATTTGTGGCTTAAAACAACAGAAATTTATTTTCTCACAGTTCTGAAGGCTAGACGTCCAAAATCAGGGTGTTGACACGATTGGTGCTTCCTGGAGGGTCTGAAGGAGAATCCTTTCTTCTAGCTCCTGATGGCTGCAGGCAATCCTCAGTGTTCCTTGGATTGTAGATGCTTCACTTCAATCTCTGCTTCTGTCTTCCCATGGCCCTGTGTGTTTCTGATCCCTGTGTTTTTCCATGGTTTTTTCCTCCCTGTGCCTCCAAACTCCCTCCCCTTTCTCTTGTAAGGACATCACTCATGGGATTTAGGCCCCCCCCCCCAAATCCAGAACAATCTCACCTCGAGACCTTTAGTTTAATTACATCTGCAAAGACCCTATTTCCAAGTAAAGGTCACATTCACAGGTATCAGGGACAGGACTTGGCCATACCATTTTTTGGGGAAACTCTTCAATTCACTATACAAAGCACTCAACAGCAATTGTGCAAAATAATCAGAAGGTTGTTTTTTTGTTTTTCTTAATGGCTGTTTCTCACGGTGATAAAAGTCAAGGATTGAGTTTTGATTGCAATTCAGCCCACTCAAAATAGGAACTCCATTTAATTGGGCCACCAAGGGACTTATCTGTCTTTCTAAAAGTGTCTTTGAATATAATGTCTTGTGAGCTATGTGTCTTTGGTGCAGAGAACTTCATTGCGGGTGAACTCAGGTGACAAACAGGACACTCAGTGTGAAGCAAAGTTTGGGGCCAGAACCTATTGGTGGGAGGCTTCCTGATCTAGTAAGGAACTTCCTAACCAGAGGCGTACATGAGAATCACCAGAGAGATTTTGCAAAATACACATGCCCCAGTCCCACCCAAAGCAAACGAATCAGAATCTCTGATACCTATTATTCTTTCTCTTGTACTGACTTTTTAATGGGAACCTCGGTTTGTGATGGGGTGGTTGGAACAAGCTGTTCCAGGCTGCTGTTGGGTTACTTTGTCTACTGACATGGGGGGGGGGGGGCACAAGTGCTTTACATATTTTATTTTGTTGTCATGTTAAAATACACATAGCTTAAATTCACCATTTTATAGTATATAATTTAGTGGCGTTTACGACATTCATTACCGTGCGACCATTATTGCTATCTAGTTCCAGGATATTTTCATCATTCCAAAAGGAAACCCAGTACTCACTGAGAAGTCACCCCGCATTCCTCCCGACTCCCAGGTCCTGGAAACCATTGACCTGCTTTTGGTACCTGGAATGACCTATTCTGGGTCACTTTACATAAACGGAATGATACAGTATGTGGCCTTTTGTGTTTGTGTCTTTCACTTGACATGTTTTCATTATTCGTCCATGTTTTAGCATGTATCAGTACTTTGCTCTTTTTTTTAATGCTTATTTATTTTTGAGAGAGAGAGAGAGAGAGATACAGAGTGCGAACAGGGGAGGGGCAGAGAGAAAGGGAAACAGAATCCAAAGCAGGCTTCAGGCTCCAAGCAGTCAGCACAGAGCCTGAGGTGGGGCTTGAACTCACAAACCATGAGATCATAACCTGAGCCGGTTAGACCCTTAACCGACTCAGGTACCCGGCTCTTTTTTATGGCTGAATAATATTCCACTGTATGCAAATACTACATGTTGTTTGTCCATTCAACAGTTGATAAGCATTCAGGTTGTTTCTACCTTTTGGCTACTATAAATTGTGTTGTTACAAAGATTTGTTCCCAAGTATTTGCTTCAATGCCTGTTTCTACTCTGTTGTACACATTTTTTAAAGTAGACTTATTTATATCTTATCTTACAGGTGAAGAAATTAGGCTTTAGAGATCTCACTTTTCCGTTCATACATCTAGGAAGCCACAGAGGTGGAAATAAATACTGTTTCTGTCTCCTGATTCTGGGCTCGCTCTACTGGACTGCGAGCTGCTCATGAGAAGTCACACCTGAGTTGTCCACTACAGTCGCCTTGGAGTTATGCTTCCTTGCTCTCTGTCCTCAACTTTGGAGAACTCCTTTTTGGGCACCTGAGACATGTTATTGTGTGACATCTGCTTGTTCTCTCTTTGATGTCTCTGTCCCAGAAGAGCAGCCAGGTCTTGAATTTATCAAGGGAGGAGATTTGTGTGCACTGCTCCTTGGACATGTAATTGGAAAGGATTACCCGAAGTATAGTTATTCTTTTAAAATGTGTAAATATACACCCTGAATTGCCATTATGATAGAGTTCCTCCCTCAGCATGATAAATGTACCTTATCCTCCCCAAATCAACTCTTCATTATGTTTGTCAGTGTAGATGTAGGATTTATAGGTGTTCACTTTCATGATCAGTCAAACATTAATGACAAAAGAAGACATTGGAGTTACTGTCATCTTGAGACTTGAGGAACGTGATGGGAAATGATGGGAAAAGGAAGGAAATGTGAAACCTTTCAAGAAAGAGCCAATCAGAAAGGATTTTTGAGGCGCCCTAACATTTACTGGAAGCAAAGAGAGAAAAGAGTCCTTGCTGTACTGTGAGTTTCCTTGTAATCTGACAAGGGCCAGCAAGGTTGCTGGAAGTCAAGGTTGAAGTCACCCATGATCCTTGGTCTTAAACTGCAAGAGCAGGAGTTTCCAGTAGGAAAGTTCGCAGGTGAATTGAGGGACGTTGTGTTTGATTTCCTGCCAGAGAAATCCCAACATTCTCAAGGACCAAGTAGCCATTTAAGGCTCGAGATGGGTGGATGAGAAGAAGCCAGCCTTGGTTGTTGCTTGCCAGGGAATTTGTTCAGTTGATCTGTTGCTGCAGGAAAAAAAAAAAAAATCATCCGAAACAGTGGCTCAACACAAGAACACTTATTATTTCTCATAGCTTCTGTGGGTCAGGAACTGGGGGGCAGCTCAGCTAAGTGGTTCTGGCCCAGGGTCTGTCATGCAGGAGTGGTTAGTCAGCTCCCATTGGAACTGGGATGAGGGGTAAGAGTGCTGGAGCAGCTGGGTGCTGGCCAGTATCTTTCTCTTCGTGTGATCTCAAGGCTTTTCTCTGGGGTCTCTGCACATGGCCTCGCTTGGGCTTCCCCACAGCATGACAGCCTTAGACTTGCTACCACGGTAGCCCACTGTCCCAAACTGAGTATTTCAAGAGAAAAGAGAGAGAGCCTGGTAGAAGCTGTGTCACTTTTTGTGACCTCACCTTGGAAGGTCACATAGCATCACATTCCCTAGAGTCCTGACCCCATCTCAGAGCACCGTCAAGATGCTTTCATTTCTTTGTGTCCCACCACCCCCAAAATCATGTTTTGAAAAGAAAGAATTTAATCTTATTATACTTTACATTGTTTCAGATGCTGCCTCAAGGAAGCTCTGAGCACTCACAAAGGAAAAGCACTATTTTTCGTTTGTTTGTTTGTTTAGATATTACTATACACAGAAAATGTGTGTTGCAGAGTCCTGCTTGGCAAATGCTATTTTTTTTCCCTATAGCTTAAATTAGGGATGTTAGGAAAGACACAGAAATCAGATGCTTTTCTTCATTAATTGCAGTGGCTATTGCTTATCATTTTTTAAAACGATACCTTGCCCCAAATTCGCTACTCTTGGCAGGACAGCATCAATTGCTACTGCACATATTTCCCATATCCAGGTGATTCTTCACTAGAAGCTCAGTAATGCATTCTGGAACATCTGTGTGTGTATGTCTTGTGCATATATATGTAATGTATATACTTTTTTCCTCCTGACAATTATATGATCCATTGTGTTCTTTTTTCATTATTAAAAAAAAATAAACTTGGGGTGCCTAGGTCGCTCAATCAGTTAAGCATCCGACTTTGGCTCAGGTCATGAGCTCATGGTTCGTGGGTTCAAGCCCCACATCGGGCTCTGTGCTGACAGCTCGGAGCCTGGAGCTTGCTTCGGATTCTGTGTCTCCCTCTCTCTCTGCTCCTCCCCTGATGCTGCTCTGTCTCTCTCTCAAAAATAAATTAACATTAAACAAATAAAAAGTAAATAAACTTTATTTTTTAGAGCAGTTTCAGATTCACAGCAAAATTGAGCAGGAAGTATAGAGAGTTCCCATATACCTCCTGCCCCCATACATGCCTGGCCTCCTCCTCAACCCTGTCAAAGTGGTACATTTGTTACAATCAGGAAATCTACACTGACACAACATTATCACCCCAAGTCCACTGTTTACCTTAGCGTTCGGAGTACATTTATGCACATTTATAGTATCGTGCAGAATGATTTCACTGCTTTAAAATTTCTCTGTGCTCCTTATTCATCCTTCCATCCTGCCTGGCAATCACTGACTTGTTTTTTGTTGTTGTTGTTGTTGTTGTTTGTTTCTTTCTTTTTATTTTTTTTTACTACCTCCATAGTTTTGCCTTTTTCAGAATGTCATATAGTTGGAATCATGCAGTATGTAGTTTCTTTCAGACTGGCTTTTTTTCACTTAATCACATGCATGTAAGGCTACTCCATGTCTTTTCATGGCTCAATAGTCCATTTCTTTCTAGTGCTAAATAATATTCCATTGTTTGGATGGACCACAGTCTATTTGTCCATTCACCCAGTGAAAGACGTCTTGAATGTTTCCAACTTTTAGCAATTATGAATAAAGCTGGCATAAACATCACATCAGCGTGCAGGCTTTTGTGTGGACACAAACTTTCAGCTCTTTTGGGCAAATAACAAAGAGTGCAATTTCTGAATCACATGGTAGGAGTACTTTTAGTTTTATGAGAAACCACCAACCACAGGCTTCCAACGTGGCTATCCTAGTTCGCATTCCTGCCAGCCACGAATGGGGCTTCCCATTGCTCCACATCTCCACCAGAATTTGGTGGTGTTAGTTTTATGGATTTTGAGCATTTTCATAGGTATGTCGTGGTTCATTCATTCTTTCAACAAATACTTACTGAGTATTCACTATGTTCCGGATGAGGTTGTCAGTACCTGATGTCACAGCAGTGATCACAGCAGACATAGATCCCTGCTCTCATGGCTTTTTATTAAGCATGTTCTGTGCTCCAGGCTATGTTCTAAGCAGTTTTTCCTTACGTGATCTAATTTAAGCCTCACAGCTAGTCTTCGAAGTAGGCACCCTTTTTATCCTATTTTATTCCGGCACAGAATCATGATGAGTAATGTGCCCAAGGTCACACAGCTAGCAGGAGGTGGAGCCCCAATGTGTATCTGGTTGTTCCGGCTTCAGAGTCTCTGTGCCACGCTTTGCTGTCTCTGGATCTAGAAGGGATCTTGGAAGTCATCCCCCTTAGTCCACGAATGTTGACTCACAGGTACCAGGTGGTGAGGTGACTCCCCCAAGATCAAATAGCTGATTAATATCGGGACCAGGGCTGGAATCTTCTCTTCTAGAACATGACTCTTTTCACCGTAACCTTAGATTCTTTGGGCAAAGAATTCTGTGAAGGATGGGGCCTTAGTGATAGCCTCGTTTCTGCACTCCCCACTCATACGATAGTTCTTTAAAAGATCACTTTCACTACTATTTTCTTTCTGTGTTATCCCCTGGCCAATAGTCCTTGTTCTGTCCTCCATGGTGGGTAGAGGATGCTCACATTCACAGTTTCTCCAGGCCAGCACAGCTCCTTCTCACCCGAAGGTACGTGTCCTTCCTCCGGATCATCCGTGGGAGAAATGCTCCATGTGGGTATCTGAGACCATCATTATTCTTGTTGGTCTGAGTCTCCCCTTTCCTTGGCCATCCGTGAGCCCGGGTGTCACCATGGCACTGCCACCACGGCACCCCTGCCATGGGTTGGTAAAGTGAGAGATTGCAGGGAATCGTTGTTCCTTCTCAAGCAGCCATCTCTGAGCATGAGATGCCATGGAGGAAAAGCCCAGCAAGGATGGTATTCTGTGCATCTCTCATTTCCCAGGAAGAATCCTCTTGGTCGCCAGTGGTCTCTAAACTGCAAGGAACTGCAAGGTAGAGAATGGAGTGGGTGCAAATGTCACATCATGGGAGGCTGGAGAATAGACCTGCAGAATTTCAGTCTGGGAGTTAGTGTTTGGCAGCTATCCTTCTCCGCTTTTCCACAACAGTTCCAATTTCATGCAGCATAATTGTTTTTAATAAAGTTGGCTCACTGAATAAATAACTAGATGTTATTTAATTTCTATGCCTTTTATAAGACTTCATTTAAATAAATCCACTAATCAGAAAAACAAAATTCTTTGTCAGTGCCAAGGATACATATTTAGGCTTTGGAAATATAGTCTCCTTATTTATGGATCATCCTGACTAGGAAGGAGTGAAAGAGTAAGTTGACTGGGCTCGGGTCAGAAACTTAGGGAGTCAGAATTAGACACCTCCCCTGACTACATGATGATCATCAAATATAGTTGTATAGGTTGTGCACTGTACAAAGCTACCACATATAAAGATTCTCTATTCACATTGTAAGCATCATTGATTTGTATATTTATTAGAACATCTTGGGGCACCTACGTGGCTCAGTCGGTTGAGCATCCGACTTTGGCTCAGGTCATGATCTCACGGTTCATGAGTTCAAGCCCCATGTCGGGCTCTGTGCTGACAGCTCAGAGACTGGAGCCTGCTTCTGATTCTGTGTCTCCCTCGCTCTCTGCCCCTCCCCCACTCTCTCTCTCTCTCTCTCTCTCCCTCTTTCGAAAATAAATAATAAAACATTAAAAGAAAGACCACTAAAAAAAAAAAAAAGAACATCTTGTTTGATGAGGGACAGATTTTATTCTAGTATAATCAGTATATCATATTAAGATTATTTTATTTTATTTTATTTTATTTTATTTTTTTAATGTTTATTTATTTTTGAGAGAGCGAGAGAGCGTGGAGGAGGAGCAAAGAGAGAGGGAGACATAGAATCTGAAACAGGCTCCAGGCTCTGAGCCGTCAGCACAGAGCCTGATGTGGGGTTCGAACTCATGAACTGCAAGATCGTGACCTGAGTCAAAGTCAGATGCTTAACTGACCAAGCCACCCAGGCTCCCCAAGACAATCTTAAACAGAACAAAGCAATATGTTTTGAGAGAGGGTTACTGTTCTAATTCGCACAGAGGTCCTATAGACTGCTCGGGATCTAGACTGAATATCCGGTCCCTCACAAGTCTTAGGCTGGCATAGAGAGGCCAGAATGCAGAGCAATAAGGGGAAAGTGGAACAATTGATTGCAGGACCTTGGTTACACTGGTGGGTATGTAAATTAACACATCATTTCAGTGGTTCTAGAACTTGGCTACATGTTGCAGTTTTGGAGGGAGATTTAAAAAATACTGATGTCCAGGTCCTATCCTTAGAGATTCTGATTTAGCTGGTTTGGGATGCAGCCCAGGCACGGGGATATTTACAGTTTCTTCATGTAACTCTTCTTCTTCTTTTTTTTTAATGTTTATTTTTGAGAGAAAGAGACAGAGTGTGAGCGGAAGAGGGACAGAGAGGGGGAGACACAGAATTAGAAGCAGGCTCCAGAGTCTGAACTGTCAGCACAGAGCCCAACGCAGGGCTTGAACTCAAGAGGGGTGAGATCATGACCTGGTCTGAAGTCAAACGCTCAACCGACCGAGACACCCACGCACCCCTCTTCGTGTAATTCTAATCAGCTGCCAAGGCTGAAACCGTGGCATTATTTCTTGGATGAGAGACAGATGAATAAATAAATAGATCAATGGGTGGGTGACTGGATGGATGGGATTCACAGATGGATGAATAAATGATTTAACTGAGGAACTGGTCATAGAAGTTCATGGCTTAATATGCTTGTGATGATATGGCATAAAAATAACATTCATCTGCTTTGTTTGTTAGACTCATCCATGGTTTTGCCAATGGCTTGCATGTCCCAAATAATTTCACCAGTTGCTGGTGGAATAACTGACTTTTATTTTTAAGGTGAACACTAACTTCTACTCATATTTTAGTCCTCTACTTAAAAGTGATCTCACCCCAGGGGTGCTGGGGTGGTTCATTTGGCTTAGCGTCCAACTCTTGATTTTGGCTCAGATCATGATCCCAGGGTGGTGGGGTTGAGTCCCACATCAGGCTCTATGCAGTGTGGAGCCCACTTAATATTCTCTCTCCCTCTCCCTCTGCCCCTCTCCCCTGTCATGCTCTCACTCTAAAAAAATTTTGAACAAGAAAGGTAATTGCATCCTGAAAGACTTCCTGGACTCCTCTTAACCGCAGGCTAGAGCCTGCCCTCTGTGCTCCCATGGTCTCTTGTCCTTCCATATCAGAGCATCTATCACCTGGGATTGCCAGCTTGGCTCAGAGGGGGAGAAAAAGAAAAACCCAGTCATTCATGTTTCCTGGCCTCATGATGCATGGCCCCATCGTGATTCAAGCATTTGAGGATAAGAACTTACTTTGACAAAATATGTGCATCATATCCTCTGATGACCTAATAAAGAATATGATGCCTTTGGATGATGCCACCCTGCCCTGCAGTTGTGATTTAAATCTGCCATGTGTCAACCAAAAGCTATTCTCACTGAGAGTAGCCCTCTGTGTGTCCATTCAGATCAGGTTAAGAGAATCTCAACAATAAGGGCCAGAGGGCCGTTAGGGATATTCTCATTAGATTCTGCATTGTCGAGATGAGCGAATGGATATTAAACTGGCAATGACGTGCCCAAGGGCCACACAGTGGATTAGTGACAGAACCACTGTCAGCATAGGGCCTGACTTGGGGCTTGACCTCACGCACCGTGAGATCATGACCTCAGCTGAAATCAAGAGTCTCACCCTTAACCTACTGAGTCATCCAGGTGCCGTAGGGTCTTTGTTTTTGAACCAGAGATTGAACTCCCTATTTGTCCACCGGGGAACTGCAGGAAGCACATAAAAACACAGAACAAGGTTTTCAGATTGGTGATCTGTGGGCAAAACTTGCTCACAGACACATTTTGTTTGAGAAGCTTGGTGGCTTTTTAAAAATATAAGCCACTCCATAAAAGTCAAGAGATTTCCCATAAAATAGGAAGATGTGGCAACACTGGTCCCTCATTCCCGTGAGGCATGGATAGCAGGTAGGGAAGCAGTGGCTGCCCCCTGAGCTGCCCCATGCCCTCAGGTCCACTGCTCATTCATAGTACCCCTTGGGTCCTGTGACCTGTGACTCGTGACCTGTGACCAGCACTCTGGAGGAACAGTTCAGCAAGTGCCTCCCACCTCTGTGTTCCACACCCTTCTGTATCCGGCTTCTAGTTAGAATCACATCCTGCTTCATATTACAGATTCTTGCGTGCCCCATTGCCTCCCAACAGGCTCCATCCAAGCTCTCGGAGCCCTGAGGCACGTGTTATTCATTTTTGTAATCTGGGAGCCCGTACTGTCTCTGGTACACAACACGCCCACAATAAGTGTTCTTGAAATAAATGAATGAGTATTCAAGGTTCTAGCTGAAAGTCACAACATAGATTTGTAATATTTTCTCACGTCAATTATTCAGGAGCTTGGTTTCCCACAAAACGTCAAAGAGAAGCTTTGCTGAATGAAATTTTCGGTAAGATATTGGAACAAAAAAGCTAAGATAATTTTCTTACCTTTCTTTTAGCTCTTTATTACTGGCAGGTCTCTTTCAGGTGAGGTTAAAGACAGTGAAGATGGGATGTGGGCCCGTTCTGATGGTGAGGACTGTGTCAGCCCCGAGAGCTCATCATCAGAAGTGACGGAGGGGAGAACAGGACAAAGAGTACACTGATGGCAGGAAGATCAGTGGACTTAGAATGACACCAAACCAGGGTCAGACCTGGCTTCATCGCTTTTGACGTCGTGTGACCTTGGGCACATGGCTTTACCTCCGTGAGCCTCCACTGAGGACTACAGACCCCCTTCAAATAATTAAAAACAATTGTTTTCCTAAGTAATTCATGCACATGGTACAAAATTCAAAAAGCACAAAATGAAAAGTCGGACTTTCCTACCCTTCACTGAAGCCACTCAACTCCCCTCATAGAAGCAGCCCCTGCTGCCAGGTTTCTGAGTACCCTCCCCGAGATAGCCACTAAATTTCTTTCTTAAGAGAAACTTATTCATATATTTTAACGTCTATTATTTTTGAGAAAGAGAGAGGAAGAGAGACAGAGCACAAGCAGGGGAGGGGCAAGGAGAGAGAGAAAGACACAGAATCCCAAGCAGGCTCCAGGCTCTGAGCTGTCAGCACAGAGCCCGATGTGGGGCTTGAACCCACAAACCATGAGATCATGACCTGAGCTGAAGTCGAACACCTAACTGACTGAGACACGCAGGCGCCTCCGCCTGTAAATATCCAAGACACGTGACTATAAACAAATATGTGTATGCTTTCCATACCAACATTCACCCTTCTATATCTTCTTTTTTCACGTAATACACCTTGGAGACCCTCTTGTTTCAGAAAGAGTGGCCTCACTTTTAATGACTGCACAGCATTCTATTGCTAGAATAGCACACATTGATTTAACCAGCCTACTATCGGTGGACATTTAGTTTGCTCCCTAGCTTTTGTTATTCCAACTCATCTGAAATGAGCATGATGTACATGTACATCCTGCGGGCGTGCGTGCATCTGTGGGATAATCCCAGGATATGACACACTGCGGTGTTCTGGAACACATACAGTTACATTTTGTTAGATAGGGCCAAACCACCCTACATGAAAGTGTAATTCGAACTCAAACAGATTTATTAAAAGCTCTATCAAATCTTAGTCCATCTATTCTCCTACGACAGGGTTGGAACTGCTCATGGTCCTTTGCTTTTCTCTCTGCTTTTCTTTGTTGGCTGGCCATACTAATCTGTGAAATGGAAAGAGTTATAGCTTCCAGAGTTGTTCTGAGGATGTAGAGTGTTCGGCACTGATTCATCCCAAAGTTTCTGAGAGAATCATCTTTGGTCGTCCACAAGAGGCAAATGCCAGGCTCCAACTGCTGCAGCAAAGTGCCCACGCCATGGAAAGACCTCCGTATTGAGCCAGCACATTCTTGAGAATATATTGTTCTGCGGTAAATGAGAGATGTTCTTCTAACACCTCTGTCTGAATGTTTTACACTGTTAAATACTAATCAATTAAGAATTTCATTGAGGTGAAAGAAAAAGATGAAAGCGGTCATTCTTTGGAGTAAAAATATTGACTTATCACCAGTGAAGTGGAAAATGACTTGTTTCTCAGCCTCGAGTTAATCAAAGAGCAAATGCCATTGTAAATTGAAAAACAGCTCTTTGGATGGTCTTATATCATGACTGCAATTATTCCTGGTCTCTTGCTTGTCATCTACTATGCCAAACCCTGTTTGAATCCTTCTGATTAAGTTTCTTTGTTCCCCCTGTAAAGGTAGAGACTATTATCAGTGACATTTCATTTGATTTTCTTTTTCAAATTCTCTTCTGGGTTAGTTCTCGACATCTTCCCACAAATAGAAAAAGTACAGTCTGGTGAGGGAGGACATGGGACAGAAGCCCAGCAGCCAGTCTGAGACACAAGGCAGTCAGCATCAGGACAGAGATCTTCTGAGAGGTTCTAAAAGGCCCACTGGAACTTTGCCTTCTTTGGCCGGAGGGCAGTGATCAGAATGAGGATTCAAGAGAGCTCAGTCCACACCTCAGCTTTTTTTTTTTTTTTTTAATTAAAAAAAAAAGTAAGTTTATTTATTTTGAGAGAGACAGAGACAGCTTGAGTGGGCAGACAGAGAGGGAGACAGAGAATCCCAAGCAGGTTCCACGCTGTCAGCACAGAGCCTGATGTGGGGCTTGAAACCACGAAGCCATGAGATCATGACCTGAGCCAAGCCAACAGCTTGACACTTGAAGCTTAACGGACCGAACCACCCAGGCGCCCCCATACTTGAGCTTTCTTACATCCTCTCCCGGAAAAAAAGGAGCTGAGTACCTTCAGATTCATACGCAAAAGACCTCTATGCAAATGAAAAGATGATTAATTATTAAGACTGTTATAATTTATAATTTAAAACGTTTTTAAAATAATTTTTATTCTTGATCCAAATTGCTGCCAGAGGTTGTGTTTTTGAAACAGTGAAATGGTTTAGGTATTTCAGTTCCAGGCCTCGTCGTGAGCTATCTTTATCTGTGTCAAAATGCAAGCAAGGGAAGAGAGAACACATCATGGTGAACTGTACCCAAGTTCATCATTGTTTTGTCTACGGTAGCAGCACAGACTCACCCAGCGCTGCTAAAACAATGCCCAAGGATATCTTTCTCCTGAGTGAAGTCTCAGAGGAAGGGCAGTTTGGGAATAGGTTGGCCTAAAACTAAAAACCTCTTCTTGGGTGCGTGTGTGGGTTGTTGGGGTTAGAGCAGCGATTCTTGATCTGGGCTGCACATTGGAATCACGTGGGGAGCTTTCAAAGCCCTGGCGCCTAGACTATCCCCTAGCCTAGACCGAGTGGATCGGACCCTCTGACGGATGAGGTGGTGGTTGAGGCGGGGGAGGTGGTCAGACCCGGGTGAGAACTACAGTCTTCGAAAAAACAGCCATTTCTGAATGTCCCCCTTGCTCTGGGCCCAGAGGGTAGGAGGAGAGTGGGAGAAGTGAAAGAGGATGAAATGGGGGTTTGAAACCGCCTTGGAGAATAAACACCCACTGCTGCACAGGCGTCTGCTCTCCCCAGTGGCTGTGTGTGGGAGGGCGCTGGCAGTGTGTTTCTGGCTGGGCTCTGTGGGGTGACGTGGGTCTTGTGTCTGCTCCTGGCTTCCTTTGTAGAAAACATACGTAAATGGATGAGGATATGTTTACATGTATTTTCTATTTGTATATTTCTTTAACACGATTATTATTTATTTATTATTTATAATAATACAAATAAAGTTAATATATAAAAAGTGTCAGCCACAAAGAACTCTGGCACATTCTGGGTTTCAAATAGGCAGGTGAAGGCAAGGACAAACAGTGACCCCAGATGTTTCCTCCTGGGTCTCAGAGTAGTGCCCACATAGAGGGGGCCTGAGGTCTTACTCGGAGCATGTGAGGCCGGGTGGCCCGGCTCAGAGGCTAGGTCTGACTTCTGGACGGATTGGTGGACACACCCATTCCCGACCCCCTTCAACACACGCAAACACACACTTCTTCAGTTGCAACAGAGCAAAGATATGCCTGTTGCTTCGTAAAATTTCAGCCCCGGTCTTAGTAATTTTCCCCATGCAGACTCCATCTCTGACCGTCTTGTGTCTTTCTCTTCATGTTTCAAGCCAACCACATACATTCTGACTGTACAGAAAGCCACAAAATCCTCTGTCTCCACTTACAGACCATTTCCTGCCCCAGGCCGTGGCGTGGGGGTGGAGGGCTAATGATTTCTGTCCTGAGACGGCTGTGCTTAGCCCACCTTCTGCTGATTAAATTGAGCTTCCTTCCCTTTACTAAGCTATACATACTGCAGGGCCGAGGGGAGACAGCAGCAAGCTGTTAGCACCACCTCTCGTAGGTGCAAGGAGACAGTCACAGCGACAGGCCCATGTGCTTTCCCACTCAGGTACACTCAGGCCACAGGCCACACACCTTACGTCTTATACCTAGAAGTTTTACATCGAGATAAGAGACTGATAAATGGATACGTTCTATCCTCATACTTTCACAAATATATCTTTGTAAAGACCTGGGGAGCCAGGCTCAACTTTAAGATCCTTGGACTCAGAGTTCTTCCCCAGGGCAGGATAGCATGGGGCAGCTAGCCTTGGGGTTAGGGTCCCAGCTGACAGTCCTCCCACCTTCCCCTCCCACCCCTTGGCTTCACCCCACCCCATAGAGAGCCTCCTGCACGGAGACTCCCTCGCTTATCCGCCCACACTCCGTCCACATTATTTGCTGGCAACCTCCCTGTGGCTACCACCACGGCCTAGGCGGGCTTAAATGCGAACATAATCCGATCTTTGGAAGATGGGGCCCCAGAAGAGGCCTGCACATGCTTGGGGACATGTGAGCAAGGAACCACAGGGTCTTGAATATCTAGGATTTGGTAAAGAAGGGGAGTCGGGGCGCCTGGGTGGCCCAGTCGGTTAAGCGGCCGACTTCGGCTCAGGTCATGATCTCGCGGTCTGTGAGTTCGAGCCCCGCGTCGGGCTCTGTGCTGACAGCTCGGAGCCTGGAGCCTGTTTCAGTTTCTGTGTCTCCCTCTCTCTCTCTGACCCTCCCCCATTCATGCTCTGTCTCTCTCTGTCTCAAAAATAAATAAACGTTAAAAAAAAAAATTAAAAAAAAAAAAAGAAGGGGAGGCATGGGCTCTGTGTGAGCCATTTCCTTGGCTCTGTGAGAAGGGGCATGGCTGGAAGAGAGCGGGAGCTGGATCCCCTGCACCTGAGCCCGGAGCAGACGCCCCTCTTCCTTCTGTCTCCCAGCACTACTAATCTCATGAAGAGAATGAGATACTTTCACTGTTCTTGGTATGTCTCCTGCCACCATTTCCTAAACTCACAGTCACCCCTATGTTTTTTTTTTCCAGTGATAAGATTCCTTACCTAAAACTCCTCTAACCTGTGCCAAATTGAGGAATTCTTAAATCCTTTTGGGGTAATGTCTTTACATACTGAGTCATAGTGTCACACGGGGAAGATTGAAGGCAAATGTAGGAAGTCTCAGAGCTTTGGAGGTCTAGGGCTTGTTTCTTGAACTAAAGGACTATGTTCCTTCTTGGGGTGGTTGAAAAGGCAGTTATGCTTGGGTGATACATTGATGCCCAAAGCAAAAGCAGGCTGGCCCCTGAAGGCAGCATCAGGCAGGGGGAAACCTAAGGAAGTGAATTTGTCGCTCCCTGAAGACACTGCAGGGCCCCAGATTTCTGAGAGTTCCGGTAGCCCTGGTGTGAGGGAGGTGCCTTGATCTTGGCAAGATATTAAGAGTGAGAGGTCTACCAGACAAACACGTGGAAATTTCAGTCAATTGATGAGGAATCAGGACCTCATGGGTGAACACTTAAATCTATGGAGATAATATTTGGTGCTAGGGGAATGGATGTGGTCACAAAATAATTCATAACCGAAACACAATTCTATTCTTAAACACCTCTCCTTAAAACTTGCTCTTTCTCAAGACTCCCATCTCAGTTAATGGCACCATTGATTCAGTTATGGAGGCTAAAAGCCCAGAACTTTGATTCCTGTCTTTTCTCTACTCCCTATATCAGCTCCACCCATGAATTCTTGTAGCTCCACCTCCAAAATTTGTCCTGAATCTGTGCAGTCCTCACCATCGCCTCTGTTTCCACCCTAGCCCAAGTCCTCCCCCTCTCTCCTGGGCTTTAGCAAGCGTCTCCAAACTGCTCCTACTTTTCTACCCTGCCCCTCTAAAGTCCATTCCTCAGTTAGAAGTTAGAGTGCTTATTTTATAGAGTAAATAGGACCGTATCATTGCTCGGTGTCAAACTCTCCATAGCTTCTCTTTATCCTTAAAATAGAATCAAAATTTCTTACCTTGACCTAAAAGACCATACATGATGTGATCCCTAGTATCTTTCTGACTTGATCTCTGTACCACTTCCCTTCTTATTCACTCTGATAAAAAAAATCACCAACATTTTGATACTCCTCAGATATGCCAAATCAATTACTGCTTCACAGTCTTTGCATTTTCTGTTCCCTTGCCTGGAACACACTTCCTTAAGATCAACACATGGCTAGCTCTTTCTCATCCTTCTGGTCTGATCTCAAGCAGCACCTCCTTAGACAAGCCTCACTACCACCATCTGGTTTTGTTGTGTCCATGCCCAAGGTGATGCCTTCTTTAGAAAAACATCTATTCATGTCTTCTGCCCATTTCTTAACTGGATTGTTTTGGGGTATTGACTGACAAAGACTCTAAGTTTGCTGAGGATAGCCTGGTTTATACTTGTTGTCTTAGCATATCTCCTTCCATTGAAAAAAAAAAGAACTGAGAGTCAATAGATTATATAGTCATCATTTTCATAGCACCTGCCTTGTCCAAAATTATTTTTCTTATTTATTCATTACCTTATTTCTTCCCATGACCCCTGTTACTAAATATTTGAAGTGCCCAACTGAGTTTGGTGCTAGTATTGATACTCTTGAGTGTGGCCCTGGTATTGATACTCCATGGTGGTGTTACCATTACTTCAATTGCTACTTCAACTTATTTTAATTGTTGTTTCTTTTGAAAGATCCTTCTGATTTCATTCAGTTGACTCATTATCCAAAGTATAAAAAGAACAAGAATCTTTAAAAGGCACCAGATTTCCTTTATTGCTAATTTCAGAAGCTGATGATAAATGGCTTTTGCAGAAAACTGGTATGAGCTGTTTACTAAAAACACATCACGGAACATGAGCCTTGCTTGGCAAAGAACCACAATCTGACCCACAGGATTTCATTTTCAAAACCTTAGAGAAGACCTTACATCATTAATGAGAGAGGAACTCCTTATCGAAATTGTTGATGACCTCCAACAACCCCGTTAATTTATGGTTATATCCTTTCACAGCTTCTAGGCACGGCCATCTTAGACATACACTCAGAAGCTTGGAAATTGGCCAAAGCAGTTAGGCGATGAATGCTGTTACAAACACAGACATATATTTTCCTCAGTAGATTGTTCATTTCCTGCTATGGTTTAAATGTCAAGTGTGTAAATAAAAAGACAACAGTGTGACATAAAAATGGATATCCTATAGTGAAAGATCTTTCTGAAGAATAATAAGCAATCTTACATACCTTGGTCTCCTAAACTTGGAAGTCTGTCACTTTGTTGCTTAGAATCCTAGCAATTATGGAATTATATAAAATTTTAATGCATTATTGGAGGGACGAACAAAAATCCATACCTAAGAAAGTAAAAATTCTTTACTTTGCACTTTAGCCATTCCTCTACCTGGTCAATCTTTTTTATCAGGCCTGGTGCATGGAAACAAAATAAGATTGATTCTGATGCTTTCTCAGCCCTCAAGAAGTGAAGATGAGGGCTAGAAACAGAAAAATAGGGAGAAATCATGGAGCTGGAAGGTCTACCATGTGCTAACCATTGGATAGTTAAGAGTTGTCTGCTGTGTAACACAAGTTGGTTATCTAAGTCAGTCAAATCCCCATCCTCTTCTTCATCTTCTGTCTCTTACCTGAAGGCTTCTTATCCTTTGTCTATTATATGTAGGACACTACGAGTTCTTTTTGGTCCTCTTCTCTTCTCACGTGCTATTTTTTTCTTCAGTAAATATATATACGTTCACAACTTCAGCTATCATTTCCAGACAGATAATTCCCTAAAATCAATGCCTTCAATCCTAATGCTTCCTTGGGCTCCAAACCCACATTCTAACAGCCTCTGGATGATCCATGTGGTTTTTTTTCAATGGGTAATCTCACTATCTAGGCAAGGGTGCATGGCACTTGGGAGTCTAGGGGTGGATATACATCATGAGCCTATGGGCCATGTTCATGGCACGGAGGTGGGAGATCCATGAGACATTGTCTTGTAGAATAGACGGTTCAAATCATACAGATCATTTTGAAAGATCTGGGCAGAGAAGAAGAATCTGAATATGACTATGAGGAAACAAAACCCCAGAAAACCCAGAGAAACCAGGTAAGTGTAAGAGGCACAGCTCGGAGGCATTTACCCAGGTGAAGAGGGTAGCTGTGAGGTTTTCACTGGAGCTTCTGTGTTCTTACATTAGTCTGCCCTCTCTCCTCAATGGATTGGTCAGAAGTGGGAACATGAATCAAGATGGATCATTGAGACCCTTCCCAGAATTTTCAGAGTTGGAATCAAGAAGAATGCAAATAGCTGAATGTTATTGGATACTCAACTAGAGAAGCAGAGGTGATCTACAGAGAAAAAGGAAAAGAAAAATACAGTTGCTTGAGATGGAAAAAAGTTCTTAGCAGCATTCAAGTCCCCGGCTCCAGGTGACTCTGAGACTCCACTATGTCACTGCCTTTTTCAATACTTGGTTTTCTATCATATAGCACCAGTAAAACCCACCTTCTCTTGAAGGCTACCTCAAGTTCATCCTTGAGACCAAAAAGAGTTTTGATGAATACAGGTTCCAAATCCTGTTGAATTTTCTCTATGACTGGGTCACATGTTTCTGCTTTTCCATTTCCTCTGCTGGATAACGTGGGGGTACAATAGTATCTTGCCAATCTTTATGCCCTTTCCAACTCAGCACAACGTCTGGCACAGAGAAAGTACCAAGACAGCATGCATTGAGATAATTCTCTGCAGCGTACCCCAAGGTCCACCTATGTTTCTTCAGGACTTTGATTCAGAGATGACCTATGTGTGTTTTATCATGTGATTTGTAGTGGAGGCTTGACCAGGATTTAGGAGCAAGCGTATGATCTTAGAGGCATGAGCTTGATTTTGACTCCACCACCAAACAGCTTTCTTTTTTTTTTAATTTTTTTTTTAACATTTATTTATTATTGAGAGACAGCAAGTGACAGAGCATGAGCCTGGGAGGGGGAGACACAGAATCCGAAGCAGGCTCCAGGCTCTGAGCAAGCTGTCAGCACAGAGCCTGACACGGGGCTCGAACACAAACCACTAGATCATGACCTGAGCTGAAGTCGGACGCTTAATTGACTGAGCCACCCAGGTGCCCCCCCACCCCCGCCGCCCCGGAACAGCTTTCTATCATCACATTTGGTCTACATTTGTCACTGCTCCTTGTCCATGCTAAAAATGATGGTCTCTTCTCAATCAGCTCTGTGTTTCTCTCCAAAAGATTATTTTCTTAAACAAAACAGTGAAAATAATTTAAACCTCAGAACAATAGCCTAACATGTCCTCTCAGCATGCAACTTGTGAAGAAGACAGGAAATGTGGGGAAAACAGGAAGAGCAGAATGATAATGGCAGGGTGGGCTCTTGGGAAAACTGTCAGGAAGACACTCTTCTTATAGCAAGGTCTTCTGTCAGCCCCCCTGCCTTCTGTCGACCACAGGGTTGAGTTCAGCCTGTGCTCTTCTCTGACACTCCCTTCTCTTCTAGTCCATTCCAGGGCGTTCAAGCCCAATGACTTGTTTTGAAAATGCTATCATTTGTTAACTTAGCTTTTATCTCGGTTGGATGCCTTTCCTGCTTTACTGTTTTCCTTTCAAGGAGGCTGAGCCAACACTTGACTCTGGGAGTTTTATTCAACACACCCCTGTCGTTACGTGAAGCTAAAGAAATTTTGATTAACAAGCCTACCCAGTTCACGGATGGCCTGTGGTGTGTTTCTGCCACCCTCTGAAAGGGAGATGAAGTGAATGGAGCTTCCGTTTGGAATACTGGCCTGGTAAATAAACCCCCCAGCAGGGTGGAATCAGAGGGAGAAATGTTTGTGTCTGTGTGGGGCAGCACCACTGCTATATCAAACTTGTTGCAGTTGCCAAGGGTGACACAGGACTCATGACTATAGTTCCAAGATCCTTGTCCTGCCCAGGCCTTTTCTGATGATGGTCTTCCCAGGCAAAGCAGAATTCCTGACTGGGATTCGGGGGCTTGAGACCCGAGGAGGGAACAAAAGGCAAGTCAGAAATTCAGAGATGGGATGATTGGAAAGAAGTAGTTACAGATTATTGGCAAGGAGCAGGACTGTTGGAAACATTGATCATCATCATCATCCTTTTGATGATGAAACTGATACTACTCAAACTTTTTGAGTAGTATTGTTTACATTTTTAAAAATCTACTTTTAAAATTTACTTTCAGGGGCGCCTGGGTGGCTCAGTCGGTTAAGCGGCCGACTTCAGCTCAGGTCATGATCTCGCGGTCCGGTCCGTGGGTTTGAGCCCCGTGTCGGGCTCTGTGCTGACAGCTCAGAGCCTGGAGTCTGTTTCAGATTCTGTGTCTCCCTCTCTCTCTCTGCTCCTCCCCTGTTCATGCTCTGTCTCTCTCTGTCTCAAAAATAAATAAATGTTAAAAAAATAATAAAAACATTCTTTAAAAAAATAAAAAATAAAATTTACTTTCATAATCATCAACCCACTTGTTTTTTTAAAAAACTTTGAGGGCTAGAATCATTCAGGTTGGGGGAGACCATGATATAATGGTATTGATAAAATGTATATGCCCTAGAGGGCTGAAACCATCAGCTGAGGCTCAATATGGGTAGAAAGGACAGAATTTAAAAGTTAAAACTTAAAAACAAAAACATCATAAGATTTGGAAAAGAACATAGGAAACTAATTTTAGCACGTTGTTGGAAAAGGGGGCAGGTTTTGCTTGTCAATTCACAAAATCCAGAAGCCTTATAGGAGAAGATGATTTGACAACACCAAGGTTTTTAAAAATGTTGTTTTGTTCTCTTACCTTTCATTAGCTCCCTGGAGATTTTTGTCTATCTGCTCATGATTGAGATTGCAAGAGAGAACTGACTGGAACCTGTGTGGGTGTGTGTGTGTGTGTGTGTGTGCAAGGCTTGTTAACTCAACTTCTCTGTTGGGTGATATGGGCGAGCCATTTCTTGAGGAATTCCCAAAGTCTTTATATTAGTTTCCTTTTGCTGCTGCAACAAATTAGCACAAATTTAGTGGCTTAAAACAACATAAATTTATTATCTGACAGCTCTGGAGGCCAGAAGTCTTAAAGAAGTCTCACTGGGCTAAAATGAAGATGTTGGCAGGGTTGTGTTCCTTTCTGAAGGCTCCAGGAAAGAATTTGTTTTCCTATCATTTCCAGCTTCCAGAGGTTGTTTGCATTCCTTGCTCCTGGCCCTCTTCCATCTGCAAAGTCGGCAATGGCAGGTCGAGTCTTTTTCACATCTTATTACTGTGAGCTCTTCTGTTTCCCTCTTCCACATTTAAGGAAACTTGTGATTACTTAGGTCCACCCAGATAATATATTTTAGGGTATATATATTTTAGTGTCAGATGATTAGCCATCTCAGTTTCCCTTTGCTGGGTGTAATCTACCCTGTTCACAGATTTCAGGGATTAAGATGTGAACATCTTTGGCGGGTCTTTATTCTGCCTACCACAGGTGTGCGTACACTCAGACTGATGAGGGATAGAAGCAGAAAATTGCTCATCTTTAGCCCGGAAGGCTGACCTAATAGCCTGCATAGTTTTGATAAGGATCAAATACGTGCTGGTTGTTACATTCTTAAAGGGTCTCATGACTGCCTGTAAATCTCACCCATAGTTAACGTTGAGCTGAATGATAAGCACCAGAGAAATCTCGTGAAAGTAGTTTTCCGAGTAGAAATTCGAGGAAGACATTTATGATCTAAGACTCTCTCAATGCCCCTCCCTCTTGAGCACTAAGCATAGAACCACCAGCCTCCTACAGCAAAAGAGTAACCCTTTCTGTCCATGAGTCCTGTCCCTGTGCTATTTAAATAACCTTACTAACTGACACCGTAAAATGTTTCAAGAATTCTTTCTTGACCATCACACTCAATGATCCCACAATAAAATGCAGACAAAAAAGCCTGGAATGATATATACCTAACTATATACAATAACAGCGATTGCCTCTAAACAGGGAATGTCACTTGAGAGAGAAATAAAGGAGAACTTTGATGTTTTACCTGAGGATTTATTGTCCCAGTTACCTTGGAGTAACAAACCGTAACTTAAACATGTTGAAACATATTAGTAAAATAGTACTGAATTTTAATTATTTATATTTGTCATTTGAACATAATGTATATGATATTGTGATAGAATCAGAAATACACTTTGGTGTTCAGCTCCACCTCTGGCCAGAGTTCCTAAAACTCTTGTAATTTCCTAAGTGATAAGAGCAATAGGGACATCTTTTGTTATGGTGTTTGGTTTTTGTCCCCGGTTCTGAATAAGTGTGCAGTGTATAGAGAACTGTCCTGTCTCCTCTGGGAACTACACTGGAGTCAGATGGAATGGAAGGTGTGTGTAGAGGGAGATCAATGTTGAAGTTCACCGAAAGCTGATGTATTTCCTCTCACATTCTTCTACCTTGGTTATGACTTGTTAGTTACATCATCAGGTGCTTCCATTTCATGAGTCACATGGCATTTCCCTGCCTTTTGTTTCTGGTGCACCGCCCTCTGAAGAGGGTCTTCTTTGTCTTAGTCTTTCACTTTCCCGCTTAGTCACTTTTTCTCTCATTGAAGCGTTTCTTCTTTCTTCAACTTCTTTTTTCAGCTATTTTTATAGTCATTGAATCACTTACATTTGATTAAATAAATATTTTCAAATACATGAAAGTATTTGCAAAAATATATGCTCAGAGATGCATATTTTATCAAAAATGCTTTTATGTGCTACTTTTTTTTCAACATTTTTTTTTAAATTTATTTTTGGGACAGAGAGAGACAGAGCATGAACGGGGGAGGGGCAGAGAGAGAGGGAGACACAGAATCCGAAACAGGCTCCAGGCTCTGAGCCATCAGCCCAGAGCCTGACGCGGGGCTCGAACTCCCGGACCGCGAGATCGTGACCTGGCTGAAGTCGGACGCTTAACCGACTGCGCCACCCAGGCGCCCCCATGTGCTACTTTTGAAGTAAGTGGCACTAGCTTCAGTTACACTTAAAGAAATTCTAAGCTTACTTTAAAAAATGAAATACTTGAGGGGCACCTGTGTGGCTCAGTCAATTAAGCACTTGACTCTGGATTTCAGCTCAGGTCATGATCTCATGGTTTGTGGGATCAAGCTCTGAGCTGACAGCAAGGAGACTGCTTGGGATTCGCTCTCTCCCTCTCTCTGCCCCTCCCCTTCTCATGCTCTCTCTCTCTCTCAAATAAGTAAATAAACATTAAAAACACCCAAAACAAAAACAAAAACAAAAAAACCCTGAAATACTTGAACACATATAATTCTTCTAAGGACTACCTATCTCACATCTGTGATGGTAAATACTTGTAAATTAACAGGTGTGGTTCTCACACGATCATAAGATGCTTGAATGTTCATTGGCTAGTGGGAGGACATGAAAAATCACATCAAGCTATGCCCAACTCTTAATTTGAGAAAGAGAGAGAGGTTTCCAAGCACAGAAGAATTGGGGTTTGGAATGGGTCAGGATGTGGTACAGTCTAGAAGAATGGCTGCCGAGCTCTAGCAGATTAAGAATTGAGGGAACAGAGGTGCTGGTTAACTCTATCTGTGGACAATGGCTTCTCCAGGCGGCCCTTTGCCCCATCCAGTGGAGACACCGAGGAAGGCCTGCGGCAAGGAATGGACAAGGTGTGACTCAGAACTGAGGTTAGAGAATAGCATCCTCCAGGGAGGAATTTTCATTTCTGCTAAGGCAGAGAGAATAAAGAGAGGGAGACTCTTCCTGTTTCCAAAGAGTCCAACAGTAGAAACACCATCCTTTGAGGCCCTATCTGTAGGGGCAGGGAGGGGCATGTCAGTGGTCCTAATAAGTGGTAACAGCTATGACCACAGAAAAACCCTCACACTTTCTTGACTTCATGGCCCAAACCACTCACTGGTGTAGTCAACCCCTGGCCATTCATTCTGTAAATATTTCATCCATTCTACCTATTTACAATTATGACATGTTCTTTGGCAGTCTTTGTGTTTTCTCTACATTGTTTTCTATATTAGGTTGTCTTCTTCAGGAATGAGCCTGTGTTTTTATAGCTTCTTATGAGTATGCAACACAGATTGTACACAAATGTACACAGATTGTACACAAAATTGTTGATGAGGGTTGGAACTAGAGAAAGGGGAGCCTTCATTATGGGGAAAATGTCAGGGTCTGGAGCCAACAGCCAAGAAAGAATTCTTGAGGCATCTTTGGTGCAAAAAGGTAGTTTTATTAAAGCATGGGGACAGGATCTGTGGGCAGAAATTGCTGCCCTGGGATTGTGAGAAGTGACTGATTATATACTTGAGAGTTGAGGGAGGTAATGGTAAGGGGAAGTTTCCAGAAGGATTTTCCTGTGCTAAAGAAAACTCACAGGATCTTGGAAGCCTGGCTACCGTCGAGTTAAATTTATTTTTCCCTTGTTAATACACTTGGGAGTTCCTGGAGGAATGTCCTACTCTGCCAGTCTCAAGTATTTGTCAGTGGGCTGCAGGTTATAAGGAAATTTAATTTTATCTATCATTTCCTTCTGCTTTTGTTTCCCCCATCATTCAGACTCATGAATTTGGGCAAATTTCAGAACTGAAATATTTGAAAAGAGAGAGTAAAAAGATTTTTGTTGTTGATGTTGTTGTCATTGCTATTTTCCAACAAAGCACAAGACATTTTGTATCCAGTACCCTTGAGGCATTTATTTTACTCAAATAAATAAAAGTAAAGGGAGTCAGTACACCCATAAAAGATATAAAAAACTAATATTCCAATTAGAGATGCTAAATTGAACATATGTATTTAAGTCCATTTTCTCCCCAAATCCCACTAAAACATCAATAAGGTGATTTTTTTTAAATGTTTATTTTTGAAAGAGAGAGAGAGCAGGGGAGGGGCAGACAGAGGGGAACAGGGGATCTGCGGTGGGCTCTGTGCAACAGAGACCCCCATGTGGGGCTCAAACTCATGAGCCATGAGATCATGAACTGAGCCGAAGCCAGATGCTTAACCGACTCATCCAACCAGGCACCCCAATAAGGTGATTTTTAAAGCATAAATTCACAAGAAAAAGAAGTGGAGGAGAAGACCATGGCAACGACATTTTGGAAACTGGGATACTAAAGGAGTGATGGCTGGTAATAGTGGACCAGAGAAAGCTAAATTCTGAGCTGGCAGATAAGAAAAAAATCTGAGCAGAACTGTCGATGAGCTCAGGATTCGATGGCACCATGACTCTAGAAGTGAATAGTATGCGTGTGGTTAAAGACAAGGTTCACTGAACGTACACTAAAAAAACAGATCCTGAGATTCTGGACCCCTCCCCCAATTCAAGTGACTGCCATTTGCCTCTCCTCCATCCTGGATGAAGACTGGAGATTTATTCTCTGGATACTATAACAGAGGGTCTTTGGCATGGGGGACTTGAGGATACTGAATATTGCAGTTATTGTTGCTGCATAATTACCTCCCTGCCCCTCAAAAAAAAACCTAAATGGGATAGAACAGCCATTTTATATTACTTGTATATTCTGTGTCAATTAATCAGACAGTGTATGGCAAGGACAGCTTATTTTCTGCCCTATGTGTCTGGGGTTTCTCAGCTGGGACAACTCAATGATTTGGTGCTGGAATCATCCGAGGTGTCTCCATTCAACATGTCTGGCACTTGATGCCCTTGATTAGGGCCTCAGCTGGGCTCAGTGACCAGAGTGCCTTTCTGTGGCTCCCAGTGTGGTCTCTGCCTGGGATTGCTTGGGCTTCCTCACGTCATGGTGGCTGGATTCCTAAAGCAAGCATCCATAAGAGCAAGGGAGGAGGATATGGGTTTCTTGTCTAGCCTCTTCCAAGATATGGTATTCCAAAGAATGAACTCTGCCTACAGTGTTGAATTATCCACGCATATCTCAGAACAATAACCACAAAAAACACATTCTCCATGCCAGGGAATTGAATTTTTCTCAGAGGCTGCTTTGATTTTGAGGCCAACTCTGACAATTAATCCCCATAGAAGCCCCATTTGACTCCCAAAATTATTTTTGCAGGGACTTCAGTTCATGTTGATTCAGTCATGTTGACTGCCTTTAGAGCTCAATGGGAATGGTTCTTCTGTGTTAAGTTCAATCTTTGAGACAGTTTGATCACTATGTGACTGACATTAATCAGATAAGCATTTACTTTATATCTTTGGTCACTTCATATTTAGGTTGCAAATTTATCACTTAAGTGTCTGCTAAGCCCAACTCTTTACAGAGTGTTCCTGCAATTTGCATATCCTAACTTGAGGTCATTTGAGGTGTCTTAGTTTTGGTGATCTCGGCTCAGCTCCTGATCTCATGGTTTGTGAGATCAAACCCTGCATCTGGCTCAGCAAGGAGCCTGCTTGGCATTCTCTCTCTCTCTCTGCCTCTCCCCCACTTGCTCTCTCTCTCCCTCAAAATAAATAAACTTAAAAAAGAGAGAAAGAGAGAGAAAGAAAGTACATAGCAGGAAAGTGAAGTGGTAAAGAAGCTTTGCTTTTTACCCAGCCATCATCTTATGAAATATATTATTTAAAAAATGAACATTATGGAACACTATAAATGTGCTATTTGTATAGAGCCAAATTTAAAGAAATAAACTCCTATGTATATTTTAAGCATCTTATTGACTAAGCCTCATTGATATGTTTCCTAAAATTTCCTGTATCTTTCTATAGACAGAGGCTTGACGTTTTTCTCTCCCTTTTTTGATTTTCCATTGAAGTCTCTAAGCTTATATGAAGCTTAACTCTGCAATGGAGTAACATAGATGTACTTATAGCAATCCACAGTTGCTCTCTGTTATTTTAGTCTTATTGCCATTCATTAAACTGAGGAAGAACTGTGAGCAGAGCGAGAAAAACACAGCATTACTCCTCTCCTCCTTGGAGGGGTGCCTCTCTTCCTTCCACAGAGCAAAACCCGAAAAAGTAACACTGTGGTCACACTATATTCACACAGCAGTATAAAAACGTTTTTTTAATTAGAAAAAAAAGTATTCTGGGAAGCTCTCACCTCTCCCCTAAATTCATAAACAACTCCACCCTGGAACCTGAGGTGATATTGTAAGCAATTCAATATATGCTGCATCTATGTGGCTCAGCCAGTTGAGTGTCTTGATTTCAGCTCAGGTCATGATCACACAGTTTATGAGATTTAGCCCCACGTCAGGCTCTGCTCTAACAGTGAGAATCCCTACTTGGGATTCTCTCTCCCTTTCTCTCTGCCCCTCCCCTGTTCTCTCTCTCTCTCTCTCTCTCTCTCTCTCTCAAACTGAACAATTGAACATTAAAAAACCCTCAATAGACTCATAAATATGGAGAATAAACGGAGGGTTACTGGAGGGGGTCTGGGAGGGGGGATGGGCTAAATGGGTAAGGGGCATTAAGGAATCTACTCCTAGACCAATGGAATAGAATAGAAACTCCAGAATTACCCCCAGAAATGTAAGGCCAACTAATCTTTGACAAAGCAGGAAAGAATATCCAATGGAAAAAAGATAGTCTCTTTAACAAATGGTGCTGGGAGAGCTGGACAGCAACATGCAGAAGAATGAAACTAGACCACTTTCTTACACCATTCACAAAAATAAACTCAAAATGGATAAAGGACCTGAATGTGAGACAGGAAACCATCAAAACCCTAGAGGAGAAAGCAGGAAAAAAACCTCTCTGACCTCAGCCGCAGCAATTTCTTACTTGACACATCCCCAAAGGCAAGCAAATTAAAAGCAAAAATGAACTATTGGGACCTCATGAAGATAAAAAGTTTCTGCACTGCAAAGGAAACAATCAACAAAACTAAAAGGCAACCAACAGAATGGGAAAAGATATTTGCAAATGACATATCAGACAAAGGGCTAGTCTCCAAAATCTATGAAGAGCTCACCAAACTCCACACCTAAAAAACAACCCAGTGAAGAAATGGGCAGAAAACATGAATAAACACTTCTCTGAAGAAGACATCCAGATGTCCAACAGGCACATGAAAAGATGCTCAACATCGCTCCTCATCAGGGAAATACAAATCAAAACCACACTCAGATATCCCCTCATGCTGGTCAGAGTGGCCAAAATGAACAAATCAGGAGACTATAGATGCTGGAGAGGATGTGGAGAAACGGGAACCCTCTTGCACTGTTGGTGGGAATGCAAACTGGTGCAGCCACGTGGAAAACAGTGTGGAGTTTCCTCAGAAAATTAAAAACAGATCTACTCTATGACCCAGCAATAGCACTGCTAGAAATTTACCCAAGGGATACAGGAGTGCTGATGCATAGGGGCACTTGTACCCCAATGTTTACAGCAGCACTTTCAACAATAGCCAAATTATGGAAAGAGCCTAAATGTCCATCAACTGATGAATGGATAAAGAAATTGTGGTTTATATACTCAATGGAATACTACATGGCAATGGGAAAGAATGAAATCTTGCCTTTTGTAGCAACATGGATGGAACTGGAGAGTGTTATGCTAAGTGAAATAAGTCATACAGAGAAAGACAGATACCATATGTTTTCACTCTTATGTGGATCTTGAGAAACTTAACAGAAGACCATGGGGGAGGGGAAGGAAAAAAAAAAGGTTAGAGAGGAAGGAAGCCAAACCATAAGAGACTCTTAAAAACTGAGAATAAACTGAGGGTTGATGGGGGGTGGGAGGGAGGGGAAAGTGGGTGATGGGCATTGAGGAGGGCACCTGTTGGGATGAGCACTGGGTGATGTATGGAAACCAATTGGACAATAAATTTCATATTAAAAAAAAAGGAATCTACTCCTGAAATCATTTTTGCACTATATGCTAACTAATTTGGATGTAAATTAAAAAAAAATTAAATTAAAGAAAACCCTCAATATGTTTACATAATTTGCAAATGAGCTTTCATCCTTACCAAAAATGTTATAAACAGCTGTCTGTTTCAAAGCAAAATAGTTTAAACTTGATTTTTTTAATTTAAAAATGTTATTCAAAGAACTTTATATATTTTTTAAAAGCACTTTTTTTATAAACTATTTTTTATGTTTATTTTTATTAAAAAATTTTTTTTAATGTTTATCCTTTGAGAGAGAGAGAGAGCATGAGCAGGGGAGGGGCAGAAAGAGAGGGAGACACAGAATCTGAAGCAGGCTTCAGGCTCTGAGCCGTCCGCACAGAGCCTGATGTGGGGCTTGAACTCACAAACCATGAGATCATGACCTGAGCCGAAGTCAGCCGCTCAACCAACTGAGCCACCCAGGTGTTCCTATGTTTGTTTTTATTTTTGAGAGAGAGAGAGAAAGACAAATAGAGCATGAGTGGGGAGGGGCAGAGAGAGAGGAGACACAGGATCCAAGCAGGCTCCAGGCTCTGAGCTGTCAGCACAGGCCCAATGCAGGACTCAAACTCATGAACCACGAGATCTGAGCCAATGTGGCGCTTAACCAACTGAGCCACCCAGGCGCCCCTTAAAAAAGCACTTTTAATCTCATTTTTTATGTATTGCGTCTGCGTGCTGAGTTCTACGTGATTGATGAAACATCCTTCTAGCTCCTACTTTTGCCCCATAGGCCCACCTCCAGCTGCTGGTCTCTCCTGCTTTCCCATTCTGCCACAGGTTATAGGGCCTCTCCTGGATCTTTTCTTCCAACTCCATTTCCATCCCCAGCACCATACAGGTGCACCATACAGGTCAGCTTCCTACTTTCGACAGGGCAGTGATGGAGCCCAAAAGAGAGGATGTACCCCATCAATTATTTCTCCGAGTGGGAATCAGTTGGGAAAGTCTCCTCAGCCCCTCAGCTCATCATTCCCAGTGTAGAGTAAACAGGCTCAGTGGGCACACCTTTGAAAGGGAGAAATAAATGTGAAGACTTTCTACTTGATCTAATCCAGACTGAGGATGGTGATAAGCAAGGAGCTAAGGCTAAGCACCAATTGTTAGGGGGATACAAAGGGAATAAGAAATTCCCTGGAAATACAAGGGAATAAGCTTCCATTTAATGTGGGTAAAAAACAGGGGCACGCGTGGGTGGCTCAGTCGGTTAAGCATCTGACTCTTGATTTTGGCTCAGGTCATGATCTCACCATTCGTGAGTTCGAACCCCACATCAGGCTCTGTGCTGACAATGCAGAGTCTGCTTGGCATTCTCTCTCTATCCCTCTCTCTCTGTTCCTCCTGCTTGTGCTCTCTCTCTCTCTCTCAAAGTAAATAAATAAACTTAAAAAAGTTCTAAAAATCAGACTCTTTCAGTAGGAGATGTGATAATGCCAAAGACAGTCCAATTGTTGCCATTTTTTGAGATGTCCTCGGGGACACAGAATAGAGTCCAGGAGACTGTCAAGTTGAGACCAGTTTCTCAATGAGCTTATAGCATATTAGCAGAAAGAATGTAAATATTAAAACATACCACTTCCCTTCCACCTCACTTGGGAGCCAAATTGCAATCAGGAAAAATATATTCTTATTCTCTGTGCCCAGATGACCTCTCTTACAGTACGGAGATAACTTTGGCCATAGCACACTGTGAAAGAGCACATTTTGCTAAATTGATTGAGACAATCCTCAGTCAATGTTCTCTGCCGCTGCCCTCACTGCAGTCTCCTCTGATGCCTGTTGACTCGCCTTTCTTCTCTACCTGGCCATGAACTCTCTGAGGGCAGGCACCATGTCTAACTCATTTTACCTCAGTGCCTATGCAGCGGCTGGCCCAAGGCAGGCATGTTTATTAAATCAAAGATTTGATGGGTAAAAATGAAAGAGAATTTGTTTCCTAAGGTCTAAATTTTGAGTAGGCATCTGTCTTTGCCACATATAAACTCATTGCATTTTTCCTTTTTCTTTCTTTTCTTTCTTCCTTTCTTCCTTTCTTCCTTCCTTCCTTCCTTTCCTTTCTTTCTTTCTTTCTTTCTTTCTTTTCTTTCTTCCTTTGAATCTAGAGTCATTGATTTTTTAAAAATATTCCCTCTTCAATTCAGGAGCAGATTCTGCTGTATTTAGGAAGCCATTTCCAGGAATCTATCAAGCCTAACCACGGAGCTGTTAGTCTTTTTTACTTTAGAGTTTGAAGGACTTGTGTGAGGCAGGCCCAATTTACCAAGAGCTGACCCCATTCATTGAACCAGGTGGCCCGAGGAAGAAGGAAGCCAGCAGGAGCCCAGTAAGAAGACTATTGTCTAATACAACAGGAAACTGTGGAATTAAATCTAGACTGGTGAGTGTCAGACTGACAGTCTGTCCAAGGTTTGCATGCCCTTCTCCCTCTCTAGCTGTCAGCTTCTTCGGGTAGGGATCGAGTCTTCTCTGCATTCCCAGGACCTGGTGCAGCTGAAGCAGAAACATCTGGAGACAGGCAGACTAAGAATGGGAAAGCCCATGTGCAGGAACAATGAGAAAGTGGGTTCTTTCTCACATGGCCCCCATCAGTGGGGGAGGAAGGGAGGAAGACAACTTTTGCTAAGCACTACCTGTAAGACAGACACTGTGTATCATATTTTTTTACATATATCGCAGAAGGCCATTGTTTCCAAAATTTCTGAGACTTGATTTGTCCTATATTAACAATGTTTCTACAGTTTGAATATCTTAACTCCAAAGAGCAAAATAATAGGCAAATAATTTTCCAGGCCAAAAGATGTGGTAAAAAAATTGTTTTGAAAGAATTTTGTTTTTAAAACTCCTTTATTTCATGTAAATACATCTTGCAAATCAGTTGAAGGATGTAGCACGTATCCATCATTACTTTGCATAGATTAAAAACATCTGGATATAACTGAAAAAGGGGAAAAAAGAGTATCTTGTTAAACTCCTAAATCTTTAGACATGCAAGCATGTATACAAAAATGATACATTCTACTTAGTTTTTCTCGGAATGAAAATTGGAATTCACGATGCTCACTCATTACCTTAAAACTGGTGTGATACAGGGGCACCTGGGGGACTCAGTCGGTTAAGCAGTTAGGCGTCCGACTTCAGCTGAGGTCATGATCTCACATTTTGTGAGTTCGAGCCCCGTGTCAGGCTCTGTGCTGACAGCTCAGAGCCTGGAGCCTGTTTCAGATTCTGTGTCTCCCTCTCTCTCTGCCCCTCCCCGGCTCATGCTCTGTCTCTCTCTCTCTCTCTCTCTCTCAAAAATAAATAAACATTAAAAAAAAAATACAAACAAAAAATTTAAAAAACTGGTGTGATATACATATATACAAATATACATATATATGAAAACTTTTTATTCTTTGGAAATGCTTGTTGGTCTGTGGCACGTTCTCTCACCTTTTCGAGTTGATATAATTGCATCTGCGAAACAAAAGGTGAGATGACGTGACAGCTTCTTGTAGAAGGTTTCTTGTCCGTCTCCTCTAACAGAACCTTTCCTTTCCAAGCTCCCCTCTCGGCCTGTGCATCTGGAATATTTCCATGAAGTCTATGATGTCCTCACAACGTCACCCAGCCTAGGTGGAGCCATGGTGGCCCATCCATCAGGGTTCCTTCCCCTTCGTCTGTGAGCCATGGCGACATCACTCTGCAGTACGGGAAGCCAAGAATCACAACTACCACACCAGTCCCTGCTGGAGGCCTCCTCTGCTCAGACTCCCCTGGAAATGATCTTCTGTCTTGTCTTCTAATCCTCCTACTAACCACCACTCTACAGGTGAGGCACCTGATACTCAAAAGGGTTTAAATACTGTTAATTTGCCTGTCATCACACATGAAGTAGGGACTGGGATCCAGAGGGTTAGGACTTGAATACAAGTCTGTCTGCCTGCAAAAGCTCTGCTCTCTCTACTTCACTCTGGGAGATTCATTGATGAGAACAACATGAAATTAGGGGAACTACTGGGCAATAGGTATAACTTTAAAACCACAAACTGGAGTATATGGGAGATGTCCCTGCTTCGTTTGGCCATAACTCAAAAGAATTTATTTGACAAGACCTCATTCTGCTGGAGGTAGAACTCTAAGTCAATCCAGGTTGCCTTCCTCCCAATTTCTCTGGCTCTATCCCAGTCCCTGGAAGACTTTGGGGTGCGGGGGGCAGAGGCAGGCATCTGGTTCTTATTTGTTGTCTGCTAGCTCTGGGGCCATTAAGCCATCCATCCTGCTCTCAGGTCATGCCCAGCATTCCTCAGTCTCATGACAAACACCCTTCATAACTAATAGCTCTCTCTGTTGCTTTTGTGCCCCTCTGGGGACATGATTCTCATCCTGCAGCACCTCTGGGGGCTGTGTGGAATCAGTCTCCATTTCTGGACCATGCTGTGGCTGGTGGATTTTGTGAGGTCCTCCGAGGGAGTGAGAGAATCCCAAGCAGGCTCTCCACTGTCAGCGCAGAGCCCGACGCGGGGTTCGAATGCAGGAACCGTTAGATCATCACCCGAGCCAAAATAAAGAGCCAGATGCTTAACCGACTGAACCACTCAGGCCCTTCTTAAAATGCATATTTTAAAACAAGAAATGCTAATAGTATAGACATGCACGTTAAAGACAATTTCCTTTATCCATTGCTGGAAGCAAGAGTCCTTCTGCTTACAGTTCCTGTGACCCTTTAATAGTGATGACTTCTGAGAAGAAGTCTCAGAAGAAGGTGGAACTGGAAGGAGAACAGATATGTAGTATCCGGCCAAGTAGACAAAACTAATGTCAACAGCACAAACTGAGGGGATGGAATCAAAAGGAACTGCGTCTGCTGAGCTCTACTCGGCCACACCTTCCCCTCGGGCTGAATGTGTGCCCCCTGCCACCAACACAGGGGTGATTGCGTGTCTCCTATTTATTGTGTGCCTGCTGCAAGCAATGCACCACCTTAACAGTTTCAGAAACATCCTTTATAATATTTCCAACAACCTCTGGGAAGAATATCACAATCTCCATTTTCTCAAATATGGAAAGTTAGGATCAAGATTGTGTAAGCAACCAGTCCACGATCATGCAACCATTCCACAGAATCCAAACTCTGGTGTTTCTGTTGGTTAGAAAATGAGGGCAAGGGACAGAGAAAATGACCTCTCTTATGCGATGGGGAAGTGATTACCGAGCTCCAAAATGCGAGTAAGGAAGTGTGTCACTGCAGGAACTTAGAAAGTCCTAATCCATGCTGGGCTGGCTTCTGGTGTGGCCTCCTGCAAGCTAACCTTGTTCTCATCTTGTTTCCTTTAATTATGTATTGAGCTGACAGTAGACTTGCCACTGAATATGGAACAAAAGCTTGGCCTTTCCCTGAAGTTGCAGTTCTCAGGGCAGCAAACCATCACCAAACAGAAATTCCAGCTCAGAGGCGTGCATCTGGCCATGCGCCAGGGGCATCTGCTCCTGTGGAAGGAAGTGTTCCCCGGCTCTAAAGAGGTACAACAGGTTGGCTCAGTTGGCTCTTCTTTGGCTGGAGAGAGCAGGTTGCGAACATCTCCCAAGTCTTTTCAATGATGTCCCAAGCGTAGCTTGATACCAGCCGTGGTGTAGGTATGTGCACCATGGAAATTAGCAAACACTGTAAGCGAAGGCTTTTATCTTGGAGATCCATTGATTATTGGGCCTTTCCCTGAAGGATCAAAGGCCATTGATTAGATACTGCCATCTGTCCTGCTGTGGCATATACAACGTGGTCCATGGGTAATATCAACTGAGTCTACAAAAACATTTTGGGGTTTTAGGGAGCTGATAAAGATACCCATTTTCCCCAACCCAGTTCTGAACTAAGTAAAATACAAAGAACAGTCAGATAGATGGAGCCCAATGTATAAGCTCTTTTGCTGGTAAAGGCTAGGTTGGTGAATGTGGTTTAGGTGCAGCAAGAAGGGACTTCCTAATACTATTCTCCAGAATCAAGCAGAACTATCCATCTGTCACAAGCTCATCTGGACGACCAAAAGCTTTTCCATATGGAGCTCTCCTCTTGAAAAACTTATAGTACTGAGAATCAGAACAGAATGCTTGATTTCTTTGGGCAGTTGACTCTCTAGAATAAGGGCAGAGGAGAGGACTGAGCTCTCTTTGCCTGGTTTCTGTCACAAAGTCACTGGTAAGAGGAGTCCTCCTCTCTGGGGAGGAATCAGAGAGGGACCAGATAGACAGCAGAAGCATTTCTTGCACTGAGTGCCCACCACATGGAGGGAGATATCAGTTAGGGCCTGATAACCATTGTTCTATGAAAACCTAGAGACAACCAAGTGGGAAAGTGATGAAAAATGTAAACTGGATTCTATTTTTCCAGGTTCATAATGTATTGTACAAACTGAGTATCACATGGTGAGTTGACATTAGCTTGTCCAGGCATGGGAACTTAACAGATGAGGTACTGACTGTTTAGAGTTCGTATGTGGCTTTCATAGCTGGAGGTTTTTTAGACCTTAAATTCAAGTATAAAACTACCAAAGCAATGCCGCTGCATGTGGCCAGTACACAATTCATTCTCCCTGTGGGAGTATTGGACTATTTTTTAATACCAGTGAAATGGAATTGGGCATGAGTTTCTGGTACTACCATGATTTCAATCTCACAAAAGACACAGATTCTGTAGCCCATACACAGCTACCTCTTGGCCCAGCTGGAAGAAGCCCTGTAAACTGGATTCTGTGGGTCTCAATATGGACACACTCTGCCTTCCCAGTATTGATGTTTTAAAAAGTATCAGATTGTCCTGCATCTGGAGGAATATATAGTGGTGTTCTTATCACACATACACACACACACATACACACATACACACACACACCCTTCTGGCTATGACATTGCAGATGGAGTCTACAAAAGTGATCGTAATCTATACAAGCTTTTCATTTTTTTATATTTTTAATATGAAATTTATTGTCAAATTGGTTTCCATACAACACCCAGTGCTCATCCCAACAGGTGCCCTCCTCAATGCCCATCACCCACTTTCCTCTCCCTCCCACCCCCCATCAACCCTCAGTTTGTTCTCAGTTTTTAAGAGTCTCCTATGGTTTGCCTCCCTCCCTCTCTATTTTTTCCCCTTCCCCTCCCCCATGGTCTTCTGTTAAGTTTCTCAAGATCCACATAAGAGTGAAAACGTATGGTATCTGTCTTTCTCCGTATGACTTATTTCACTTAGCATAACACTCTCCAGTTCCATCCATGTTGTTACAAAAGGCCATATTTCATTCTTTATCATTGACAAGTAGTATTCCATTGTATATATAAACCACAACTTCTTTATCCATTCATCAGCTGATGGACATTTACTCTCTTTCCATAATTTGGCTATTGTTGAAAGTGCTGCTGTAAACATTGGGGTACAAGAGCCCCTATGCATCAGCACTCCTGTATCCCTTGGGTAAATTCCTAGCAGTGCTATTGCTGGGTCATAGGGTAGATCTATTTTTAATTTTCTGAGGAACCTCCACACTGTTTTCCAGAGTGGCTGCACCAGTTTGCATTCCCACCAACAGTGCAAGAGGGTTCCTGTTTCTCCACATCCTCTCCAGCATCTATAGTCTCCTGATTTGTTCATTTTAGCCACTCTGATTTGCATGAGGTGATATCTTAATGTGGTTTTGATTTGTATTTCCCTGATGAGGAGTGATGTTGAGCATCTTTTCATAAGCCTGTTGGCCATCTGGATTTCTTCTTTAGAGAAGTGTCTATAGAAGCTTTTTATATTATAGGTCTTCTCCAACCCTGAGACATCTTGTGTAATCTGCCTACAGGTGAGAAATTCTTATGGGACCTGTCAGAGAGTAAGCTTTGCCTTTCCTTCTGCTCTGTGGGGTCTTTTTCCAGGGGTCTTGGGGATATCCAGACTTTACCCTGATACCACTGACTTCCAGTTTCTCCACTGGTTGTGAGCTAATGCAGCTTAAGGTGGCTGATCAGCAGACTATATGAGGGGTGGCATTTTGTAAGGTGTCTTTGCAAAGTTTCCTTCAGTGCATATTCCCCTGGTTTTCATTTAGAAAATGTGGAAATATTCTACCCTTATCAAACTACTGGTATCCTGCCTGCTACAGCATTGTAGGCCAGAGAAGCCTTGAACGGTGTGGTTGGGCTGCTTTCCAGACTTAGCCCTTAGCTCTAGATCTATTATAGAGAAACTTCCCTAGAACTTCATATCCTCTTGGAACAATGAAAGGGCTATAACTCTTTCCACAGACTCTTAGTTTAATGTGAAAGACAACACCTAGTTGGTTACTGATATGCTTTTTGGGACATGAATTTGAATCCTGTGGAATTTCTCTTGTGCAAGTTGGGTCATGGTATCAGTCTCCTTCCACTGGCCTCAAAAGTCATCTTCTGTCACAAAACAATCTAGAATCTCTTCTGAGTCTAATTATGTTTGGATTATAATTTTTAAAGCTTGGGAGTTTAATTAAAACCGAAATGGGAGTGCACTTTACATTTTATTGGTTGGAGCCCTTCTGATTAATTGCATTAGATTGTTAGTACCTCCAGAAGATTTTCTTATTTTATTGACGTAAGCCTGGACTTTATAGGCAAACTCAGTGTTTGCCTGTTCATCTATTTAACAGCTGTTTAGTGAATGCCCACTGCGTAGTAGGCTCTGTGCTGGGCATGGAGGATAAATGCACGCTCAAGGAGTGGAATGAAGAGAAAGGCACACTGGCCAAACATTACAGTGTAATGAGCGATGCAATGGTGGTTTACTAGAAACAGTGGAAGGATGGGAGAGATGTTGAAGGCAGCCTGGGTGAGTCATGAAACACTTGAGCTAAACTTGAAGTATGATACGGGGTTTTCAAGAAGACACAAAGGGAAAGAGCCTTCCAGGCAGAATGGAAGGCTTAGAGAACATGGCATTTTGGGGAAGTTCAGTATCGGAGCACCAAGGGCAAAGAAAGCAGGGGTGAGGCCTACAGTTGGCCAGATACTGCTCTTACTGCTGTATATTAATTCTCTTGCCTAATTTTGACAACACTATGGAGGTGGTGTTCTTAGCTCCATTCAACAGAGGAGAAAACTGAGCCTTAGAAGGATTGTATAACTTGCTCAGGATTATTGACCTAGTAGTTGTTAGGGTTGAGATTTGACCCCCATGTAGAAGCAACATTCATCACTATACAAAACTGCCTCCTTATGTTTATCTTCATGCTTCAGCTCACAGACAAACTTGGTTTTCAGTCCCAACAAGTAGCTGCTGAAGTCCCTGTTTTCACTGGAGATACTTTTGTCTACAAGGTCAGCAAAGACAGCTGGTGTATGGAATGCAGCCATTTTATATGATCACTCCTTGACTAAAAGAAACGCAGTTCAAACCCCATTCCTCCAAACATGACAATTGCTATGTGGCAAAGCTTCAGGCTCAAATCTGAGGCTCAATAATTATCAGCTAATCAAACTGTAGTGCCACCCAAATTCAGGCATACCCTTAAAGTAGTTTCTGCAGGGTTTGAGTTGTCGAGGAAGTTTTGGAGAGAGCTGTTTGAAAGTAGAGGAATGAGCGTGTTTATTAAAAAAGCATGAGAAAAACAAGCATTAGGGCTTTTACCACTGGGCTTCCTGGGAGGCTCCATTCTCCTGATACCTGAGGCCACGCATGAAGGGCCAGCTTGGAATGATGGAAATGCCGGAGAATCTGCAGTCTTAGATCTTAACTTCCGTCACGTCACACCCCATTGGAGTTTGGGCAAGAAACTTCCTCATTTTGATTTCCATGCTTGCATAGAAGAGTGGCTCAATGTCCTGCTTCTGGGGCCAACTGTGTGTGCTCGGGCAAGATGCACGACTCTGTATTGGTTTCATAGCTGCAAATCAGGGATAGAAATAGTTTCTACCTCGCAGGCTGCTGGGAGAGTAACTGAGCCCAGGCGTCGAGGATCTTAGAATGGTGTTGACAGAGAAAGCACAAGTCACATGAGCTTTCATTACTGTTGTTTCCCTCTAGTTCTGGACTTCCCTCCTCCATCCAAGGCGAAGTGATCATTTCTGCAGAAAATCATTCTTCTTTCTCTTTAAAATTTTTTTCTACTTAAGGAAGGCAAACTTAAACTTCTTTGTGTTGTATTACACTTGCCAACGTTGCATCGACCTCCAGCCTGGGCATGCCATGTCCGGCACTTTGTTTGCTGCAGCTCCTCAAGACCAATGGGAATCCATTTTGTTCAGACAAACAATGGTGACCTTTTCTCCTGTTTGCTCTGTGGCAAAAATTATTGTCTTTTTGCCATAACCAAACATGATGATCTTTGTATAATGGAAAAACAAATATCAGTGAACTTTTTATTTGTTTTTTTCGATGAGGAAAACCTATTTTAAGTTGGCAAATTCCACTGGAAATAAATCATATTGCTATAGAAACCATGCACAATTACCCCTGAAATGTGGTTGCTATATATGTTCTTTAAAGGCACATGCGTGAAGCATTATATTTTAGCACGTATTGACTTTCAATTCTGTTTCCATAGTGTTAGACAAGAACCCGTCTGCTGACTGCTTCTCTGTTCAGCCTTTTAGGATTCCTTGCTATCTTTGGGATGTGAAATCATGTGGTGAAAACCACAAAAATCTTGTGATTAGTCCTGGCTATGCTACTTCTGTCCATGTGTCCTGGGGAAGGTTTTCCAATCTTTCTGATCCAATAAATTTATACATTCTCTAGACTATAAAAATAATGATAATATCCCATAAGGTCTGAGTGAAGATAAGTGAGATAAAGTGATATCTGCATAGGTACTTAATGCTTTCTAAAATGCTGTATAAAGGTGAAACAGTTTTGCTTTCAGAAAACCTACCCACTGAATAAATTACATATCCCAAGTAATGTTTGGAGTTCCTGTATTTTTCTTAGAGTTCGGTTATGACAAGTTGAAGATGTGTGAATGCATACAGGAGGAATGCAGACCTACTTGGGGTAGGAATCCAGCAACATTACTCACTATCTATGTAATCTTGGGCAGGCAGCATAACCTAGAGAGGTTATGCTTTACTTTCGTCCTCTTCAAACTGAAAAAATAAAATAAAATGCATATCCAGTGTTATTGAATAGATTAGAAAAAATTTACGTGTCAAACACAGCTCTTGACAGGTAGTAAGCACTTAAAAATGGGACTTGCATGAAATAATGACGTTGTGGCCAAGCTGACACCATTAAACAAATTCCCAACTACTCGGCAATTTGGAACTTGTTCTACCAAAGGGAATACCATTTGTCAGCACCTGGAGATTCTTATCAATTCTTGAAGAACATTTGTTTGGAGATAACAACTACTCATGGGTTCTGCCACAAACGTTTAGTGAGCATCTATTAAGTGCATGGATCAGCAAGGTGAAATGGCTATTTTCTTTCCTTTGCTTCCTTTCCTCCCCTGCCCTTCCTGTCCCTTCTCTTTCCTTCTTTTTTTTCACTCCTTTTCTTCTTTTCTGCCTCTGTTTTAAGGACAATGGAATGCCAGTGGAAGAGCAAATCATTCATTTAGAACTGGCAAATCTCTCAGACTGTTATGCCAGGAGACTCATTTGAAGTTTATGGCACTGAGGTAACAACACGGGCCTCTGGATGGTTGGCAGGTCTGAATGTTGCCTCAAAATTCCTTTATGAGAAGCAGCTGAGCATTTCTTGAGTTTTGTCTAAGGAGAAAATTTGCGAGATGATGCAGTAGAGTCAATAATGTCTTCCAGAAAGGATATGTGGAGATGTATTTGGAATAATGTTCTTCTTCATAAGGAAAGTAGATGAGAATAAATTTTTCACTGCATAGAGTAAATGCAGAATCCCAGGAACTCAGATACAATATAGTATGTTTTTTTTTTTAATTTTTTTTTCAACGTTTTTTATTTATTTTTGGGACAGAGAGAGACAGAGCATGAGCATGAACAGGGGAGGGGCAGAGAGAGAGGGAGACACAGAATCGGAAACAGGATCCAGGCTCCGAGCCATCAGCCCAGAGCCCGACGCCGGGCTCGAACTCACGGACCGCGAGATCGTGACCTGGCTGAAGTCGGACGCTTAACCGACTGCGCCACCCAGGCGCCCCAATATAGTATGTTTTGAGTGTATAAACTGACCAATGAGGAAAAAAGGAAGAAGGGTTTATGAAAGTAAAAGTTGGAAGATGAGAGGGGCGCCTGGGTGGCGCAGTCGGTTAAGCGTCCGACTTCAGCCAGGTCACGATCTCGCGGTCCGTGAGTTCGAGCCCGGCGTCGGGCTCTGGGCTGATGGCTCGGAGCCTGGATCCTGTTTCCGATTCTGTGTCTCCCTCTCTCTCTGCCCCTCCCCTGTTCATGCTCATGCTCTGTCTCTCTCTGTCCCAAAAATAAATAAAAAACGTTGAAAAAAAAATTAAAAAAAAAAAAAGTTGGAAGATGAGAAGGAAAGATCACTCAAAGTTCCCCATATCTGAGATAAAGATTTCCACCGTGGGCAGAGAGGAATGGCTGGAGGTAAGATTTCATCATTACAGATTACATCATTGCTCTGAGCAAAATACCCCATATCTGCTTACCTTTTCCTTCTTAAATCACAGCTTCTAGGTTTCCTCCTAATACAACCTTTCTGCACTGCACCTGCTCAGTCAGAAACACACACACACACACACGCCCAGCTCCCATTCCTCTATGCCCGAAACCCGACTACTGAACAATCAGAGACCCAACAATAAACCACAGAGTTCCAACAGAACTTGACTACCTAACTTTGGTTTGCCAGGCAATTCTTTTTGTGTCCTGGATATTCCCATCCAACTGGTTTTATATCAAGATCAAGGCCTGATGGGGAATTCTAAGAGACTCATCTTCTCAACTCCCACCCATTTCCTAGAGACCCTCTGTGCAGAGTGGTTTCATGAACTTGACCTGCTGAACTCAAGGGAAGAGGTGTTCAGGTAACAGCTACAGGTATGAAATATGCCAAAGGAGTAGGTTTCCGAATTGGGGTGAGCTAGGATGGAGCTAAGATGTAAGCCAGGGGGGCCAAAAATGGCAGAGTCAATCACTAGACAGCCAAGAGCTGGATGGGATGTTGAAGCTGGTGGTCAAAGGGAGCTGAGGAAAAAGGAGGAGTTGGCATCAAGCCCAGACAACGTAAACAGCCTTAAAGGCAGGAGAAAACACAAAATTCTTGTATTGGTTTCTTCATTTATTTGTTTTAAAATCTATGAGTATGAACTGAAGCAGAGCTTACCTCAACCTATAGGCATTTTGGTTTTTGTTCTGTTCTGTTTCGTTTTGTTTTGTTTTCTGGAATTGGAATCTTTGATCGGTCACCATAGATGTGGCCAGTCTAGGCCCTGGGAATTGAGATGGTGACACGGTGTAGCGGTCTGGGCATCACTCAGCTCTCGATTTGAGTGCTAACTCGGCCATTTGTTGCTGTGTCAACTTTGGCAAGTAGTTTAGCTGGCTCCAGATCTCAGTCTCTTTATTTTAAAGTTGGAGTAATAATAGGTATTCATAGGATGGTTGGGAGGCTCGAACGAGATGAAATGTGTGACATGTCCGAAACAAGGGATGTCCCCAATATGTGGCAGCTGCTTATGGTTGTTGTTGAAGTCTACTGCATCTCGCAGACTTTGGCAGAGACCTTCCCATGAATTGCTTCTCTTGGCTTTGGAAGGGAGTCCGGGGAACCGCGGGCAACCTTGAGTTCACGCGAGTTACTCTGGCCCAAGGGCACGTCACGGAGTTGGAGATTAGACTACCTGCCACGGCTTTGTAGGAGTAGCAGTTGGCCCTGCTTCCTACAGCTCTGCCTCAGGAACAACAGGGCCTACAAAAGTGAGCCGCATCAAAGACTCCCATCTTGTGGAGAGCTATAGCCCCACTGTGGTCTGACTTCTTGCCCTTTGCCTTTTTCCTTTTATTTTTATTATTTTTTTAAATGTTTATTCATTTTTTGAGAGACAGAGCGTGAGTGGGGGAGGGGCAGAGAGAGAGGGAGACACGGAATCCGAAGGAGGCTCCAGGCTGTGAGCTGTCAGCACAGAGCCCGACGCGGGGCTCGAACTCACGGACCCTGAGATCATGACCCGAGCCGAAGTCGGATACTTAACCAGCTGAGCCACCCAGGTGCCCTGCTTTTTTCCGTTTAAACACACATGCCCCTGGCTGTCTGATGAGAGTTTGAGGAGCTCAGAGCAACAATGAAATCTGTAATGATGAAATCTTACCTCCAGCCATTCCTCTTTGCCCATGGTGGAAATCTTTATCTCAGGTACAATACTCTGAAATGGCCGTGTTCCCGTTTCTTTTTTCTTTAAAAAAAATCTTTTTTAATGTTTATTTATTTTTGAAAGAGAGAGACACACACAGTGCAGGTGGGGGAGGGTCAGAGAGAGAGGGAGAGAATGACACAGAATCTGAAGAGGGCTCCAAGGCTCTAAGCTGTCAGCACAGAGCCCTACGTGGGCCTCGAGCTCACAAATGATGAGATCAGACCTGAGCTGAAGTTAGATGCTTAACCAACTCAGCCACCCAGGCACCAACTGTGTTCCCATTTCAAGTCCTTTTTATACTAGATAAATTCCGGGTTCATTATTGTCTATCTGCCAAATGAAATGAAAGGAAAATATCTCAAATCATGTTTTTAGGGTCTTCTTATAAAATGGAATCCTTTTAGACTTGTAGAGCCAAATGAGCAAACCACTGCCACTGAAAAACAGCAAAAAGAAAGTAAGGGCTTTAGGCTCCTTAGCAGACCATGGTCAGATCTGGATCAGGCTGGACAAAATGATGAGAAATGAATGCAGAATATAACGGACATAGTGTGGCTTTCCTGTGTGATGGGTGATAGGCCCTTGGGAGCTGATGAGACCCCACTCAAGGCTAGGGTGTCAGGGGCAGAAAGCCAGGGGCTAGTTCCCTATTCCCAACAGGCAGTATTAACGATCAGACCTCAGACGCTAGGGAGTTGCACCCACTTATTCATGTGTGTCCTCGATGCTGGTAGTTTGCTGGTCTGTTAGAGGGCTTTCTTTTTTTTTTTTTCAACGTTTATTTATTTTTGGGACAGAGAGAGACAGAGCATGAACGGGGGAGGGCCAGAGAGAGAGGGAGACACAGAATCGGAAACAGGCTCCAAGCTCTGAGCCATCAGCCCAGAGCCTGACGCGGGGCTCGAACTCACGGACCGCGAGATCGTGACCTGGTTGAAGTCGGACGCTTAACCGACTACGCCACCCAGGCGCCCCTAGAGGGCTTTCTAAGAATATTAGTTGTCCTTCTAGCCCACCCTTTTTCTGAGAGAGAGAGACAAAGAGAGAGAGCATGAACAGGGGAGGGGCAGAGAGAGAGGGAGAGAGAGAATCTTAATCCGATTCCATGCTCAGCACAGAGTCCGATGTGGGGCTCAACATGGGGCTCCACACAGGGCTCGATCTCACAACCATGAGATCACGACCTGAGTCAAAATCAAGAGTTGGACGCTTAACCAACCGAGTCACCCAGGTACCCCTCGTCCAACCTTCCAATCACAGTCCAACCTTCACAGGCTGGCCTAGCTCAGAACAAGAAAGACCTGGGGGTACATTCTTGCTCTGCTAGTTCACGATCTATGATCACAGGCAAGTTTCTCATCTGTAAAGCAACACACATTTCAAAGGGTTTTTCTGAGCATTTAATGACGCCAAGGAAGCGTATAGAATGCCAAACAAGTATACACTCAGTAACTTCATATATTCCCACCTATTCCACAGGAAAGCGGCTGGAATGGCACTAAGCCTCATCTATAAATTAATAATACCCATGTTGCTGATTCTAAGATATGCGTTTGCATTTTAATGTCTTGTAACTGGTGGCATCTACAGTCTTGGGCAGCCAGAGGGAAGGTGCCCCATGGGTGTTATTACACTGGTGCCAACTGTGTCCACAGACCACTTGGGGGAGTCTCTCTGAAATGTAGGTATCACATGACACCATCCCTAGGCCACACTGCTAGAAGCAGAGCGAGAGCCGGAGCTCAGCTCTACAGACATGTTCTGTGAGTGGGAACTGACCCTCTAGAAGGTCCCTGACCAGCGACACTTGAGACGCGCAGACTCAGCCAACAAGAGAATGGAGAGGAAGCCAGGGAACCCACAGAAAGAGACAGAGAGCGGAAGCCACCTGACAGTAGAAGCCAAGATCAAAGAAGCAGAGACCCAGAAACAAAGTAGCAAAGGAGTAAGAAAAGCAGGGAGAGAAAGAAGCAAAGATGGAGGCTAGCTGAAACAGCCCAATTTACTCCCATCTAACCTAGAGCTGGGATTCAGTGTAATGCATTTCCCAACTTTGCGTTACTTATGAGATTTTTACAAGGGAATAAAGACACTTTTTAGCTGGTTCTTTATACCTTTCTTTTCTAGCCAACTGATTCAGTGGTCTTTCTTCTTAAAGTATCCTTATAAAACCTGTAGAGATTAGACTTAGAGCCAATTATAATGCCCGAGGCAATTAAATAAAACAGTCAAAACATTTTCCCAGCTGCAATTCACAATAGCCACAAACACACCGTACAGACTACATTTAATTCTCAGCAAATTGTCTTAGGCAGTGATTCTCTTGCTTATGAATTTTGAGAAATGGTTATTTAACGTATTGCATATTTACTATGATTAAAAGCAGATACATTTTGTTCTCAGTTTAAGCTTCCAAAAGTACAGTCTGTATTATGTTGATGCTATATTTAATGTTTGCAACACATTTATAATTAAACCTATGTATATTTTGTATATATAACTCTACATTTTAATATAATTATATGTGTGTGTCTATATGTGCATATATAATGTATACGCATCTTAGTATAAGACGGAAGGGAGAAACCCACTGAATAATACGACATGCCAGGCATTGAACTAGATTTTATTTATTTATTTACTTACTTACTTACTTATTTATGTATTTATTTATGTTTTATTCCTTTTTTGAGAGAAAGAGAAAGAGTGACAGAGCACGAGCCAGGGAGGGGCAGAGAGAGAGGAAGACACAGATTCTGAAATAGGTTCTAGGCTCTGAGCTGTGAACACAGAGCCTGACATGGGGCTCAAACCCATGAACTGTGAGATCATGACCTGAGTCAAAGTCGGACATTTAACCGACTGAGCCACCCAGGCACCCTGGTATTTTATATTTATTATTTTAGTATTCACAAAAGTCACAGGAGATAAATTTACCTTTTACAGCAATTTTGGTTGTTCTCTTGATTTCTGGAAAATCGTTTTTCAGGTCTTTTGGAAGCCATTTCTGAGGGCCAAAAAAATCGTGGCAGATTCTTAAAGTTGCTACCACATTTGCAGCTGTCCCCAACTGGCTAGGAAGAAACAGGCCAATGCGGATGTCTTTGAGTTATTGTAATGATTTGCTTAATTCTAAGCAGGACTAAATTGGAACCAATTACCTGGAGAAGGAAGGTACAATATATCATTATCAACTCCTGGCATCATTCAATTACCTGTTTCCTTTATAATTAGATACTTTCAAGCATGTGATTTTTTTTTTTTTTACTTTAAGTAGGTCTGCCTTTTCTAATCAATTTAGGTGTTCTCTATACAGAGATACATACAGATAAAAGATGTGCTAAGTATTGTTGGGATGGGAGGTGGTAAGGCATACACAGGAGCATAATACACATTTCCTGCCTTCAGGAAACTTTAGTCAGGCTAGAAATATATAACCACAGAGGGAAATGGCCTTTAATTCAAGGCAGTCTTTGCTATGATATAAGGCGGCTTAAAGCAATAAATAAATCCTGTGAGTATATAGAGGAACGAAAAGGTATCCATCAGGAGCCTGGTAGGAAGAAGGTGTTAGGTTCAAATTGGCAATTACAGGAGACTTTCTTTTTTTAAAAAGGCTATTTACCAAGGTAAATGTTGGGTGGAACAGAACCACAGAGAGTTCAGTATTTAGAGAGTAAGAGGGCCCACCCATGGCACTCATTTCCTGGGGCTCAGAGCAGGGTGGGGGGTGGAAAGTGGATCTGAAGGGGCAAACAGAAGGCTCTAGCCCTGAAAGTCGCCGAAGGAGTAAAACTAGACCTCAGCTTTAAAATAATAGAAATTGAAGATTTCTATTCTAAGGAGAATTTCTATTTCTAAGGAGAGATGAGGATGAACACTGTTCAGAGTGAGCATAGGACATAAAGCTTCAGATTTGGGAATATGCATGCTCTGGGGCGACCAAGGACAGGGGGAATTGGGCATAAGATGACAAAATAGTTTGGAGCCAAATTGTGAAGGCCTTGAATGTCAAGCCAAGGAGTTTGTACCTGATCCTGAGGACAATATCCTGAGTGTTTTAAAATCAGTAATGAAGCCAGCATCTTAGGAAGATTAATCTATATCGATAGGGAAACTGGTTCGGAAGGAAGAGGCAGAGTGACAGAATATTCATCGTAGATATGTAACAGCCCCGTGTGAAGTGATGGAAAACAGAGGGAATGAGAAGGTGAAGAAACATATGAGACATAATGAAGAAAGCACAAGGCTGAAAACCTGCCTCTGGGATGTTCTTTCTTCCCAAATGGTAATCCTGATTGAAAGGCACCATCAGCAAGTCAGGGCAAACGTCCTGTGCAAGCTGACAAGGTGGTCATCAAGCTGGACTCACAAAGGTAGAGCTGGTTGGAGTGTGGAAAAGGCTCGACTTGGACCCCGAAGATGTGATTTGAATCACTGCTCTGCCATGTATGAGCTGGATGTCCTTGAGCAGACCACCCGGCCTCCAGCTCACATCCTCTCAAAGTGAGACACTAACACCCGTGGTGTTAGGGCAGTTGTGAGAACTTGGTCAGGGAGATTTGCGGATTGCAGAGAACCACACTGGGTAAGGACCACAGTGGAGGGTTACTGTCACCCCCAGTCCCTCTGAATGCTTTGTCCCTCTGGGCAGGACAAGAGGAGAGGAAGTAGACTCTTGCCAAAACATTAATTTCAATCCTTCCTTGCCGAAGCTGCTGTGTGATCAAATTTGATTACTATAAGCCTCAGCCCCGCAGTTATCTCTCCAGTGCTGGGCCAGAGAGTGCACCTTATCTGACAAGGTGTGTGTGTGTGTGTGTGTGTGTGTGTGCGTGCGTATGTGTGTTTTAATCTTGGTTTATTTTCATTCTCTCAGCCCATGACCCCAAAGACTTTTTTTCTCTTGTTTCCCTGAACTTGTCACTAATGCTAGTTTTGGCTGAAGATAATTTCTCCTAATATTTAGTACTTTTTGGCCTGAGTATTTAGCAATATGTTGAAATACAGATTACAAGCAGCGAGCCCATTTAAATAAAATGCATGTGAAAATTAGTTGTTTTTACAGTTTCAAGGTTTGAAATCTTACATTTTCAAGGTTTGCATGTAGGCATTTCCATGCAGGCACCTCTACGGATTTCCAAATGAAACTGCATTTTTAGGCAATTTTTATAGGTAATTCATTTTCTTCTCTTCACAGAGATGTAAAGATCTGATAATAGTGATAAAATAACATGGCCACATTGAGAGGTAGATGTTAAGTAGCTGGCTAGTCTCACTCACCAGCTAAGGCTCAAAACCATTAAGTCCAAATTCATGTTTTCACAAATTATAAATGAAATGGAATTCTATGGTTGGCTTTGAATAATTGAAACCATTAGTTTAATCCCGCTAGGGCCAGGGATTCCCTCTACCTGATTCCAATGGATTGTCAATAATTTTGGGGCGTAATGCAGAAAGTGGTAATTTATAGCAGAAAATCTGAGTCTCACTGCCCTGATTTTTCTGTATTTCTCAGTGGTAGAAATTTTCTGTATTTCTCAATGGTTGAAACACTTAATTCATAAATATTATCAAAGCCCCTGTTAGCTCCATTGACTGTGCTAGATGCTTGGGAAGAAAGGTAAAGCCTTACAAGATATGATTCCTCTCTCGTAAGTGCTTAGTGAGGACACAAGACCCATGTGGTGGTGATGAATGACTGTCTTCTGCCTCACCTCAGTCCGCAGTCACACCCTAGACCTGGCCGTTTACTGCATCCCACTCTCAGACTACTGACCCAATCTTTCCAGGCCACTTCCTCCAGTACTCCAACACCAACAATTATTCATCCTCACCAGGACCTATAATCCATCCCTTTCTGTGTCCCTCACCCCCCTACTCAGCTAATGTTTCACGGCCCGACATTAACAATCTCTCACTTGCATTCACTATCTTTATTCACATTCCCTTTGTTGCTTTTCCTTCTGTTCCTTCCTCACACATGCCAGGTAAAACCCTGCTTAAGTCCAGACTCCGTCTTACTCACCACCGGCACCCTAGCAGCTGATGGGAGTGGGAGGGAATGTCCACAATCACACTGATAAGTCTCAGATTCAACTCATGACTCCCAGCCTCAGTGGGCCCTTCGAGCTGCTGGCCATCCTTCTGCATTGTTCAGATCCGTTCAAGTCTCTGCTTGCTTGGATAACCATTTCACACGTTCTCTTCTCTCTTTGAGCCTCCAGGGCCTCCTCCATCCTTTTACCTCCCTTTCCCTCCAGTTCAGTGGAGGGAAAACCAGAAACTCTCAGAAGAGAACCTCCCTATCCTCCCAACTCCCACATCCCCCAACGAGCTGTATCTGTGCCTAAATGTCCTGCTTTCTTCCGTGTTGCTCGGGATGATGGGGTTGGACTCCCATCCGAAGCCAAATCCTTCCCCTGTGTTCTTGTTTCCATCCCTTCTTGCCTAGGCACAAACACATCTCCAGAAATTACCTCTTCCCTTTCCTGATCGACAATATTTCTTTTCCTTTGGAGTTATTTCCAACAGCATACAAACCTGTGGAACTATCGTCCGTCCTACACAAACAAAACAAAACCTCCCTTGACCGCTCTTTGCCCTGTAGCTACTGCTCTCCTTTTTAGCAAATCTCGTATTGCCATCTCCCTTCTCTCCAGTCTTTCTTAAACACACACCGGTAATGCTTTCCTTCTTAACACTGCTCCCCGCCAAAATGGTTTTATCAAGATTCTCAGTGGCCTCCACATTACCGAAAGAAGACACAGTTTTCAGTTTTCTTATTATTCAACTCAATGGCAGCATTTTATACAGTGGATTGCTTCTTCCTTCTTCACATACTCTCTTCCTTTGGACTCCAGGACATCATTCTCATTTCCCTGCACTGGCTGCTCCTTCTCAGTCTTCTGTCTCTTCTCATCTTCCCAAGCCCTGAAAATTCTTTCAGTGATCTCCAGTCTCACAGCTTCACATTTAATTTAAATGCTTTTGACTCCCAAATTTATGTTTCAAGAGTAGGTGTCTCTCTTTAACTCCGGATTCACATACCCAACTGCCTACTAGCTCTCCAGTTGGTCATCTAATAGGTATATCAGACAAATGCCAAAATGAACACTATTGTTCCTCTACCCCAAATTACTCCTCCCAATCTTCCCCATCCTCCCAGTTGTTCAGAACAAAGAACTTGGAGTCATCCTTGACTCATTTTTTTCTCTCACCTCATATTCTCAATCTATCAGAAAGTCTTTTTATTCCTTCTTCACAATATATCCAGACTCTGACCACTTTTCACCACCTCCATTACTACTATCTTGTCTCTCACCTCTTACTGCAAAAGCCCCTAACTTCATTTCTCCTTCTGTCCTTGTTCCTCTGAAATCTATTTTCAACACAGCATATGGAGTGAGCCTTTTAAAAATCTAAGTAAAATAATGTAACTTCTCTGCTCAGAACTCTCCCATGGATTCCCAATTCACTCAGACTAAAAATCAAAGACCTTTTCATCACCTTCCAGGTGCTATCCTTCTGACCGAGTCTTTTATCATTCTCTCTCTGGCTCACTCTGCTCAGCCACACTAGTGTCCTTTCTAGAGCATGCCAGGCTTTCTCCTGCCTCAGGGCCTTTGCACTGGCTAGATCCTTTAATCTGAAATTTCATCCCACAGGTTCTTCATGGCTCTCTGCCTCTACTCCAGAATCACTGAAATGAGGCCTTTCTTGACCACCTGATATCCTTCCCACTCTGGCACTCCATTTTCTACTTGCCCTACATCTTTTTTCATAGCACTTATCATCATTTGACATGGTACCTATTTATTGGTTACTAATTATGTCTCTCTCCCTGCTATATTGTAAGCCCAATGAAAGCAGAGACCTTGTTCACAGCCATATTTCCAACATTTAGAACAATGCCTGGTACAAAATATTTACTACAGAAATACTTGTTAAGGGGCGCCTGGGTGGCGCAGTCGGTTAAGCGTCCGACTTCAGCCAGGTCACGATCTCGCGGTCCGTGAGTTCGAGCCCCGCGTCAGGCTCTGGGCTGATGGCTCAGAGCCTGGAGCCTGTTTCTGATTCTGTGTCTCCCTCTCTCTCTGCCCCTCCCCCGTTCATGCTCTGTCTCTCTCTGTCCCAAAAATAAATAAACGTTGAAAAAAAAATTAAAAAAAAAGAAATATTTGTTAAAAAAAAGGATGAGTGAATTAATATATTTGAAAAAAATCTGTGACCTTTACTGCTGTTTCAGAGAAGGTAGACTATCACAGACTGAAATTGGAGAAGGCCTTGGTGAGATGGTAAATCCAGATGCTGTGGGGTGGGTAGAATTTTGATAAGGTTAGGGAAAAGCATTCATGTGAGAAAGGGGTTAAAAAGCTAAAAGCTGGAAAAAAACCTCCAGCTATATTTTTTAAAAAAATTTTTTTTTTATCGTTTATTTATTTTTGAGACAGAGAGAGAGACAGAGCATGAATGGGGGAGGAGCAGAGAGAGAGGGAGACACAGAATCGGAAGCAGGCTCCAGGTTCTGAGCCATCAGCCCAGAGCCTGACGCGGGGCTCCAACTCACGGGCGGCGAGATCGCGAGATCGTGACCTGAGCTGAAGTCGGACGTTCAACCGACTGAGCCACCCAGGCGCCCCCAGCTATATTTATTGAGAACCTACCACGTGCCAAGTACTTTACATTCATTTTATCATATTATCTTCACAATCACTACGGCAAAGAGGTATTATTACATCTACTTTATAAATGAGAAAACTTTGTTTCAGGGATTTTAAAAAGTAGCTCTCTCCCCAGAATCTATAACTGGTAAATTGTGAGCCATTCTTGCCATTGAGGCTTAGTAAACCGGACTCCATTCTCCTTCTCTTTTTATTTCTTTGCTATCATCAGTATTACCAGTGTGATTTAAGCTCATGCACTCTCCACCTATCAAGTTCCCTCGCTCACTACATGATGAACGATGACCCTTATTGGGACACAATCAAGTGATACATAAGACATAGAGGTTCTAACAAATGCATTCTCAAATTCTTCTCATCAAGCTAACAAAGATTAACCCTCTCTGAGCTTACGTCCATTGGAGGCACCACAAACTTCCGGCACTCGAGCCAGCATTAACAAGTCATTTCCCTGGCGATCATCCCAACATGAAGTGTCTGTCTGTTTATTCCCTTGCAGAGCCTCAATGGAATATTCCATCATTGGAAAATGCACCCTCAAGTTTAAATTTGAAATCTTTATTCCTATCTGGCACGTTGGTGATATCCTTAACAATTTGGAAGGAAATGCTGCTTCTGCTGCCATCGGCTACGAAATGTTGGAAGCCCACGGTGCTGTTTATCACATTTTCATGAATTCCAGGTGAATCTGACCCAGTGGTTACAAGGAGTGAATATTAAGCTAATTGTTGTTCTATTCCCCTAGAATATCTCTGATATGGAAAAAGTAATTGAATCTGAATGGAGTCAGAAATTAAAATAAGATTTTGTTCCCATTGAAATTCATAGAACTGCCAGGGAGGGGAGAAAGGACATTTTTCGTTGTCTTTTACAACATCCATTGCCTTCAGAATAAAGTAAAAAACAAACAAACAAAAACAAAACGAAACAAAAAACACTTACTGGTTGGTTTTGCTCTGGCAACAAACAATCCCAACATTTCAGTTACGTATAATAGCAAAGGTTTAATTCTTACTCATGTTGTATGTTAGTTATGGATCATTGTGGAGTCAACAGTGGGTTTACTGCGTAGGTCATCTGCATTCCAGAACTTAGCTGGAAAAGCAGTTTCCCCATGGGATAAGCATTTTGGTGACAGAGGGAAAAAAGCAAGACAGCTATTAGAAACAAAGAATGGCTCTTAAGGCTTCTACTCAAACATGGCTTATGTGGTCGACATGCCATGGCCAAAACAAATCACATGACCAAGCCCAAGGTCAATGGAGCAGAACTGTATACTCTTCTTCTTTTTTAAAAAATTAAATTAAATTAAATTAAATTAAATTAGAGAGAGAGAGTGAGTGCTAGCGAGGGAGAGGGAGAGAATCTTAAGCAGTCTCCATGCTTAGTATGGAGCCTAATGTGGGGCTCAATCCCATGACCCTGCGATCATGACTGAGCTGAAATCGAGAGTCAGACACTTAACCAACTGAGCCACATAGGTGCCACGGAAGTGTGTACTCTTCTAAATGGGGAACTGAAAATCCCATGGCAATATCTGGAGATGTATACTTTTTTTGCAGGAACGAATATTGGAAAGCTGGGAACCTTAATAAAATCTTCTATACGCTTATCATCTTAGCATTCAAAGCCTACAGTAGAGCCAGCCTTATCTCCTACCATAGCCCTTATTTGTCTGTGTGCTGGACATATCAGCTGGTCTCCTTTCCCCTAAACACCACATGCTTTCACACTTGCATGTGTGTTTCTTAACTGAAAATGCAATTCCCTCCAGTTTCTGCCAACTGAAATTGCTCTTAGCCTGCAAGGTCCAGCTCAAATTTCACCTACTTTATGACACCTTTCTCAATCACCCAGTTAAAATTAAAGGCTTCTCTCTTGGAGTTAACAAAGCTGACTGGTTGTACGTCTATCCATCTCTAATTTTAATTTTCCTTGGAAAGTCTGGATAAAAAAACTCCTGGAAGGCAGAACCCAAGAATCCTATTGTGTTAGAGCTATTCTTTGGGGACAGAGTCTGGACCATAACCGATGCTGCATAAGTTACACTGAGTGACTAAAACCCTACATATTCATCATCAAGCTTATCCATTATGTGAAATTACAAGTCTTTTTTTTTATAGGGGGTATATATGGGCAAACCACATAGAGGAATCTTTGGGTATTTTCTTCAGTCAGAACATCCATGAAGATTATTCTGTTGGTTTCACAATCTGGACTCTACCAGTCGTGTGTGTGTGTGTGTGTGTGTGTGTGTGTGTGTTCCTTACTTTCCCACCAATAAAGCATTTGGGGCACCATGTTTTTGCAGCAACACTGTTTCCCTTGTCAATGATTGGTTCATTGAGAATCGGTGTTTCTTTTCCTTCTTTTTCATCATCTCACATTTGGCATTCCGTGTGAAACACTTGTCCATGACTGCTCAATAAGAGGTGTGGCAGAGAAAGGGCAGACCATGGGAGAGGTGCTGTGATGCAATGGAAAGAGAAAGAGCTTATAACCAAAGAATCTGGGTTTGGGTCTTGTCTTTGCCCCTTACTAGCTTTACGGCCTTAGGTAAGTCACTTGACTCTACTGTCCATTCAGTTTCATTATTTGTTTAAAAATTAAAAAAGGAAAAGAAAATGAGACAAAAAGAAAGATAAGAAAGGATGTTGTATAAATTATCATGTGTGAGTGTGTTGTATTAGCATGAATGTGTGAACAGAGCCTAATATATTATAGGACCCCAATATTGTCATGGTATGTTTTATGCTTAAAAAAAAAAAACAATGCTGTGAGACTCCCTCATCTCATAATAAATCATTGGTACACTTGGTGTAATTACCCAAATGGATTTGATGTATCACCAGTATGAAATGGGCCATTGGTTTCCAACCAACTTAGCTTCCTTGGCCTGATCCCCTCTGTTTACCCTTGGGCTTTAATAAATCCATGAGTCAGATGGGTGTGTGGACATGGCAGAGCAAAACCAAGGATAATAATCCTAACTTTCTAGTTCCTGGGGAGAAAGACAGATTTTACGGGGAAGTTGGGAAGAGATTTACAGGCTCCTGACCCTCCAGGTCAGTTATGTAACAGCTGCCCACTCCACTTGGTGGTCAAAATATGAAACATCCATGGCAGAGAACCAAACTCTCACTTTCAAAATAACCTTTTCTTCTTCCTACTCAATAGATGTGCTGGATTTTATGAAGGAAGTCTGGAAGGACCTTTGAATATATTGACATTGTATGCAAAATGTTGTTCTTATGTCCTGAGTATGGGCAGAAGATCATAGTTTTATCAGATTTCAGAGGATATTTCATATTTTATTTATATTTCATATTATATATAAATAAATAAATATTTCGTATATATGAATATGTATATATATATGCACGCACACATATCCTGTTGGTTCTCTATATATGTTGTAATATGTAGAGATGAAGATAGATAGATTTAGAAGTAAGGAGGGAGAAAGGGGAAGAGAGAGAGATTTTAAGGAATTCATTTTTGTCGCTGTGGAGGCTTAGTGAATCCAAAATCTAATGGGATAGGCTGGCAGGCTGGAGACTCAGGGAAGAGTTGTAGTTCAAACCCAAAGGCAGTCTGTGGGCAGAATTTCTTCTTTCTTGGGGAAGGTAAGTCTTTGCTTTATTTAAAAAAAAATTTTTTTTTAACGTTTATTTATTTTTGAGACAGAGAGACACAGAGCATGAATGGGGGAGGGGCAGAGAGAGAGGGAGACACAGAATTGGAAGCAGGCTCCAGGCTCTGAGCCATCAGCCCAGAGCCCAACGCGGGGCTCGAACTCATGGACCGCGAGAGCGCCCAGGCACCCCAAGTCTTTGCTTTATTAAAGTCTTCAACTGACTAGACCTTCAACTGCCTAGATTAGGCCCACCTACATTATGGAGAGCAATCTACTTTACTCAAAGTCTACCAATTTAAGTGTTGATTTTATGCATAACACCTTCAGAGAAACATCCAGAATAATTGATCATTCGGTCAATATTGGGCACCAGGGCCTGGCCAGGTTGATACATAAAATTAACCATCACAGTAATATAAAACAGAAAATAGCCCATTGGCATGAAAAGCAGGAACAGAGAACAACAACAACAACAACAAAACCTTTGAGAACATCTAGTCTACCCTTCCCCACCTTGCAGGTAAGAGAACCAAGGCTCAGAGATTACACACCTCTTTAGCCAGAACGCTGGAGCTAGATCACACGTCTCTGACTCTATGGCTGCCTAATTCACGTTGATTAATTCAACATGAGATACAATGTAATGCCCTTCTATGAAAATCAGGCAGGGTCAAGTTTATATTTGGGTTATTTGTGTGGCAGTTGCAAAGCACATTGCAACTAGACCCAAGTTTCCTTCTTAACACGATATAAAAAAATATTTGTGACAATAACAACATAAGTGGGATGGAACGCATTAGGAAAAGAATTTTGGTATACTATTGGAGCTAAATCAATATTAATTCAGCCCAGATTGTTATACATTTAAGATGTTAACCGCAACCTGCTTTTTCTGAGGTTGCCCAAGCCATGCATTTGGTCTAAATGTAAAAGAAAATATTGAATGCTTCAGTGGGAAATGATGCCTCGTCTAAGGCACAGCCTTCTGGGTTGTCTGATTCTGATTCCATGGGAGCTATTTTATTCAGAAAATTGTAGATAACTGATAGCAATGCAAAATAATTCTTGTCTATAAACATGCAAATGGATTTTGTCCAGGAGAGGGACCAGCTTCCAAGAAAAGGGTTTTGCCTCCATTCGCCCATTAATTTCAACATTCCTTTACTTTATATAAATTTGGAGCAGAAATTTGTGCTTCTTTGACTTCTTTAATCCAGTTATAACATCTGCCTGGTTCTCTCACTTAATTAATGAGTCAAATAAAATCTTTAACACATGTTCATTTTATGGCTCTATGAGAGACATAATTTTGTCCTTTTTGGGGAAAATTATCCTTTAATGAATGTCATGTCTTTTCCAGCACATAAAAAGGATGCTCTGCTGGAGGAAAATCAACCCTCTGCACAGTATCCATTCAGCTCCATTCTGCTCTGAATTCTCACATTGAAAAAAAAAATGTTCAATTAGGGTTTCACAGAGTTTGCCGCATTAAAATCTGGGAAAAAAATAGAAGTGGAAATGGAGATGCTGGCAGCAAAAGAAAATAGGTTGGGGAAGAGATGGACGAGCACACGGATTTCTTAACCACTTGGTAAAGGATCTGGGAAATTAGGCAGGCCTGGGAGAAGGTAGATAGAGGAAAATAGGGTAAATAGTGGCTCAGAGCAATTGCCTGTGAGATCCGCCCAAACCATCAGTTATCCTACTAAAGAGCTGCTTTCCTCCACCCCCACACTCCACATAAACTTCTAAAATGGGTTATTAGCAAATGTTTGAAGCTCCATTCATCTCAAAACGCTTTAGTCTGCACCAAAGTCTGGGCTCCACCCCTCCTAGGAAAGAGCTAGGGAGCATCTGGGTGGGAAGTGTTCAAGAAGAGGACTGAAAGGTGGAAAAGGAAGGGACTCAGGCAAATCTCTGCTCTGAGGTCAGTTCTGAGGTCTTTTCATCCTCCTCTGTTTACTCTGTAGCGTGGGTCCCCCAAAGCCTTATATGCATGTTGGGGTAAGGAGAGAGAGGCAAATGGATGTGCAGGACCTACTCCCCAAGCTAAACCTGGGACCCTCAGCTCTGCTTTGCCCAGGGAGTCTGAACTGCTTCCATGATGTCTCTGCTCCTGAAGTTCTCCTATTGTGTTCGTCTCTGAGCTCCCAGCTTCTGGATGGCTTTGCTGGATTTCTGTTGCCATGGCTACTACTTTTTCTAACAATGACTCCACCATCAGCTCCGTTATCTGTTTGGCTACTTGTTTGTGGGTCTGTCTGGCTGCTCATTCCTTCCAGATAGTAGAGCTTTCATTTGACTCCAAAGGATGCCTCCCTCCTTAACTCCTCACCACCCTCTCTGATGAGGAATATGGGAGAAGCTCCTGGGGGTTGAGCCACAGTTTACTTTTGTTACTCTATCCCCTAAGTCCTCATCTCTAGTCCAGATCCTCATCATCTCTCTTCTGGGGCGTGTAACCATATTCTAAGCAAATTGCATTAGCTTGTGGAAATAAATGGATCCCAAAGTGTTGATGGTTCAGCACAATGCAAATTTCTTTCTTGTTACAAGGTTGACGGGGAAGCTTTCTCTGGCACAATATTTCAAAGACATTGAGTGATGTAGACTTATCTGTGTTCAATATGTGGCCCTCAAGGGCTCTGTGGGTATGAACACTCCAGTTTTCAGAAAAGGAGAACAAGAATGGAAAAACATACATGGGAGTCCTTTCTGTGTTAGGAATGGAGAAGGCACACCTCCTGTCTGCCCTCATTCTCTCAGAATAAACAGTCATGTGGCCACACCTAAGTTCAAGTAAGTCTGGGAAACAGACCAAGTGTGTGCCCAGAGAAGGAGAGAGGGGTGGCAGTTGGGGGGGTGGCAGTGGTGGTCTCCACCATGAAGTTTCCTGCCTCCAGTCCTTTGTACCAACCCCTTTTTGAGAGGTTGAACACGCAGAGTCCCACAACTAGTGAGTACTAAAGCCATCATCAAGCCCCAGGTTGGTGGACTCTGCTAAACCTCTCAGCCTCCCATAGCAGCTTTCCCTCCCATCCCATCTTCACCTCTTCCTTGTTTTCCTCTTTTTTTCTTTAAAGTTTATTTATTTATTTTGAGAAAGTGAGAGGGAGCCAGAGAATCTAAAGCAGGATCTGCACTGTCAGCAGAGAGCCTGACATGCGGCTTGAACTCATGAACCATGAGATCATGACCTAAGCCCAAATCAAGAGTTGGATGCTTCATCTTAATGACTGAGCCACCCAGGCACCCCACCCCCCCCTTTCTTTCTTCTTTAAACCTCACTACATTCCCCAGAGTGGGGAGACATAATAAGGGACATAATACATTCTTCCTCCTTCACTCAACAGAAGCTTGGTGTGGGTATGAAAATCTTTTTTCTTTCCCACAGCTTCTCAGCTGCTTCCTTCCCAGGCCTCTTTCCACTGTTTCACCACTGTGTTCTCAGCTTTGCAAACCCCAAGTTTAGCTCTACCCCAGGGAACTGCTAGAAAGATCTGCCCATCATCTGTCCCCTTCGAGGACCAGGCGTCTCCCTCCTCTGTTACTGCTTGCCTCTGCTCTTCCTCAGGTTTTGGTCTGTTGGTCAAAGCCAGTCACAAGGCCAGTCCAGATTTCATGTGTTCATGTAGGAATGGAAGTAGACTTGATGTCAGCAGTGGCAAAGAATTTGTAGCTATCTTTAATCAGCCACAAATGCAATAAAAATGAATGATAATAAACATTTGCATAGTGCTTTGGAATTATGGCATTTTTTAATACACATTGTCTCATTTGAAAAGGATAGTCTTTATTTTTTCTCCTTTTTCCACATGGGAAAAAAACCATGACATGGTGGAATTAGGTGACTTCCCCAATGTCACTTGTCCAGGAAGTGACAGAAAAGGGGCTTTTATATGAGGTCTCCTGGCTGTTTATCTCACGCTTTCCCCCATACTTCTCACTGCCTAGTTCTAGCCATAAGGGAACATGCAAGAGAAGCCTTTTATTTCCCATTTGCATTTATTGTAGCAACCTCAAATAAAAATGCTAAACAGCTAGTGAAAGAGTGAAGAGCTATGAAAAATAGACTGAGCAAACAGATGGACTGAAACACATATTTATGACCCTAAATTGTGACTTCTAGGCTTCACTGAAACTATGTTGAATGTTAAGTAAGAGGCAAAGCCCCAAGCAAGCTATTAACCACCCTGTGCTATGTATGTGGCTTACATTTATCAAAGAAATGATTACAGACATTTCAATGATGGAATCTTACAGGAGAGGAAGGGTGGATCTGGGCAAGGTGTCCCTTGAGCTGATGACCCGCCAAATTAGGTGCAAGCATATAAATCTCGGTTTGTTATTCTGAAATAGCATCTTAGTGCCAGGATGGGGCCATGCTAACCACTTTAGCTGACAGAGAGAAAAGAAAGAATACACGAGGAAGGACGTGAAGGAGGCAGGAAGAGACAGTGAGGCAGCTTAGAGAAGTCCAGATCTCACTGAGCTAGCCACTCGTTCTGCCCTTCCCTCAGCCATAGTGAGGACATAGCTCTGCAAAAGGCTGCCCTGGACAGTTGAGCAGGTTGTTCTGTAGAAGGGCACCCAGCAGAGGGTTAAGTGGTAGCCGAAATCCTGCCTGCACTCCACTTGCCAACTATGCATTGTGGGAATGCTATGCCTACTCAGAGTGGGAAAGGAGAGGTCCCTGTTTAACTCAAAAGGTATGTCTGTTTCCCAGTATCATGTACTTGGAGGGTGTCTTTTTCTAGTTTGCCACAAATGTGCCTTATATGCTACCAGAAGCCCTGCCCCAGCGGCAGATGAGCTGCTTACTGCAAAGTAGCCTTTGATTCCATGAATTCAAAGGCCATGCTCCAGTGATGCTCTTTCGGAAACCTGTCATCTTTGACCTTGACTCTCATAAGAATCACAGTGACCTCACAGCATGAAAACCGCATAGACTGTATGGGGTCATTCCACTGGCTTTTCCATGGGCCAATGGACAGGTCACTTAGGTTTTCTGTTTCTCCCCTTCCTGTCTCTGAAATGAAGAAGTTGAATCAAGTGACACTGGTATCCCTTCCTGGTTATAACATGTTGTGGCTCAGAATTCTGTCAATGGCAACAAGTCTGGGAGTGGGTCAGGCTTGAAAGTCCAGTCTGGGCTTTTCTCTGGATAACTTTACTTATCTTCTTCTGTTTGGTCATTTTGTTAGTCTTGACCTTGACACTGTGCTCAGAGGACTACAGGTATCCAGAGAAAAGAGATTGCAGTTTGAGATAAAGACTACTAAATACTAGCAAACAGTAAGCCTTTTCCTCTCTCTCAGTTCCTCAGTTCACTTGTTGGTCCAAATGCATGCATATACATGTATGTGCACACACCCGTGCGTGCATGCACACATGCATGCACATGCATACACATGCTGAGCTTGGCATGGGCTTCCCTCATTTCAAAGCATAAACAATAAGCGATCATGTCCCACATATAATCATTTAATGCACTCTAATCTGTTTCTCTAAAACCCAGAAGCAACTAAAGTGCAGACAATCCCTGCCCAGGGCATTCTATTCACATATTTCCATGCACGATTTTGGAAGGAAGTAGTTCATGTTGATAAACGAGTTGGTTTGCCTCCATCGCTTTCTCCTCACAGTAAGTACTATCAAAAACCTCATAAATCATTCCAAACCTCCCAGGCTCGTCTTTGTATCACAAAGGAAGCCCTGCACCACTCCGAAGCCTTCTATTTATCTTGCATACACTGTGTGCATTTCCATTATTTATATTTTTTCCAAAAAGCAATGATTCCCCAGCTACCTGAGACAGACATTTTATTCTTTGTGCTATAAGGAGTGGGAGAGAGAAGAGTAGAGGTGGAGAAGCAGGCGGAGAAAGCCAGACTTGGATTCTGAAATGCATGACAATGAGGGAGAGGGAAACTTTGGAGGCAGGGAAGATAAAGCAATTCGATTAATACTGATTAAACGCTTATCCAGTACTGAGTGTGCCCCTGCCTGCTAGAATGACTACCTGGTTGTGCCATGGGCACCTGATAATCACAAAGTCCTGGATTGAGCTTGTTACCTGCTACTGTTGTGCCCCTCCCCTCCCCCCATTGTGAAGGATACCACCATCCATGCAGGGATTTTCACGTATTATCTCATTCAACCCTCGTATCTTTTCGTCAACTAGAAATTATCACTCTTGGTTAACAGATGAGAACGCTGAGCTTCAGAGAGGAAAAGGGTGATAGGGTGCTAGAGTTTCCGTAACAAAATACTACAGACGGGGTGGATTAAACAACAGAAATTATTTTCTCACAGTTCTGGAGGCTGAGAAGTCCAAAATCAATGTGGTAGTAAGCTTGGTTTCTCCTGAGATCTCTCTCCTTGCTTCACACATGACCTTTTCTCTATGCACCCGAGTCCCTCGTATCACCTGTTCTTAAAGAGACACCTGTCTTATTGGATTATGTCCAGCCACAGAAACTTATTTGACTTTAATTACCTCTTTAAAGGTTCTATCTCCAAATAGTCATATTGTAAGGTAGTGGGGGTTAGGACTTCAACATATGAATTTAGGGAGACACGATTCAGTCCGTAATGCCGAAGGACACACTCAGCACAATTCCAAAACATCTTTTTCTGCTCTTCTTTACTTACTTTTCAGTATAGATGTAGATGGTAAATGGAGAGGAGGGGAGACCTCAGGGCTTGGAGGATTCGGTGTGATAAGCATGTCATACTCAGGTCTGCATTCAGTGGCCACAGTTCATTCAATCGGCCGCTGATATTCGCTAAGTGCCTATCGTAGTCCAGGTACTTTTTCCAGGTGTAGGCAATATAAAAGTGAGCAAAAGAAACCGAGTCGTTGCACATTGACAGCGCAATCCGTACTCAAAGTATTAAACGCACAAGTAAATGAAAAATGTACACTAACGTACAAATAAATCACCCCTGGGGTGAGTTGTGTGGAGCAGAAGCTGAGGTCTGTGGTGTCATGGGAATGTGGCCGCGGGGCAAGCCCAGTCTGGGAGGATGCAGGGGCTGCTTGTGGTGCCTTGTGGCTCCCCTGCAGGGCAGGTCGCTGGATCCCCAGTCCTGTGGCTGGCTTTCTGCTGAGTCTTTCTGCAGGAATTGCCACCAGTCACAGAAAGTCTTCTCACACAAGGTACCCCGTCCCACATTCAACGACTGATCCATGTTGGGAGGAAGGGGTTGTTGGGTCTCAAGAACTGACCTCCTCTCCTTACCTCCTGATGCTCAGGATAGGACACCTCCAAAGGACTGTCCCAACTCCAGGGTGGCTTTGGAATTAGCCGAGCTCTCAATTGCAAATGCCTCACGGTTCAGCTCCTCCCCCTGTCCAGTCTTCTTCTGCCACTCCTCACGGGGGTTGATTCCCAAGGACTCCCCAGTACACTTGCTTAATGCAAACTTTCATTTCAGATTCTGTTTTTCTGGGAATTCAGGATCAGTTTGCCGGCGCTACCATAACAAAGTACCCCTGGGTGGCTTTAACAACAGAAGTTTATTGCCTCATAGTTCTGGAGGCGGGAAGGCTGAACTCAAGCTGTCTAAAGTGTTGGTTTCTTCTGAGGCATCAGAAGGGCATCTGAGGGCGTCTCTCCTTGGCTTGCAGATGGCCACCTTCTTATTTCTCTTCATATCATCTTCTCTTTGTGTGTCCCCTTTTTATAAGGACACCAGTCATACTGGATTAAGGCCCACCCCTAAAGACCTCATTTTAACTTGATTACCTTTGTCAAAACACTTATCTCTAAATAAGGTGAGATTCTGAGGCACTGGCAGTTAGGACTTCAACATACGAATTTGGGGGGGAGCACAGATCGACCCATAACATTGCCTAACCCGGAAGACTTTTCTGGGAAGCAGCACTTGAAGAATGGGTTGAGTGGGTAAAGATAGGGGCAGTGAACAAGGATTGTGAGAGGAGTCCCAGGGAGAGGGAATAGTCTAAGTAAAGACAAGAGGGGGGTGGGAGTGGGACACAGCCAAATACATACACTTCATGCTGAGGAACTTGAGGCTGCAGGAAGGGTCCTGGCCATTCACACACAAGCCATTCACTGCCCATCCCAGCAGGAGCTGACTGCCAGGGTAATACTCAACAGAGTGTCGTGGGGCTTGCCAAGCAAAGATGTTGCTCCTTGAAGACTGTAGATTTGCTTCTGTGTGCATCATGACTTAGGCAATAGCTGGGTTTGGCTGGACCAGAAGAAGTGAGATTTAGGTTGGAGTCAAAATATATACCAAAAGGATCCTCGAACTCTACGAATGAGTAGAGTCAGGCAAGGAGAGAAGCTGCCATGAGGACACAGTCAGAGTGGAGAGCAGTACTTAGAGAAGAAGCTGGACAAATGGGACTCTTTATAACTAAGGCTGAGGATGCCTGGGGTTCCCCCCACCAAGCCCTGAAAGGAGAAAGAAGCAGAGGAGGAGGGATTAAGCCAGATTACCTCTACTTGACAGTTTTGCCTTCTCCCGATACCCACTGAAAGACACTGGCTACAAGACAGGGACTTTTCACCATTAGGTAATATGGAATAAACTGTCAGAAGAGGCCAGACCAAAACTACCCAAATAAGAACAACACCAAGCCGGGGGATGGGGGTGGGGTGGGAGGGACTCAATCTTAGCTTTATTCTATTCTGAGCCTTTGCTACACAACACAGAGTCTGCACATGGTAGGAATATGAGGGATACTTGAATATTTGTCTCTTTTCGGGCACGTAAGAGGACATCCCAAGGATACCAAGAGTTTCCAGGTAAATCCTCTGAGGCTGTCCCCAGACTGGGAGACCTTCCCCTGGAAAAGGGGAGACTATCACAGTTTACTCTATTTTCAGGTCTTTTCAATGTCAATTTCGTTTTTGATAATTTATGGCTGCCTGCGGCTTTTTAGTAAGGAGACTGAGACCGCATAGTATACAGATCTTGGAGTTTAATAGCTCTTCTCCAAGAATGAAATCATATTCTTTCTAAAAATTATCTAAAATACTTGGCTTAATTACACAAGGAGAGCATGCTCCCTGGGAAGATGTGGATATTTTTAGAGCATGTGTTTTGAATTTTATATTTTTGGTTCTATTTACCTGGTTAAGTCACATTTTTAACTTTCCTTATTTTCTGCCTCGAAACCTTAGGTTTCTTGTTTCTTGGAGGAGGTTTGCTTAGAAGAGTACACAGAATGCAAATATTCCCATCTTTAAACTGCTACACTATTTATCAGACCCACTGTTTGCTCGGTTTTGTATTGAGTGGCATCATAATATCGAGAAATTGTCAGGCCAGCTGAATTCTTCACCCCAAAAGGCAGCTCTGAGTAAATAAAGTATAAAGACATCGCTGGAGGCCCGTAGAATGTTTTTTGCCTTTCCTTTAATAGAGGGCTTTCGGCAACTCTAATAAGAGAGCAGAGAGAGAGGTCGGGCCTCCCCAAGGTCTTCTGGGGGAGAAAGTCTGGCAGAAGTAGGAGCTGCTGAGAGCTCACAGAAAGTGGCAGAGGCGAGTGAAAGGCTAAGGGTGCAGATGAGAATAATGTAGAGCAGACTGCCCAGACCTGAGAACATGGATTGAGGAAGAAGCATGCCGGAGATTTTTGACTGGAGGTTAGCCATTGACAATTTCACCTTGTTGAGTGCTGGATATTTTTGTATTCCTATAAGCATTCGTGGGATTTGTTCTGGGACATGAGCAAGTTACCTAGAACTAGTTTGATCTTTCTGGGCCTTGATTTTAAGGTATTTTAGGTGGGATTATGGCAGCATTTATTCCAGAACTAATTTTCCTCCTCTCTTGAGGCAAATACCTCTTCAGTATTCGGATGCCTTGTGGATTTTGAGGTTTTCCACTCTAGCCAGTGGGATCAGACACTATTTCCTGCTCTGTGGAAGCCCCAGCTGTGTTTTCTTTCACGCTTTTGGTTGGCTCATTTACTGGCCCAGAATTTCCTCTCCTACATGTGCCAATCAGCAGGAAGCTGAAGACCATCTATAGACACCTAGAGGTCTCAGTGAGTGCAACTTTCTCCTCTCTGCCACTCTGCCCTGAAAACCCTGGCTGCCTTTGCAACCCCAGACTCCCCACCACATATCCTCAACTCAGGGAGGCTACAGGACACCTGCATTTCACCTTCCTATACCATGGCTTGACCATTGACCATGGCTTGATGTCCATTGTCTTGGTTGTTTCATATATTTTGTCCAGGCTCCTTTTTTTTTTTCAGGTGGAAATGTAAATCTTACCCTTATTACTCCATCTTTGGCTGGAGCGGAAGTCAGCTCTATGTCCATTTGCTTTTATGAGCAAGTCCTGAGCCAGCTTAGGTCACCCTGTCTTGACAAAATTCCACAGCAGATTTCATTTCTTCACATTGCCTGATCATTCTGTTTAGTTAATAAACAGAAAAGAGTCCACAGGATCTCTGCTGATTAACTTTTCTGTTCATGGTGATACTCTTTCTGAAAAAAATCAGTGCTCGCTAGTAGTGTTTAAGGAATAAAACAGAGACAGACTAAAGTGTCTTTAGTTAGACAAACGTCTAACTGCCTCTTCCACTGATGCTGTCAGCAAAACAGCAAGGGTGACAGATGAGATATGTTAAGAAAGAGACTTTCAATTTATATTATGCCTACCTCTGTACTCTGCTACAAGGAGAATGCCTTTTCTTGTAATTTAAAAAAAGAACTGGAAATAATAAAGGACACAATAAATGGCAGTAATATCTGATCAACAAGGCCATCGTATTAATTAAAACGATATGCATGCTCTTAAAGATGGAGTTATAATTTCGTCCATCTTTCCACCATTCCAAGTACGGAGCAATCATATTCTAAATAGCCAATTCACAGATAATACAATCTGTCTTCTACAAAGGTCCAGTTTGCTGTCTTTCTTTTCTGCAAAACCTTGGGAGTGTTCCTAAGGGCTCAATAGGGTTCTGCAAGAATAGTTTGGAATTCCTTAAATGTACATGGACACTGAAGTATAGATTTCCACTGAACGACCTTTGATTGGGCAAACCTCAAAAATTTTGCTGACGGAAAAATTTAGGCCATCTTTAAAATGGATGGGTACATGGATTCATGATGTAACTTGTTGAGGAGAGATGAGGGAAGGAAGATATAAAGCCTAGTTAGAAAGAAAAAAAGTCAACTTGGTGATTAATATTTACTGCATGCATGCAATGAACCCTAACTAGCCATTACCTCTAATTCTTTGAATTTCTGGGTCATATCTCATTTTGTTTTTTTCTGTACCTCAACTCCTTCCATAATCTTTGAACAGGTACCATAAGCAGGTATGTAGCACGTTTATTACTTTTCCTTGTTCCTATGGGCAAAGATTGCTAATCTATCATGGTACTCTTTCTATCTGACCCTGAAAATGGCCCCAGAATCCTTCTCAACACAACAGTCTGGGCAGCCAGAAAATTCAGTCATAGTTGGCATAAAATCCAAAACTTCTTTCCCATCCTATGAAGTTTTCAAAGTTCATTTAGAAGACTCATCCAATAACCTAGCCCTGCAATTCTTATACCTCCTTATTATACTAATAGAATTAATTCTTTTCCACTTCAGCCACCCACTCCCCACCTGGAAACTCATCAGTTGGAAGAGTTGTCTAATATCCTTCTAGGTGATAACAATTTTCAATCTTTCCAATGCTCTCATGACTCCACTTCCTCTGCCCTTATTCTTTGACCATGGCGGCTCCATTTTATCCGGAAGTTCCTCTCATGGCTTTTCTTTCCAACCTTGGAGCCTGTGGTAAGAGCCTAAACTAGTCTTTGCTAGCATTTTCAAATTCTTTGCCACTGTCCATTCCCTTGTCTTCTGCTATGCTCATCCAACAAAATATGATACTAGATTTGTGTTATAGTTTCCTTTTTCCTTCTCCAAGAAGTTGAGCACTGATGGAAAAAATCCTATGACCACACAGACTTATGCAATCACAAACTTATGGCACCAAACCTCAGCCAGGCTCTCAGTGTTGCCAGTCAATTCTTGTACTTGACTTTGATCAACAACTTCCTCTCTTATCCTCACTGACTCGAATTTTCTCCATTTTCTTTAAAACTCTTAATCCCTCCATCCTCAGAAAATACTCTTCTCTGTTAATTTACTGCAAAAATCAAAGAAATAGCATTTTTCTGATCTCTTCAGCTTTCTGAGCTATACCTGCAAATATGTCTATAGCAGTGCCTACCCTTACCATCAGTATGCAGACTGTGGTAAATGGCACCGACCCATTTATATAAGAATATGATAACAGTTATTCTTACGTGCTTGCTGAGAATCCCCAAAGGCTTGTTGATTGACTCCACCTGAATTCTTATTACCAACTTCAGCTGTACCTCCGTGGTTACCCACAAACCCTGGGATCTGCTTAGGGCATATTTGCCTCTCTCAGGTCCCCAAGACTACTTTAGCACCTCGCGCCTTCTGAGCAGAAGGGGACACTCTGATTCTTAGTTGTCCTCTTTGATGTCTCCTTTCCGTTCCCCTAGAGCTCTTCCTTTATGGCTGTCACTGAAGAAGTAACTCCGTCCCGTGACAGCTATTTCCACCTGTCCAGCTATTTCTCTGGATAGTCTTTCCATCTATGGTTTTGCACCCTACCCATCACTTACTTTCTCTATCATCAGCACCTTTCAGTCTCTCTGTATTGTCTTCTTATTGAAGTCCCTCAAGCCTGAAAAGTAAAATAGAATAAAAATTTAAACTTCCTACTTAATTAAATTACTTCTTCATTGTTCCCTTTTTTTCATCAGAAAACACTTTGCAAAGCTTCACTATTACTCTCCATTTCCCTAAAATCTATTTGTTTCCTAACCTCTTACTGAAACTTGTCCCCTGAAGGTTAACAGTGGGTAACCCACGAAGCTGAGAGTCTCTATGCTATTATCTACCTAAACCCCACTTGAAACATCTGTAACTTTTTTTATCGTCCCCTTTTCAAAAAGACTTTTTTTTAATGCTAAAATAAAATATGCATACAAACTGTGCATACTACATAAATATACAGCTTGATGGATTGCTTCCCAGGACAAGAAATTAAATAATGCTGGTACCTCAGATACGGTCTGTGACCCTTCCAGTCCCATCCCCACTCTCCTAAAGGCAACCACTACCTTGACTTTTATGTCAATTGCTTCCTTGTTTGTCTCAATTCTTTTACCACTAGGGTGCATCCCTAAATAGTTTTGTCTGTTTTTGAACTTTATAATATAAATGCAACCACACACTACATACATTTTTGGATCTGGCTTCTTTCACTCAACGTTATATTTGTGAGATTTGTCTGCCATCTTGCTTTCAAATGTAGTTGATTCATTTTTGTTGCTCTTATAGTGTTCCACATGATATACCACAATTTATTTATACATTTTCCTGCTGATGGTCATTTGGGTTGTTTTCAGATGGAAATAGTGTGAATACTTCTGCTATAAACATTTTTGTACATGTCTTCTGATGCGTGGCACCCACATTTCTTTTGAGGATATGCCTAAGAGTGAAATTACTGAGTAATAGATTGCATGTTATCTATCACTTCAGAAAACAATGCCAACATGTTCTCCAATATGTTTGTTCTAATTTACACGCCCACCAGCAATATATAAGTTCCCACAGTTCTAAATCCTCACTGAAACTTGGCATAGTCCATTTTGTAAATTTCTGCCATAGAAGTAGATGAGTGTTTTTAATTTGCTTTCCCATGATTACTAATTGGAATCTTTCATACATTTTTGGACATTTGGATAATGCATTTTTATGAAGTACCTTTTCAAGTCTTTGCCTGTATTGCTTTTCCTTTTGTATTTGCAGTAGTTTTTTAAATAGTCTGCATCATGTCCAGTGACAGTCATGTGTGCTGCCAATGTCTTCTCTACTCTGTCTCATCTTTTCCCTCTCTTAATGGTTACGTTTGAAGAACAGCATTTTTTTTTATTTGCAATGACATTGCTCTATCTTTTCCTTAATGGCTAGTGTTTTCAGTCTCCCCCTCCTTATTCTGGAAGTCCTTTCTTTTCAATATCTCTGGGACGCTGCAATTTCTGAATTCTCTTCTCCTTTGCAAGGACCTGTCTCAGTTTCCCTTGTTGCTATATCCTCATGCGAGAGCTGCCTTCTGCCTCTTTGCTCCACACTTTCCCCCCTCACTTTCACCTCTGGAAGGGTGCACCCGCCTCCCTGGCACCAGGAAAGCACCTCCTTGTACTGAGTGGTCCAATGCAGCAGTTCTGTGGCAGAGCATCTGCCAAGCAAGTTCTCAACATCAGGTGTTATACTGGGGCCGGGGCTATCAAGGTGAACATCACACAGTCTCTTCCTTTGGGCCAACCACCAAATAGAGTAGCCTATAAGCTGGTCACACTGATGTCTCAAACACTCCAAAATCACCAGTTGTCCATTTCCCAGCATGCTCTCACTGCTGAGATAATGGCACCATCATATGTAAGCACCCAAAGTATGAAGATCTTCTTAGACTCCTCCTTCCTCATGTTCATCTAATTTCCAGTGTCGCTTTGAACCCTACGCTTTCAACTTCCATCTTCTCTTTTTTCCATTCTCACTGGTGGACCTCACATTTAGTTCCCTAACAGCCTTCCCATGGAGCACTGAGTTAACCTCCTCACTAACGGCTGTCCATCCAGTCTCTTCCCTCTCACTCAGCCACTCAGTTCTCATTGGGTCATTTTACCTTGGGCACAGGCTTTCAATAATCATCTGAATTACTCTCTTATGCCTCCTATTTCCCTGAAATCTCTTTGAAGGCAAGGCTAAACCGTGTCTTGCTCATCTTCATGAAAGACTTACTGGTTCTACCAGATAACATAAACCTTGAGGTTCTCAGGACTTCATAAGTAACTGGATTTGATTGACCTGGGCACTACACAGCACAATAATGTCGATGACTAAGGGCAAAAATGTTTGGCTTCAGCTCTAAGTGCCATGGAGGCAAGAAGCACTTGAGAAAATCTCACTGTGGCTTTTGCAGTGGATCCAAGAAAATCCTCTACTCTCTCAATGTTATCACATCCTTCAAAACTTTGTGATTCTGGATTACATTTCATCAGGATACTTTTTCCTGTTCTGAGAAAATGAGAAACACCAGGATGATTCATTTATGTTGTTCGCTTCGTCAAAAATCTTCCATGAACAACTCTTTATAGCCCGGCATTCAAGCTCCTTAGGATTTGACCCCAATCTACTCTATCAGCTTAATCTCCTAGTTAGCATGCCTAATACCAAATCAGATGTCTGGCCATGCCCCCTCTGTGTTCCATGCTTCCTGGCTTGTTATTAGGCTGTCATGTCCCCTTACAAAGCTTCATGCAACATCTCACCATGTCCAAATCTTACCTCTCATTCAAATTTCAGCTCAAATGCCCGCTTTTCCCTAAGGTTTCATTGAGGTCTCCAGCCAGAAGCACATATTCCTTCTTTGAATCTCCAGCATTTAATTTTCACTTGCAGCCCCACCAATCACTCTTCCCTTTTGCTGAGTGTTGTGGAATCACTTGTCCTCTTAGTCTACAAAGCTGTGTCTTACTCGTCTTTGTGTTCCTCCCAGCTCTGTCGATGCTTCCCACACAGCAGATGTTCAGTAGGTATTTGTTGCATGATCGAGATATTGATTGAGGACACATTATGGGCAAAGCTCAGTGGTAAGCTCTGTAGAAAATACATAAACAAATATAATTCCATTTCTGCTCAAAACACTTACAATCTAATAGGCATTTACATAAATACTAACATAGTGAATACTGGTTTGTTATACATTACATAGACAAGGTTCAAAATACTGTATTTTGTCCTGAAGCCAGTCTTTTTAACTTGCAAAACAACACACATAGACCCTTTGAAAGGAAAGAAACTAATTGCATGTCATCAGGATTTACTTGAATTATTCTTACACGATGCTACTTCGATAAGAACAGACTTAAAGCCTATGTGTATAGCTCTTGATACCGATAAAATCAAAACTCATTTCCAACCTGTAATCAAGCAGAATTATTTTTTATTGCATTAGCTCATTCATACCACAAACTGCTTTTAACCAGTCGGAAGGAACTTGGTAGAAAGTGATCCTGGGTCAAGGAGACGTTGGACTCTCAGGACTCACGACAAAAGCTTCTGCCCGCTAAGCGCTGCTTGGGATCACTCATTCCTGGGAACTAGAGCTTCAGACTGGGGTACGTCAGTCTGCACCTCCAGTTACAGCAATGAATGAGGAACAGAAGTGGCAGAGGCAGCCAAACAGAGGAGACGCTTAAGATCAGGGACTCTAGGACTATGAAGAATTGAAAAAGCCAGAATGGATCTCAGGAAGCACGTGAAAAGAGCCCCTCCGAAGAATGTTCTTGGGGAACATTTATTCTGAGTCTTTGCTCTTTGCTGGGCCTTCTGCTAAACACTTGCCATTCATTCCACATTTAATCTTCACAGTAGATGTAGGCACTATCATCAGCCCAATTTTATAGATCAGGAAATGAGCACCAAGGAAACTCCACAACTGGTCCAAAGTCACAAAGCTGGCAAGTGAGAGAGCCTGAACTTGCACCCGGGTTTGCCTGATGCCAGAGTCTGAGCCTGTAACTAATATGCAGGACCACCCCTTGGCTGGCCTCCTGGTCTCGTGGCCCCACGCATTTGTTTTCTTTTCTTTTGAAAGGCAGCAGGGAAATGTTACCAGGAAAGTAAACCCCAGGCACTCAGCAGTCAGCATCAAGCATGCCTTGTGCTCTCCCAGGCAATGTAGAAAGGGGAGTGGGAGAGCAGGGTTGGAGTGTCTTCAAGAGGGGGCCTAGGGTAGGTCATGCTCACAGGATCTGAATCTTAGAAGGACTTCCTGAGGGTTCTCTCTTGGAACATTTGGTTTTAACTCTAGATATTTTCTGAGCTTGTATTGTGTGCCTAGCCTTGTGCTTAGTGGTGGTTTAATTCAGAATTTTTGAACTATCCCACAGGTTACTACAGCTCTGATGATATGAGCATGGTATCATGGATGAGCAGTATGTGTTGGATGTATAAGAGAAAGGTCTGGGGTTTGGTAGGCTAGTGTTTACAAGAGCCGTTTAGGGAAGCATGAAGGAAACCCTCTCCCCATGTGTGGGTGCTAACACCTATCTATATGTTCACACTAAGAACAATTTTGATAAGTTGGTAATACGCCTTTATATGTCTCTCAAAAGCATGTATTTAAAACTCACTGTGGGGCGCCTGGGTGGCGCAGTCGGTTAAGCGTCCGACTTCAGCCAGGTCACGATCTCGCGGTCCGGGAGTTCGAGCCCCGCGTCAGGCTCTGGGCTGACGGCTCGGAGCCTGGAGCCTGCTTCCGATTCTGTGTCTCCCTCTCTCTCTGCCCCTCCCCCGTTCATGCTCTGTCTCTCTCTGTTCCAAAAGTAAATAAACGTTGAAAAAAATAAAATAAAAAAAAAATAAAACTCACTGAGTGCATAAAACCTAAGGTATACAGATTTCATACCAGTACTAGCTATGGCCTCTCCACCTCTCCCTGGTTGACAGTACAGCTGAGGAAACATGAGGATTTCAGCTTACAGACCAACGTAAACAACTCCGATTGAAAATGGCACCAGCCGCTCCTAAAAGTTACTGTCCCCACAGATGAGGCTGGTTGCAGATTGTGTAAAGGAACTGGGTAGGCAGAGGAACATTGGTGTTCTCCTTACCCCCTCCCAAATCTTTCCCTTGCGTCCATAAAGCCAGGTTGCAAGACAGATATCTGATTAAAACACTCATTCCTTTTAGATTTTCAGTTCCATGGGACCCAGAATGGACTCATCGTGGTGGTAAGGGCCTGATACCTAAGTGTCCTAGAGGCCCCAAAGGATTAAGAGATCAATAGACTTTGCCCTTGAGGATAGAGACTGTGTTTGGGTCATCATCATTCATTACCTGGGGCAGTGTCCAGCACATAGCAGCTGCTTAATAAATGTTGGTTAATGAATGAATACATGATGACGGAGGGACTTCAAAAGCTTAATGAACGTAGCGTGGTAGCCAAGCAATGGGTAGGAGGATGGGAAAAACTTGGTAGCATTTGCCAGGAGTTTCTGATGCTTATTAATGATGCTTGACTAACAGATTCAAAGCAGATAACTGGGTTCCACCAGAGGCCTCATGCTGCTGCCTCTTTCTGGAGCAGGTGCCATCCCACTCTCTGATCACAGCAGGAAAGCAGAAGAAAAAAAATGATATTTTGCCTGAGGCCATTTTTAGAAGATGAGAGAGAATAGAATCATTGCTGCCTGTCACTGCTGCTTGTTCAATTTGAACGAGCAAGATTCAGGAATGAGCAAGCCATTAGTGGAAAAAAAAAAAAAAAAAAGTCAGTGTGAATTGCCCAGACAAGAACGGCCGTGTGATGTTTTGAAACGTAGTTTGGGTAAGACTCAAATTCGGCTTGCATTATCATTACTGTTTTGGGACGTTTTGTTGTCCATTTTAGCTTACTCGTCTCACTTTCTACCTCAAGAAAGTACTGAGAAGTCTCCTACTAGTCTATTCGAAGATTTAGAAAGTAAATATCTCACTCTCCCCAAAAGGGAGTTTTGAATATAAAAGAAGATATGACAAGGTATTTTTCCTCCTTTAGATGCACAAGCAAATTTGCTTTAGTATTTATAGATTTCATAACCTGTGATTCACGTTCAAAGAGAAAGTAGCAGCCCGCCAGGGATTTACTCACGTGAAAAGTGCAGTTATTACATTAACTCAATTAGTTCTGCATTAGAATCTGTTCTCCTAGAAGAAACTGAGCAATAACACATAAAAATCACTGTAATCTGAGGTCCTGACTGAGCAGCATCTTGGGTTTCAAAATGACTCACAGAAAAATAACAAGCACCCCAAAACTCACAAATTGGGACCAAAATATTTTCTCCATAATTCTTCCAATATGGTGGGATAACAAGATTGTAGTAGTGGCCATAGAAATAATGACTAATTTAAGGTGTTTGAAACACAGAACAAGAGGGGAAATGTTCCACAATTCTTGAGTCAATTGACAACAGCTTGCAAGAATTGCCAAGTAAAAGTGAGGATTTCAAATCATCATTAAATGTTACTGAATTATTTTTCTTATTTACTCATTTGCCCCGGAATTTATTGGTAACATTTGTATACCTACATTTACGTTACCAATGGCAAATAAATCCATTTGGGGAGCAATGACAATGATTCATCCTTTGCATATATAAGCAATGTGTATATAAAAGTATATGTGTACGCATTAGTCTGCACATGCATACACATATACGGATATACACACATGTATATTACATTTATATACATATACGTGTGCATTCTTTTTATCATACCCCCTTCTGAGTACACTATGAGGACAAATTGTCCTACAGAGTCACAGTACTGGGATAAGATATACTTGGAGTGCCACAGTCATCATTTTATTCAAGTTTTGTTGTCTTTTCTCCCTCTAGGAAACTTCTGGAGGAATTATCATGCAAACCCACAATACCAAGAAATTGTTGGTCAGAAATAAATGGCCACAATGAAACCACCCCATGGATGAACTCTGACTTTCTTTACAGCTTCTTTAAACGAAAACAAGAGGATTGCATTAGTGTATCGGCTTTGCAATTTCTTCACAAATTAAAAACCCTCTTTTATTTTCCCTCCAGCAGATGTGAAACTTCGGCATGCCTGGCATCTAAATCAGTTTTCTGATAGAGATGAGTACAGGCAAGTTTTGAAGCAGCTCAGTTCAAGACAAGAAAGAAGTGATCACCTTTCACCCGCATAAAAATACCCATTCTCAAATGTGCTGATTAGACAACAATAATAATTGCTATGGGTTGAACTGTATCCCTTCAAAAGATATGTTGAAGTCCTACCCCCTGGTACCTATGAATTTTACCATGTTTGGAAATAAGGTCATTGCAGATGTAATTAGTTAAGGGGAGGTCATACTGGAGTGGGGTGGGCCCTTAATACAGTATGACTGCTGTCCTTGGAAGAAGACGAGAAGAAACACAGACACAGACGGAAGACAGCCAATGTGGAGATGGAGGCAGAGACTGGAACTATGTTTCCACAATCCGAGGAGCGCCTGGAGGTGCTGGGCGCCGGAGGAGGCAAGGAAGGTTCCTCCCCCAGAGACTTTGGAAAGAGCATGGCCCTGCCAACGGAATTCTAGCCTCCGTAATTGTTAGAGAAAAAAGTGTTTTATTGTTTTAAGCCACCCAGTTTGTGGTATTTTGTTCCAGCAGTCCTAGGACACTAAAAGAATGATTATAGTGATGATATTAATAACAAGAACAATGTCCCATATAGTGAGTGTTTTTTCCTATGTGCCGGTAACCATTTCAAGTGCTTTATATGTATTGACTTATGGTAGTTACTGCTTATTGCTCTCCACTTCCCAGCTGAGGTAGCAGGCGTAGAAAGCAAAGGAAAGCTTGACTGGAATGTGCAGAGGGGGAATTTGTTTTCTGGTAAATGGAAGAAACTCTCCAAGGAGGCTTCAAGAGTAGGCATCTTTCTGCCACAGGCCTCCTGGGCGGAGCGTGGGATAGGGTATCAGGAGATGCTGCCTCTGGCCTTGACTTTGCTACAAACTGCCATGTGGTATTTCTAGGGTATCTATTTCCTCATCTGTAAAGTGAAGGAGATTGGACGCTCTCAGAGGTGCCTCCTAGCCCGAAAACTCCACTGGAGTGGAGATTCTACCGGAAGCTTGTGATTTCAGAGATCAAAGAATAGTGACTTGCTAGGGGCTGAGAGGTAAAGGAGGAGGGGTGAGACCCTCCGCAAGACTGGCTGTGCAAATTCTCAGAACATGAGGCTCTGGTTTTCCATGGAGGCCTGTGGACAAGTGTCAAGGTGTGGCTCTGCTCCTCTGTCCCCAAGGCTGAGGGGCCAACAGGCCGCTGATGCTGGGGACCCTGAATGGCCAACCCTGGTGATCCTCTATCCTTTACCGTGCAGGCCTCAGCTTGTTGAGGGGAGATGTGTGACCTCAAGGGGCAGGGATTTTCCCAGGGAGGCAGCAGGAACGGAAGGCCAGTGGGGACATGTCTGCAAAGCTTGATTCCCAATTGGGAGACTTGAAAACAATGGCTGTTCAACCTCTTCCTGTATTTCTAACCTATTCCATTACGTGACTCCAGGTCTACGGAGTCCTAACAGAGGAAGCTCTAGAGGGTCATGGCCACACCTCCTGGCAATGCCCGTTTGATCTCCCAGAAAACCTACAGTACCAGACACGTTATCCTAAAATGTGGAAAATTCGAAAAGCCTCAGATTTGTCACCATAGGCTGGGCTGCGATGCTGGACCCTGCAAATACCTCCTCCCATTCACTCACCAGCAGATCAACCTCACTGAAGTTTTAGACGTTCTAATGCCATCCATTTTGCACTCTGGCCCCGTACAAAGTTAGAGTACACAAAACCAGTGTTTTCAAGGGGATGAAACCAGTCGGGTAAGAGGCATATTGGAGCATAAACAATACATAGGCAGGTAGAATACTGCAGCAAAACCTGGATGTTGAATCCAGCCTTATCTTGTTTAGAAGGTAATTTTTCTTTTTTTTTAATTTTTCAACATTTATTTTTGGGACAGAGAGAGACAGAGCATGAATGGGGGAGGGGCAGAGAGAGAGGGAGACACAGAATCGGAAACAGGCTCCAGGCTCTGAGCCATCAGCCCAGAGCCCGACGCGGGGCTCGAACCCACGGGCCGCGAGATCGTGACCTGGCTGAAGTCGGACGCTTAACCGACTGCGCCCCCCAGGCGCCCCTAGAAGGTAATTTTTAAGCCAACACAGGAAACATGAAGTCAGGTTCAGCTGTCACAGGCTACACCGTTCTCTTGCTTGGCTGTGTAGGAAAACTGGAGTCTGTTTCGATAGGATTTCTCCTCTAGCTTTCCACAGAGGCCGTAGAACATAATCATGTAGGCTCTAGAATCAGACTGCCTACCTTAGACTCCCGGATGTACCGCTTACTAGTTCTGGAGGCTTGGAAAGTTACTGGCCTTCTCTGGGTCTTGGTTTCTACGTCTATAAAATGGAGCCTAAAGGCACTATCTTTTCCATGGATGTTGTGGGTTAAATTTTGTCCCTCCAACACTCATATGTTGAAGTCCTAACTCCCAGCATCCCAGAATGTGACCTTATTTGGAAGTAGGGTCATTACAGATGTAATTAGTTAAGGTAAGGTCATACTGGAGTAGAGTGGGCCCCTCATCCAATATGACTAATGTCCTTATAAAAAGAACACCAAGTGAAAAGAAAGAAATATGCACACAGAGGGAAGACAATGTGAAGAAACACAGGGAGAAAAAGGCCATCTGCAAGCCAACCAGAGGGGCCTGGAACAGACCCTTCCCTCACAGCCCTCAGAAGGAACCATCCCCCACCCCCAACACCTTGATTTGGGACTTCTAGCCTCCATAGTTGTGAGGTAATAAATCTTTGTTGTCTAAGACACTTTGTTTGTGGTACTGTGTTAGGGCAGCCGTAGCACATTAGTACAAGGGGAGATTAGTGAGAATTCAATGAGCTATTGCATGTAACGAACGTTAAATGGATCCTGGCACCATATGAGAGCAGAGCACAGCGGACGCGGCTTTTGCTTGTTGATACATTAGACTTCAAGGAAGTGGGGGAACAAGGTTCAAATCCCACATTTAGAGCCAAAGAAGCTTCAGGATATTTCCCCATGTTCTCCAGTGGCTACACCTCTCTGACCTAGCTCTGCTCACACAATTTGTTGTTAGTTTAATTTTACTTAAAAAATCGATTCATGGGATGCCGGGGGCGCTCAGTTGGTTGGCTGGGCATCAGACTTTTGATTTAGGCTCAGGTCATGACTTCATGGTTCAGGACGCAGTGCCCTGCTGTGTTGACAGCACTGAGCCTGCTTGGGAATCTCTCTCTCCCTCTCTCTCTCTCTCTGCCCTTCCCCCACTCTCTCCTTCTTTCTCTCTCTCTCAAAATAAATACACAAATTAAAAAAAAATTGATTCATGTTCTCCAAAGAACATTCTAATTTTCAGAAAGAATAAAAACATAAAAGCAATCTGCTTTAATTGCTCACTTCTCAGAGGCAGCCAATTTTGCCATATTTATTTTCTATCTTTTTTGATGCTTCTCTTATACAATTGGCTTTATTCTCTCCATACACACAGTGCAGTGGCCTGTTTTTTAGTTTTCCATGCCATTCCAGCACTTCAGAAGTGTAACTTTTAATAGCCACATCACAGTCCGTCTTATGCAGATGCATGGCTTATTTCCAGCATCCTTCTGTTGGTGCTCATGTACTGTATATCTTTTCACTTCCAGATTGCTTTCTTCTTGTGCCTGAAGTCAGTACCTTGAAAACTGATTTTCTCCTCACACCTCACCCTCTTGTCCACACTGATGTCTTTCTCTCCTCTCCTCATCCTGCCTCTCTCAATCTCAGCTTTATACGTTTACATTTATAATGGCTTTTCATTAATACCACATTTGCAGTCAAAATGAGTTTTTTCACCTTCTACATCTCGTTCGCTGTCCGCAATAACCCTCTGGGATAAAGCAGGAAACATAGAAGCTAAAACTCAGAGAAGTGATTTGCCCAAAGTCACTTAACCAGAAAACACCTGTCCAGTGTCTACATCAGACCACTCTAATGATGGTTCCTTTGGATCTGTGTTTTAAAAAGCTACATGAAATACAAAAACATTTAGGAAAACCATTGTTTATGTTTATAGGCTCTCCGGAGGGTTTTAAAAATAAAGAAAAACAAAATAATTGGCACAGATAAACTTTAGCAAAGACCTTTAAGGGGCATAAAGTGGTTACGTGTGGTCTTTCAAACCTCCTCAGCAAGTACTATACTAGCATCAACATTCAATTCCCCACCATGCTTTAAACTGACCCCCATCCTTTTTTAAATAAGCAAAATACCCTATTTTTTAGTGAGTGTTGAGAATTGTCTCCTGTGACCTCCAGCTATATTAAGTTCTCTCCCTGCAGAGGAATAATGCCCTTCGTGATCACCCCATTAGCCCTGTCTTTCCGGGTTTAAAAAGCAGCTTTGTTCAATTATGAGGTCAGATTTCCCCCTTGTGCAGGTCTTTCTGGGGCCAATGGGCTTCCTGAGGAATGTGAAGATAACCAGATTTCCTGGGACTTGCTCCCATCCCAGATGGTGTTCCCAAAACATCATCTCTGAATTTTATGTTTCCTTTAGTGAAAGAAAAAAAAAATGAAACATCTCAATCTATGTATGCCTAGAGATTAAAAGCCTTGTGCTTGACCTTGATTTTATCAGTTTTTTCAGGACAGTGTTATTAAAACACACACCTATTTCAATAGCTGGACGAATGCTAGCGTGTTTTGGTAACAATAGCAAGCACCTTTATAGTGCCTGTCACATGGTAGGCACTGTTCTGAGCAGTTTTATGAATTCATTGAATCCTCAAAACAACCCTGTAAGGTGTATTCGATTATTGCCCCATTTTACAGATTGGCAAACAGGCGCAAAGTTATTTGGCTTGCCCTAAATTACACATATGAGCAAGAGCCTGAGGGAGAATTTGAAGACACTCCGTGTCCAGTCTGTGATGCCACTTGCCACACTGTGCTGACCTCTCTCGGGCGCTGTGCCAGTCACTTCATACGTCCTGTCTTATTTAACCTTCACATAGTGTAAGGGGTGACGTCACCTCCGTTTTACAGTTGAAGAAAGTGAGGCTCAGTAGGTCCAAGCATCTTGTCCGGACCCCACATTGGCAAGCTCAGAGAGAAGTTGCCCATTTGCCTTTCTTATTTCTTTCGTATATAAAGCCATTGATACAGTGATAAACATTTCAGAAAATGATCTGAATACTGATCATTGGATCTTTCTAGAAATAAAGTGGTACAGTCAATAAAAAAAAAAAAAAAGTCTAAATAAGGCTGCTCTGCCACTCTGCTGTATGCTGCTGCATTTCTCCTTCGGGGCGCCTGGGTGGCGCAGTCGGTTAAGCGTCCGACTTCAGCCAGGTCACGATCTCGCGGTCCGTGAGTTCGAGCCCCGCGTCGGGCTCTGGGCTGATGGCTCAGAGCCTGGAGCCTGTTTCCGATTCTGTGTCTCCCTCTCTCTCTGCCCCTCGCCTGTTCATGCTCTGTCTCTCTCTGTCCCAAAAATAAATAAACGTTGAAAAAAAAAAAAAAAAGAAAGTAACTTTTACCACCACCACGCAAAGCTGAGCAAGTCCCCGGGGAGCTGGGGAGCAAGGGGGATTGATGGCCATCTGCAAATAGATACCAGAGAGAGAGAGAGAAACACTTTAAGGATGGGCTATTATTTTCAGATTAGGTAGAAAAACAGAGGTGGTGAGACAACTATTGAGAGAGTCTTTGAACTTGACCTGAGGCAGGAAGTAAAGTTCAGTCTAATCACTTAATAAAAGGCATTCCTCAAAGGGACCCAATCTTACACGGTTATTTCCCACAGGCATCTTGCCCTGGTGGAAAAACGAGCTTGGTTTCCAAATTGTTTTAAGCTTGCGTATGAGAGCAATGGGGAGCTTGATTTGGGAGGTAATGAGACCACCAAAGGAAATGAGAGCCATTAGTTGAGGCACAGTGAAAGCATGGAGCGGTTGGTAAAGGAAAATGGTGTTTGTGGAGCTCTGGGTGGGGGGCAAAGGCAGGGACGAAGAGAACAAGAGCGAGTGGTAACTCCTGAGATTGGTAGCAGGAAACCGGAAGATTCTTAAGCACAGAGGAAGATGTTTTTTAACACAACTTTACAAAATGAGGACACAGGTTATTTTTCAGTGTATATCAGGGAGGGTTTCACGTGGAAACAACTTCTCAGCTACAGCTCAGAAGCACAGATCCTTTGGGTGTTTTATTACACTCCAGGGGGTGCTGTTGCAAATAAGCTAGATTTCTTTATGAGCTCATTGGTGCTGTGGATACCTAGGCATGCATTGTGGCTCCATCCATCCTAACCGGACTAGCAGTCGGCTTGGAATTCAATACTGTAATTTCTCTTCTTTAAGATTTCCTCCCAAGCTACCCCAGTCAGTCATGCTTTCTACTCCAAGGAAGCAGGAACCATTCTTAGCAAGAAATACTGACCCTTAAACATTTCAGGACTGACTCATGTCCCATTCCTCACATATGGTTCTTTGCCCCTGTTCCAGCAATCTGTCCCAGAGAACTGAGAGGCTTCCAGGGAGTTGGGGGTGGGGGTGGGGGGGTGGAGCAGGGGTAGGGGCACTACTTATTGGGCACAGACAGAAATGAAAAGATAATGCAATACATAACTTTCATGTGACCATAGATCCTTGTGCTTTGGGGAAGGAGCAAGAGAATAACAAAAACACTGTTTTCCAAATGTGTGTGGTTGGACTCTGAGTCATCTGGAACCTGATATAAAGTCTGAAGTGTTTGGAGAGGCCCTCGGTGGTATTTCAGCTGACCCACTGTTTCCATCCTTATGGGGTCTGGTCGGTTACTTGACAAATGTTAATTGAATGATGACCACAGAGAGAAAAAGCCAGAAATGTGATTAAAAGTCCCCTAAGGAATGCACTAGCCCCTCAAGCTGCAGGATTTAAGATTTTGATTTTTAGAAACATGTAGTGTGTTCAGGGGCACAAGCCAGAGAACCAACTCTCATGGAATCATAATGCTCAAAGGGACTGTGTAAGGTCCTTTATTGTCCATCCTTAACTTGGAATGTGACTTTCAAAGCATCCAAGGAGACAGTTTCCTTCATTTCACAAACTTTACTCTTTCTATTGAGAATTAAGAGCCAATTCTCCTTGTCCTTTGTCCTGTTTTTCATATTCTCTCTTGAATTTTGCAGTTCTTTTCTTGACTAGAGCCAACATCTTTATCTTATATTCAATGTTTAGAACAACCCTTCCTTAATAATTTGGTGTTTTCCTGAATACACACTACAAAGATTAATATTCATTAATTAATATTTATTAATTTATTCATTTTGGATCCTATCCCTGGATCCCGCTGATTTCAAAAATGGCTTCACGCTGTTGACCCCTATTCAAACCACAACTGTTTCCTATTATTCTCTTACTTTGTAGCTTGCAGTTTGAGGAGCTGCCTTAGGTTTACTATCAGGGATTTTCTCCAGTTTCCAATCCCACTTTTTTTCTGGTTGTTTTACGGTCACGTATCCCAGATTGTGAGATACCTAGTTGCCTCACACAGGAATTCACACACTCAGGTTGCAGATGCTAGAAACCACACTTCTCCAAGGACACCCGGCTGCCCCTTGAAGCAGAACATAAATCCCAATATTATTATCTTTGCACAGAACAGTCAGCCTGTGAAATATTGTAATAAAGGTAACATAAAATTAAAAAGCAGACTAAGGGAACATAAAGGAATGTGAGAATCCCCTATCTCTGGATTTACTGTGAAATTCAGCTGTCACTCCATTACACTCCATTAGGTGATCTCCAAAAAAAGAGCCATCATACAGAAAGGAAATGAGAAATAAGATAACATGTTCTCCTCAACTGCTTGTGTGTTTCAGCAGTAAAAACAATAGTTACTACTTGAGAACTTCTTAAATGCTCTGCATGGCACTTACTACTTTACATGCATTAACTTACTAAACAAATTCTAATAGGCTCAGGTTGTAGGCGGTTCATCCCTTTTCACAATGCAATAATTGGGTTAAACAGCTTGCTCAGGGTTGCATGGTTACTAAATCCTTAGGCCAGGACTCTGCCTTGGGTACGCCTGACTCCCAAGTTCACACCCTTGACCACCAGGCTTTCAACTCCTCTGCTTCATGGACTGTGAAATCTTGTCTCATGATTAACAAACAAAAAAATCAACTTGCTCTCACAGGATCTTTCCGAAAGAAAATGAACCTGACCTAAGCAGATGTTCTGTGTATTCTGACAGTTCAGTGGGCATCCTGCCCCTTGCCTACCTTGGTAGGAAGCCAGGGACGAGTGCACCACATAAAGTCACACCATATGATCATTTCCCACCAGCACAGGCCCTGCTGTCTCATGATCAAAGGCACAGACCCCACCAGCTTTATTCTCTGCCTTCCCAGAGTCCCACCACAACCTGCAGTGTTCAGGCCGCCCGAGATTTCCTCTGCCTTCCCGTTATCACCTGACGGCCCCCAGGAAGTCCCTTCCAACCTTGATAACAAGATCCTCCGGGAAGGGGAATCACTGTTGCTGAGCTGAGTGTTGTCTATGCACCAGGAACTTTGCCAGATATTGTGCTTAGGCATTTAATAACAAGCTAATGGTAATAATAATAGTGAGATAATGCGTGTACTAGTGCAGGATTCAGAGTCAGATACGGGTTTCAATCCAGGCTTTGCTACTTTCTAACTGTAAGACCTGGAGCAAGTTAGTTATCTGAATCTCATCTGTAAAAGGAGGATAATAGAGTTCTTGTGAGGACTGAATAAGATACAGTAGTTCCCCCTTATCTGTGGTTTCGCTTTCCATGGTTTTGGTTACCCACAGTCAGCTGTGGTCGGGGAGTCTCCTCCTTCTGACTCAAGGTCAGAAGGTCAATAGTAGCCTAATGCTCATGGCGGTGCCTGTGTCATTCACCTCACTTCATCTCATTGTGTGGACATTCGATCATCTCACACCATCACAAGAAGAAGGGTGAGTGCAGCACAAGAAGAGATTTTGAAAGAGACCACACCCATATAACTTTTATCACAGCATGTTGTTATAATTGTTCTCTCGTGTTGTGAGCTATGGTTGTCCATCTCTTACTGGGCCTGATTTACAAATTAAGCTTTATCATAAGTATGTATGTAGAGGGAAAATGTAGTATATATAAGGTTCAGTATTAACTTCAGTTTCAGGCATCCACTGGGGGGTCTTGGAAAATATTGGCCACAGATAAGGGGGGCTACTGGGGTGTATAAAAACCCCTAACAAGTGCCTGGCCCATAGTAGGTACTAAATAACTGTTGAAACTCGAGGATTGAAAAGTCAGTTAAAACTGAGATTTAAGCATCAGTACAACACCAAGAGTGAATCATAATGTAAACTATGGATGTGCCAATGTAGGTTCATCAATTGTAACAAATGTACCACTCTGGTGGGGGGTGTTGGCAACAGGGGAGGCTGTGCATTGGGAGTGGGGTTTGATGGGAAATCTCTGTATCTTCCACTCAGTTTTGCTGTGGACTTAAAACAGCACTAAAAAATAGTATATTCACACACAAAAAATTTGTCTTTCAGAACTCAGATCTCGTTTGCAAAGAAAAATCTCAGTTATCTATGTATTTTTTGGTCTGTTGAAAGAAGACTATCTACAACTTGTATAAATAAAGTTTATCTTGGGGTGCCTGGGTGGCTCAGTCGGTTAAGTGGCCGACTTTGGCTCGGGTCATGATCTCGCAGTCCGTGAGTTCGAGCCCCACGTCAGGCTCTGTGCTGACAGCTCAGAGCCTGGAGACCGTTTCAGATTCTGTGTCTCCCTCTCTCTGACCCTCCCCCGTTCATGCTCTGTCTCTCTCTGTGTCAAAAATAAATAAACGTTAAAAAAAAATTAAAAATAAAGTTTATCTTACCATTGGGCCTCTATGTAGGAAAAACTGTAATGAAACTTCATTAATTCTTATTTACGGAAATTAGACATTCCAGGCTGCCATCCAGGTTTTTAAACTTTTTTTCGCGGCACATGTCACCACACGTTGCTTCCTGCTGGCCAGATAGAAGACGGTGTGGTACAGACATGGGTCTCCAACCTGGTGAGGGTACAGCCTAGACACAGGGACTTTGAAAGTCTCCAGTGATTCCCATAATTAGCAGCCAAGTTGTCAAAGCACTGGTCCAGGGACAGCCTGGTCACAGCTCTGGTGCTTGCTGGCTGTGTGGCCTGGGGAAGTCACATGGCCTCTCTGAGGCTTTGTTCTTTTATCTATAATTGAGATAAAAATCGGGGTGCCTGGGTGGCTCAGTTGGGTAAGCCTCCTATTCTTGACTTCAGCTCAGGTCATGATCTCACAGTTGGTGAGTTCTAGCCCCACGTTGGACTCTGTGTTGACAGGGCAGAGCCCACATGGGGTTCTCTCCCTCCCTCTCACTACCCCTCTCCCTCTCATGTTCTCTCTGTCTCAAAAAAAAAAAACACTAAAAAAAAATGAGATAAAATTAACTACACTTCAGGGTTGTTTCAAGATTAGAAATATATGTAAAATATCCAATGCCAGTTTCAATATATAATAGCCACTTTTAACAGTTTTATTGAGACATGATTTTCATAGAATAAAGGTCACCTGCTTTAAATGTACGATTTGCTGAGTTTTGACAAGTATATATAGTCTCGTAACCACCCCTCAATCAAGACGTAGGTAGGTCTTAGCTTTGCACAATAGTATGGAAACATAAAAATGACCACGCAAGCTGAGACCATGCAAAGTGATTTTAAATAAATGATGGGAAAAATTTTTATTGTTTCATGACCTACAAAAACTTTTGTCAAAATACTAAAACCTCTTCTAAAGTCCATTATAAATGAATAGAGAAATTTTTTTAAAAATTTTTTTAACATTTATTTATTTTTGAGACAGGGAGAGACAGCATGAATGGGGGAGGGTCAGAGAGAGAGGGAGACACAGAATCCGAAACAGGCTCCAGGCTCCGAGCTGTCAGCACAGAGCACGACGCGGGGCTCGAACTCACAGACCGCGAGATCGTGACCCGAGCCGAAGTCGGATGCCCAACCGACTGAGCCACCCAGGCGCCCCAGAATAGAGAAATTTTTTAAAAAGTAGAACAGATATTTATTTAGGACACTGTAGTTTAAAACATCAGAAACATTGAAAATGATTTTGTTTACTTGTGAAAAGCTTACCAAGAGTAGTTTGAGCAGCGCTGGCCTTCTTGCCATGTAACTTACAATACAGAGTGAGCATCTTTTCTACACCCTGGCCACTGGTCAGACCCCTCTCTGAGTTTGGATCAGCTTCCAACAGTGTATGCTTGACACCTTCAATGTCTTCCAACTCATGAAACATCCCTCTGAGGATGCCTTCCGTGGGGGGGGGGGGGGCAGGGGGTTGTTTTGTTTTGTTACCAGCGTCACTTCTGAGACATCTCCAACCTTTCATCGCAACAATTTTCTTCATTTATGTCCACAATACATTCACCTTCACTGAATTCCTCTGGCTGCTTATCCCGAGTCTCTCAGCTGGTGGCAGCTGTCCTATTCCCACCGTCAGCTATTTCTTCCGTAGCCCCATTTACATTCTATTTGAATTCCACTTCCAGAATTAGCTCTTTTCATTTCTTTGCTGCACCTCCATATTTGTTGGCTAGTTCCTTCTTTTGATTATCCAGTTATGTAAAATCCTATGGGTCTATCACTGGGAACAAGGGGGTAGCACAAAGATACACTCTGTGAGTGACTTGGAAAACAGGTGGGCAGTGACCAAAAATCAACAGACCGAAAGTGATGTGGTTGGACACTGGTCCTGAGGCACCTCCGTTCTTTACACAGTGATTTGTGAACCGAAGAGCTGACTGCAAAGTTTTTCCCTTACGCGATTACTCATAGTGAAGGTACTGTGGTAGCTGAAACTTGAACCGTGTTGTTGGGGGGCCAGAGCTATCTAACTGATCTGTGGCAGCTGAGATCTGGGCATTTCAAACACGCACCCACCAGGGACTGCCTCCCCTGAGTGCTTCCAACACCTCAAGTATCTTGCTGGTGCCCATTTGCAGTCACTCCCCATGCCCAGCCCCCGGTCCTTGGCAAACACTGATCTGCTCTCTGTTGCTATAATTTTGCCTCTTCTAGAATTTCATATAAATGGATTCTGTCTGAAGTCTTTTGTGTCTGGCTTCTTTATATAGCATGATGCTTTTGAGACTCAGTTAAGTCATTGCATGTATATGATGGCTGTTTTTCTTTCTTTTCTTGTAAACCACTATACCAATCTCTCATCTGAAGTGCAAAATACGGTGAAAGAAAATAAATAGATAAGTAAATTAGCTTCCCTTGATTCTATAGCTGCCCTCCAGCCTCCCCTCTCTCTCTGTTTCCAGAGTCAACCTTTTTGAAACAGTCACGCCTTTGCTTTCTCTCCTGCCACTCCCTCCTCTGTCCCCTGCGTTCTGGTTTCACCACACCTCTAACACTACCTTTGACAGGATCACAAACAGTTCCCTTTTTTTTATGTTTATTTATTTGAGAGGCCGGAGAGGGGCAGACAGAGAGGCGGAAAGAATCCCAAGCAGGCTCCACACTGTCAGCGAGTGCAGAGCCCGATGCAGGGGCTTGAACCCATGCACTGTGAGATCATGACCAGAGCCTAAACCAAGAGTTGGATGCTTAATCGACTGAACCACCCAGCCGCCCCAAACAACACCCTTCTTGTATATCCACACACTTCACCTTTATCTTTCTTACCTTTTGAGCCACGTTGGATGCAGTTGAGGGCTCTTCCTTTACCATCTTCTGATTATCTTCCTTCTCTGAGCCCCACCTGCTCAGGCTCCCTCGTAGGCCCCTTTCCTCCATACGCCTTTAATGTCAGTGCTCCTTAGGGTGTGGTCCTGGGACCTCTGTTGTGGCCACTTACATCTCCTGTCTGGGCAATCTCAACTATCCCCATAGTTTTCTCTAGCTCTAATCTCTTTCCTGAATTCCAGGTAAATGTATGCTATTGTCTAGTAAGCATCTGCATTTAAATGTCCCAGAGTTACCTCAGAGTCATATATGTAAAAATAAACTCATCATTTCAATGCCCCTACTTTCAAGAAACAAAACCTGTTCCTCCACCTATGTTCCCAATTTTAGTGAGTGGTTTTAGTACCAACCATTTGTCCAAACTAAAAACCCAGACTCCCCCCCGCCCTGCTTCCTTGTATCCCCAACCCCCCATGTTCAATAAACTACAAAGACTAGTCAATGCTACCTCCCAGGCCCCAGGCATCTGTACCCTTCTCTCCATTCTTACTCATACTACTCCTGGTTCTAGTCACCATCGTGTCTCCCCACAACCACTTTGTTGCCCCATAATCTATTGTCAGCACTATGTGATGTTTCTGAAAGACAAATCTGATCTTTCGCCTTCTTGCTTAAAACTATTTAGTGCGTCTCCATCCCAAGATCCTAAGGAAGAAAAGCCCTCGTGACGGGGCCCCTGTCACATTCCCTGGCCCCCAGCTCACCACCCCAAATTTACAGATAGTCAGTAAATATGTGCCAGCCACTTGGGAGTAACCATTTGATCCTTTGTCCCTTGGGTCCTACACAGCAGAAACTAGGAATGTAACAGAGTGACAGGTTCTTGGTCATTTCCCGGGAGGCTGGGTCTTGAGCAAATGAGTGAGGTGCTGTTTACTTTCTGCTTCAGAGGAGAGGGTATGTCCCCCGGCCCAGAGGCACACGAGCTGTGTTCAGGCAGTGAAGGAACTTATAAGGGAAGAGAAGGACACAGTGATGGGAAGAGGAGAGGAATCCAGAGGCCCCATCCTGGAACTGTGGGGCTCAAGGAGATGGACAGAGCCTTCCTTGCTCTGTACTTTGTACTACCCAGCAGCCCCCACTCCCAAAGAACTTGGTCAAAAGGCTCCTAATGGGAACAAAAGCATAAATAATCTCAGAGTTTTTCTCATAATAATTCAGAGCATCTTTTTAATCAGCCAGCTTGGGTTTAGGTAGTGCTGAAGGGGCCCATGAGGCAGACACTACTCCCTTCCCAGCTGTCTGGATTAGAACAAGGACCAGAGATCCAAACCTGAGCTGGGACCGTGGGATTCAATTTACCACTGAGTACTCATGGTTCCAGCTTTTTTCTCAGAATTTCTTTCTACTCCGCACTTCACATGCTAATTCCTCTTTTCTGAGTTACTTCTTTGTGAAAAAGGCTTACTTACCAGCAGGATGCCTGCAGAGACAGCAAGACTATCTTTCCAGTGATGAGACAACCAGGAGACGGAATAAACCCGCAATCTAGCCTCCTGCAAATCAGGAGCACCAAAAAATTGTTTTTAAAGAATTTGGTGCCTGTTCCCAAGAAAACATGTCAACATAGTCACTGTGAGAAAAATGAGAACTCCACTGCATTTCTTAACATTTGTTTTATAGTTTCATAGTGCTTTAATTTTAAATTATAGCTGAAGGCATCCCAGAGGTGTAGTCCAGCCAGTTCTGCCGTATGATATGTGCTCAGAAACCAGTTCAACCTCTCACAGGCCCTTGAAGGAATTCAGAGCAAGAAACGGTGCTCCTGAGTAAAGGCAGTTTTCCTTTCAATAACTCATAGACATGACTAGAGCAGTCAAGATGTCTTTAGGGGTCACCTGACCCCCACCCTCCATTCTACATTAAGGAGAGTGAGTAGCTGTGAGGTCAGGTGACTTGTTCAGGGTCACAAAGTTAGGCTACTGTCGAAGCCAAGACGGAAAAATCTGGTCTAACTCTAGCATAATATTTTCCCCACAATATTGCATGTGGCTCAGCAATGGTGCATGTTTCCCTCCCTGGCCTCTATTCTCAAAAGCAGACACATCCCATTTTGGAACTCGAAAGCTGCATTTGAATTTGTACATCCTTGGCTTACAGAGTTGGGTCACGTTGTTTCCTTCTCTTTACGCGGTGTCAGGGTTGTGGGAGGGGTGATGACTTCATCACAGACCACGCAGTGAGTCAGGGACGGAGCCAACTCCCCAGCTCCCTTATCCCTCATTTTCTTTTCTGTGTCTGAGTCAACAGAGCTGGTCAGCCGCCCACGCTGTAAACACCACAGAGCAGAGAAACAATGAGGCTGCTTATTTAGAAAAGACCTGCTTCCCTGCTGAGGGTCACTACACGGTCTCCTTTTATGCACTGGAACAGTCCCTTCCTGCAGTTGATCACTACACAAACAGGCCAAGGGATGCCCACCATAAAATAGCTCCTTGAAGGGACTCACCCCATGCCCTCATTGACCAAAACAAGCACCAGACTCTCTTCTGCTCAGCATAAGTGAGCAGCCGATCTGAAGTGGAGGCTGTGGCAAAGGACCAAGTCATTGGTCCATAAGCCAGATGCACCTTTATCAGATCATGCCGCCGAAGAGGCACATCAAGAAATAAACATTACCTCCACCGTGGAAAGGAAACTGTCATCTTTCTGAACAAAGCCAAAGCCTAAGCTTGCAAAGTAGCCACGAAGGAGGGAAGAATCCACCCTCCCTTTCCCGTAGGCAATGTTTCTCAAACTGTAGTGAGCACTTCTTCCAAAGGCAGATATTTGGGTCTCACTTCTAGGTGAAGGGAGATCTGGGGAAGGCAGGATGCTTGGGCCTCTGCATTTCTGACGAGCACCCCAGGATATCTTAGGTTCCCTTCCCGCTTTCTGCCACTGCCACTGGGTGGCCTCTGAAGTGTGCTGCTCCTCATCTGTTATTCTTACTCAAGTATCTCCCCTTCCACACAAGGCTGAAACATTTAAACAAGACTATGCTCAAAGCCTGGGAATGAAAAACAAGCAAATAAGCAGAGAATAGCTTGCAACTAAACAATCCCATTTGCAAGAGATAGTTTTCTCATCTTCAGTGTGGGGGTCACCTTTGGGGCTATCTCTCAGCTGGACTCCAGCTTGTCCATGCAAGAGGATGTTTTTTACCACCCAGACAGGCATGTGTCCCTGCATATGGAGATGGCTTGAAGTTCAGACCCAGGAGAGGGGAGCTCAGGAGAAGCCGGGAGTTCCCCCTCTGGCCTACGAACACTTTACCTTCTGAGCCCCCCTCTTATGTTATGAAAATACCCACCTCTTTCCTTGGCAGTTGATTGTAGGAAAATCTAAATCAGTCAGGGAAGAAGGCAAAATCCCCTAAATGCTCATGGATTTACCTAAGCCAGTGCCACATCTGGATAAATATCAATTCCAGAAAATAGATACAAGAGAAAATTTGGGTGGGGGTGGTGCTTAGTAGAAGGGATCAGTTCCTTTCAACTCAATCTGGACAAATCTTCATGATAAGATTTTGGTGATTTGAGAGGCAGCGGCTTGCAAAAATAGGCCAGGTTGGATATTTCAATTTAGCCACTTGTTTATTGAACCAGTATTTTTTGAGCACCTACTACATGTTTGATCCCACGCTATGCATTGTAAATACTGTAGAACAATCAACAAGACAGACTTGCCCCAAAGAATAAAACGGAATAATTTTCTTACCTATAATTATATGGTCAATTAATCTTTGACAAAGCAGGAAAGAATATCCAATGGAAAGAAGACAGTCTCCTCAATAAATGGTGTTGGGAACACTGGACAGCAACACGCAGATTGAAACGTGACCACTTTCTTATACCATACACAAAAATAAATTCAGAAGAGGTTAAAAACATAAATATGAGACAGGAGACCATCAAAATCTTAGAGAACACAGGCAGCAACGTCTTTGACATTGTCCTTAACAACTCTGGAGTCCAGGGAAACCAAAGCAGAAATAAACTATTGGAACTTCATCAAAATAAAAATCTACACAGTGAAGGAGTGCACTTGTGATAAGCACCGAGTATATATGGAAGTGTTGAATTACTATATCGTATGCCCAAAACTAATATAACTCTGTATGTTATCTATACTGGAATGATAATAGATAGGTGGATAGATGGATAGGTAGATAGATGGATAAGACAGACAGACTTGCCCTTATAGCCCAGCAGGGTAGACAGTGAAGACAACTAAACAGGAGTTTCTTCTGATGGTCCACGGGCTACATATGGGCTTATACAGAATGTTCAACGCCAAGGCATATCCCATAAAATCTGGATTCCTAACTTCTCTTTAAAAATCAGAAAGATGGCAAAGTGGGATGGTAATCCCAAATGGCAACACTTGCCTGGAGCTGAGAAGGGACTGTCCATTTGGAGAGCATGTGCCTCTTCAATTCAGTCTGCACCGGTCTTAACTGTCTCGTGTAGGGCCGGTTTCACTCATTTGATTTCCTGTCCTGCACCCAAACAAATGCATTTGAGTTGCAGACTCTTTACAGGAGAATCTGGAAGAGGACCTGATGCAGTCTGGAGAATGAAGGAGGAAGGGGGGTTTCCAGGGTGAGGAGAGCAAGGAAGAGGGCAGGTTTGAAACAAGAGGCAGCGGAGACAGAATCTGCAAGGGCCCAGAGATGAAGACTGGAGATTCTGAGAACAAGGGGACAGGTGTGTCTGAGCAAGCTAGAATACTGCTCACAGCTGGAGCTCCAAGTGAGAAGTGAGACTCAGAGCTGGAGAGGTAGGGGTAAGTCATATTTAAAATGTTACCCTTCGGGATGCCTGCGTGGCTCAGTTGGTTGAGCATCCGACTTCGGCTCAGGTCATGATCTCGTGGTTTGTGAGTTTGAACCCTGCGTCTGGCTGTCTGCTGTCAGCACAGATTCTGCTTCAGCTCTTCTGTCCTCCCCTCTCACTGTCCCTCTCCCACCCTCTCTCTCAAAAATAAATAACATTTTAAAAAATGTTGGCCTTCATCCCATTACACAGAGGAAGCCACTGAAGGTGTTCAAGTGGAATAATGACCACCATCTGACTGTTTTTGGAAGGATACCGGGGCTGCTGTGTCAAGAGCAGATTGAAAGGAGCAAGACTGTGTTGGGAAGAGGTATTTTAGGACATTTATGAGCAGTCCCCCTGCACAGAAGCCCCTGAGGAATGCCGAAGGATTGTGTCCTATCTTTTCTTCCTCTGAGTGCCTGCCCCTATTACACAGCAGCAGGTGCACAGAGCAGGAAACGGTTCTGGCTCAAATCTCTGGCAGCAACGATGACATAAATGTTTTAGTCCAGTGGTCATCTCGCTTTGCACAAAGAGTATGCTATGGATTTGCATAGAACTATGACCCTTTCTACTTGGCACAATGGAAAGGGGAAATTTTTTTTAAAAATCACAAAAGTGAAGCCGTTCTAAAGCTATTGACCTTCTCCACCAGGTATTCAGCTCATCTTTGATTTGTGTGACCCCCCCTGTCCTAGACATGACTTTCTGAGAAAGAACACATCGGAGCTGTCAAACCTCCCTCAGACGTCCATCAAGTTGAAGGAAAAGACACAAAAATCTCGCAGACTGATGAAAGGGGGAAACGTGCATATGCAAGGGTGCAAATAAAGTGGAAAATGACACAAATGGCTAGAAAAAGGCCAGCTTTTTTATATCAGATAATGGAGGCGGGAAACAATTTCCAAGGAAAACTTTTATTTTTCAGCGTGACGCACCTGATTGGGCTGGAGGTTGTAGATCCACTAAAAATTGATTTAGAGGGAGAAGAGACTGCTCATTTCAAAGATCCAGCTCCCCCCCCCCCCGCCCCCACCACCACCACACAAGTGTCACATCCTGGCATGGGAGAAACCCATTAAAACTCAACGTTATAATGCTAAGGTGGTCTGCTTAGATGCCATCTACTGGAATGTTTATTTTGGATCAAATGCAAGTTCTCTGTGGCAGCCTGAGGGAATTCCGATAAGATGGAACACACAAGGCATTTTATACATGCACCCAACCCCCAAGTGGGTGCTCCACTTTAAATTTATTGACTCTCTTGCATCTCTCCTCCCTTTTGTCTAATCTTGGGTTATCTGGGCTTTATTCTGGGATCTCAAAGCTCTTCTTGAGCAGCCATTTTCTGCTTATTATGACAGAGGTTTGAAGTGCATTTCAACCAGTCAAATCAAGACTTCCACTTACCTTGAGGTGAGGGTTGGGGCAAAGTACAGTGTTCCCAGTGCCTTTGTGCGTCTAGCTAATGTCCCCCAAGAACTCCTACCCTTTCAAAGGCTCACAGTGACCATAGCCATTGGCCATTCACACCCCAGATATTAGGGGATCCTTCTTATTGATTATAATAAGAAGGCAATTTAGCTTCCAGGAAGCATCTGGTGTTCTGCAAACCAAGGAATGCCTGGCCTTGTCCTGCTGTTTACTTAAGTTGAAGACCACACACTACAGCCCTAATACCTCAGTCCCCATCTTATTTGCTTTAAGCTAATAGAATAAATCCTAGAGACATCCATAAAGCTCTACAAAAACCTATATCCCTAATTTTCACTCAACAAATATTTATGGAGCTTCTGTTATGTTGCCATAAGCTGTTCTGGGGATAGCACTCAATGAAACCGGCAGGTCTCTGCTCACACAGAGCTTGAATTTTAGGGTGAGGGAAGACAGACAATAAACAGATAGCTACATAATGCACCAGGCAGTGATAAGTCTATAAATGAGAAATAAAACAGGATAAGGGGGTCAAAGGCAGTTGGGAAATGCCTCTCTGAGCAAGGCGGCATTTGAGCAGAGGCTAAGTGGTACAAGGGAGAAGCCACACAATCTGGTAAGTGTTCTGAGGGTAAGAGCCAGCAAAGGCAGAGTCCTGAGAGGAGTGCATGTAACACCTGCCAGGCTGTTACACGGTCTGTGTGACAGGTGCGTTCCACAGGCTTAGCAGAAAAGGGCGCTGCCTTTCCTTCCTCTTCTACGTTTCCCTTCCTTCTTTTCTTTCCTTCTCTCGCTCCCAGTCCAGACCTTTGCTTACTGAATAAGCCTCTCCAAACCCTTTGCTCTGGGGTAAGTGCACTACAGATGACAAACCTCAAATGTGTTTTGGCAGGACGGGTTTCTCTTTTCTGGAAACTGGTGGCTCCTCAGACTCAGGGGTGGAAGGAAGGCTTTTGCATTGTATCTTAAAGTTGGCAGGAAGCAGATACTCTGTTAGCACAATCAGATTTATGGTTCATTGTAGCAGGATATCTCAGCGGGGATTGTGTTTGCAAGGACTTTCCCAGGTCAGGTTCTAAAGAAGCGTGGAGCATGTGCCCCATGGAGCAGAGGAGCTTGGGGTGTTATACCAGAGTTCAAAGAAGAGGAGAGGCAGAACTTGGAGAGGGGAGAGAGGACAATGAAAAGGCTTAAAAAGGCCAAGGGATTGTGTGCATGTGTGTGTGCGTGTGTGTGTGTGTGTGTGTATGTGTCAGTGCAAAAAAGACAGGACAGGAAGGATGAGTTCTGCTGACTGAGCATTTAACTACAAGGTAGCCCCCAAGAGTCTAAGGTGAAGTCTATGTATCTATGGAGAGATCTGGGGACAAGATGAATGGCGTAAAAAAGCTATGGCTGAACCTCTTTCAGGTTCTCCCATTGCTTACCAATCCAGCACCCATCCCTTGTCCACTTTATGTGGGTGAGATTATCCCTTGAAGCCCAAGAACTGAACTCAGAATTTTAGGATTCTGTGTATTTGCTGACTTGCTGACAAGTCTTTTTGGTACTCCCAGTCCCACCTCTTCTTCATGTGTTAAGGAGCATAGGGCATAGATGGCATTCTCAAAACAAGATGACCCAGAAGCTGGTATCCTTGTTTCCCCAGAACAGACTGTGATGAGGGTTTTCTGTTATTTTGCTTCTCTCCCAGTTCTTGCCTGCCTTTCTGCACCTGCAAAAATCCCATCTCTTCTTTTAAACTTCACATTCTCTCGGAGTTTCAGTCCACATCTTTGCAACCTAGCCATAGTGCTAGCAGATCTAGCTGCTAAATCTGCATCCATATTTCCTCTGTCAGCCTCTTAGCCATTATGTCACGCACACACAGATCACTGTGGAGCCTCCTTGTATTATTCAAGGAGTGAGAGTTATCATGGATTAGTTTGAATGAAACCTCTGTGCTGTGTTCAGCTAGGGGCTTCCCTGCAGTGTATAAACTGATAACAGGGAGAATTACGAGGTCAAGCTTCGAGTAATCCTTTGTTAATCTTGGACCCAGTGCATCTCCGTATTGTCGGATTACGTGCGATAGAATCGTTACATGTTGGATGTCAGGATATCCCACCTAAATCTGGCATATTTGGATTGTACATGATTTCTTTTATTTGTTCTCTTTCAGTGAAAGAGATATCCCTTACTTGAGAAAGTCCTTATCTACATGAACACTGATTATCACCTGTCTAGTTTCACTAGATTAAATTACCTCTGTTCTGGCTGTTTTATTTCCCAACCATTTATTCACCTGGATCTTCCCTTCCCTGGGCCTCCACATAGCACTCAGTTTGCATCTTAAAATTCTGTGATCTAGACAATGGGATGCACGTCAATTGGTCACAAAGCCAACTAGACTATGTATCAAGAACCTCAGGGGCAGGCGGACACACAGTTGATCGACTTACTGTGGTTTGGTGGTGTGGCAAGAATTCTTCCATACTCGTGGGAAAGGATGGGACTGCCCTCATAGAAGGAACAATGTCCCTTCCCTAGGAACCAGTTAAGAACCTCCTGGTGGCCTTCTTTTCCACATGGCACATGATTTACTGCTGAACACTCCCTCCTCCCCGCGTATCTATGCCAATGGAATTGCTTTGTAAGATGCCAGGTGTTACTGATGGGAACTTACTACATATATAAACCACCGGGGCCTAAAAGAAGTTGAAATCTTAGAATATAGGTCAACAATACAGATTATGGAAACTGAAATGGAGGAAAAACAGGTCAGTTTCACTTTCACTGCCAATGAGCTCCAATAGGTTCCACCAAACTACCCTCTCTTGGGACTCGACCAAGCTGATTAAAGCCCTATCAGGTCCAGAGGAATGCTCAGATATGAAGTTCCATCTGTGCCCAGAAAATATGCCCTAAGGTTTATCCCAAATCCAATCTAAGCATTGCAATATAATAAAACCAGAGATAGGCTGACCAACAACCCCTTGTGCCCAGGACTAAGGGGATCCTGGGATGTAGGATTTTCAGTACCCAAACTGGAAAAGTTCTGGGAAAATCATGATGAATTGGTCACCCTATTAGAGATCATAATTATGTAAATAGTTAAGTGCCACCCTTTTTATTTCCAGTGCAAGAAGATGCTTTATTTGACTATAGATATGGAGAGCCATGGTACTTCATGTATAAACTATATACGCTTTGAGGCTTATTTAAATTAAAAAAAATTAATGTGTCTTCTGCAAATACTTGGAACTCAATCAGTGACACTCCAAAATTAGTTTGAAGTGATAAAATTTTATGTAATTATGACAACCATCTCTAAAATAAGGGATTAAATGCTTCAATAAAAAAAAGGAATGGTCTGAAAACAAATCTCTCTGGAATTATAAATATTCTCTAAGATATTTGCCCAATTAGGAGCTCTTTGAATCTTGTTTTTACATTTCTTGCCAACAAAGGTTGCTTAGCAACGGTTAAGCCATCTCTTTTCTCTCATTAGTTTCTTCTCCCACCTTTGCAATTACAGACTAACGGGAAAGAAAGCTACTGCTCTGTGATGACCTCCTCGTCTCAGTTCATAAACAGATAAATGAGGGTTGTTTAAGTGCAATGGTCCCTAATGCTTATACAGTCCAAAAGGATCTGTTACTAAAAGAAGCTAAATTCTCATGGTGCTCTAACTCATCACGACTCATATAGGAATCAAAGAGGTTTGGGCACCAATCATTCTGGAAAGGCCATTACTTGACTAGCCTGGCCAAGAATTATGGCCCAATTATCAGCTGACAAAAGGCTGAAGACTAATATTGTTGAGGTCCAGCTTTGTGCCATACCTCAGATTGGACTGGGCTAGCTCAGGTGAGTTGTTTTGCTTTGTTTTGTTTGTGGGAGAAAACCAGGCAGGAATTCAGATGGAGAGAAATCACACAGGACTCCCAGAGTAGGAACCCCAGCAGGACCTGTCCTCATGAGCCTGGAACCACACTCTAGTCATCCTTGGGGATCTTGGCAGAGAACTCACCTATCTTTCCTCTAGTGTTCCATCTTCAAGAACTCCACTGTGCTCTCCATCTGCTCTTTCTGCATGGCTTATAAAGTTTCCTTTTGCTCCCACTCTCTGCCCTTTATCCGTAACCACAAATCTCAGTGTATTTAAGACTCTGCAAACTTTCTGGTTGTCTCTAGACTTTTCAAGCTAAATGCCCAAGAGTGACCTTCTCAATCAGCAATGTCATAGGCCAATGGCCAACTGTAAATCAGAAACGCTGGCCCAATCAGCTGGTACCAGGGTAAAGGAAGTATTGTGGGTTAAATTGTACGCCCTCAAAATTCATATGTTGAAGTCCCAACCCTCCTAACCCTAAAAAATTCATATGTTGAAGGTACTTCAGAATGTGACCATATTTGGAAATAGGGTCATTGCAGATGTGATTAGTTAAGATAGGATGAGGTCAAACTAGAGTAGGGTGAGTACTTAATGCATTATGGGTGTTTTTATCAGAAGGGGTAATTTGGGTACAGACATGTACAGGCGGAAAGCTATGTGATGGGACAAAAGAAAAAGACAGAATCTACAAGCCAAGGAATGAAGCCTGGAACGGATTCTTCTCTCACAGCCCTCAGATGGAACCAATGCCACCAACACCTTGATTTCAGACTTCCAGCCTCTAGAACTGTGAGACAATCGATGTCTGTAGCTTACACCCAGTTTATGGTGCTTTGTTATGACAGCCCTAGGAAACCTCTGCAGATTTGGGTGCCTGAAAGTGGGGGTGCTGCTGTAACAAATACCTGAAAGAGTGGACGTGACTTTGGAATTGTGTAACAGGTAGAAGCAAAAAGAACTTTAGGGCACATGATGGAAAAAAGTCTAGACTTCTCTGAAGAGACTGTGGTAGAAATGTAGATGCTACAGGAGATTCTAGTGAGAACTCAGAAAAAGAAGAGGGGAGCTATAGAGAAAGCTTCTATTGTCTAAGAGAATACATATGTTATCATAAACAGAATGTTGCCGAGAATATAAATACTAAAAATGCCTTTTATGAAGTCTTAGCTCGGGCTGCTATAACAAAATACCATGGGCTGGGTGACTTAAACAACAGAGATTTATTTTTCACAGTTCTGGAGGCTGCAATTCCAAGACCAAGGTTTCAACAGATATGAGTCCTGGTGAGGGCCCTCTATCTGACCTATAGGTGGCCTTCATCTTGCTGTTTACTTACACGGTGGAGAGGTAGCTCTAGTCTCTCTTCCTCTTCTAATAAGGACACTCATCCCATTATAGGGGCCCCACTCTCATAACCTCATGGAACCCTAATTACTTCCCAAAGCCCCATCTTAAAATACCATCACATTGGGGGTTAGGGCTTCGACGTAAGAGTGGGGAAGCACAAACATACAGTCCATAACAGAGCTCACAGACAGAAATGAGGGACATGTTGTTGGAAACTGGGAGAAAGGTGATCCTTGTCATAAAGTGGCAGAAGACTTGGATGAATTGTGTTCTATCGGATGGAAAGTAGAACTTTTAAGCAATGAACTTGGACATTTAATGGAAGGGATTTCCAAGCAAAGTATTGAAAATGCAGCCTAGTTTTGGGGCACCTGGGTGGCTCAGTCAGCTAAGTGTCCTACTCTTGGTTTTGGCTCAGGCCACGCTCTCGTGGTTTTGTAAGTTCAAACCCTGTGTCGAGCTCTGCACTGAACGGTGTGGAGCCTGCTTGCGATTCTCACTCTCCCTCTCTCAGCACATCTGTGCTGTCTCTGGTCTCTCTCAAAATAAGTAAATAAATAAACTTAAAAAAAGGAAAAAGAAAGTGCAGACTGGTTTTTCCTTGCTGCTTATAGTAAAATGCAAGAGGAGAAAAATAAACTGAAGAAGGAACTGCTAAGCCAAAAGGAACAAGCACTTGATGATTTGGAAGAATTCTTAGCCTATCCAGATAGCCCATTCTGGAAAGAGAGCCAAAGGTGTGACTGGACAGCTATTTGCTAAAGAGATTAAGCATGTGACTCAATGGATCACATCCATTGGATCCAATGGATCCAATCACCCATTTAAGCAGAAGCCAGGAATAGAGCTGTGGTTATGTAGGAAAAACCTGTGGAGGACCCTCTTGTCTGGTGGCTTGAACCCTTGTGTATTACATGAGAGGCCAACAAGTTTATTGGCCTATGGTTCTCTATCAACAGAAACACTGCCAACCTGGACCAAAAGGGACAGAGATAGGATGAAATGAAGGAAGAATGAATTTAAAGACAGAGCCATCAATGCTGAGGCTGGCAGCATTACCTCAGCCACTATAGGCCCAGAGGGCACAGGCCAGGGGCCAGGGCCATCTCCTCCTAAGGTCCCAAGGATGTGGGCCACCCAGGGCCAAAACAAAAGCAGGACCTGGCTGACTACTCCCTGTCAGTGGCACATTTGGTAAGGAGGCTTTCCTTTGAGTCACGGGCATAGAGAATATCTGAGACAGGAGCATTATATATTTTATATAATTTAATTCCAATGGAAAACTTGGCATCAGTTTTATTCTCCTTGGTTTACCAGCTTGGAGACTAAGCAATTTTCCTGAGGCCTCAAGTCTGGTAAATGGGAGAATCAGGGTTCAAACACGGGTTTGATTTCAAGGTCTTTTCAGTTCACCAGAAAGGGTATTGAACCTGGGAATTTGCAATAAGACCAAAGAGGGTAAGTAAAATTAAGTAAACTCATTCAATGGAATGGAAACTAATGATTACTTAAGCATGAGTGGATGAGTATGTTCGTGTGCAAGTGCATGTGCACGTGTGTGTATAGGAATCAGGTGTACAAAGATACAAGATCCTTCCAGAATGAATGTGCGTGCGTGAATGTTTGTGTCCATAAAACAAATAATAAGTAGCCTAGGCCTAGTAATAACTGCCAGAGTTTCAATCCTTCTTAACTAGGAATTGCTGAAACCATTAGCCAGGGATGGCCAAGGGAAAGGTCTCTTTTTCATTTACCTCCAGTCTATAGATTTTTTTTCTCTTGGTGAAGGCATTCACCACCCTCACCCCCTGCATTTGAAATGGCTGCTTCCTTTTAGCCAAGATTTTAGTACTGTTTTAGAGAATTCACGAATCTCTTGGCAGCAATGATCTTTAAAGTTCATTCTTTAAGTCTTCATTACATGCTAGACTTTAAGATTTACTCTTCTTTGATACATTCTGCAAAATGCCAGCTGAAGTTACTTATTACCTGGAAGAGGTCTTATCTCTGCTTAAGTGGCATGGCATCTCTCTGCCCTTCCTTTTGAGCTTTTTACTCCGACATGTGCCGTATTGCTGTACGTGATGGTAGGGAGAGTTTTATTGACTTGTGCCTTTTGAACTGAAAGGCAAATTCTAGCCTGATTCTTCCCTTTAAAATGTCTCCCTCGTATAATAATGCCTGTATTTTACGCTATTTCCCTGATGTACTCCCACTGAACAGCTTCCCGTGCGTAGAAGCAGCATTTTGCAGTTTATGCATTTCCTGGCCATTATGACATAAGCTTCGTTAAGCCATAAATAGCCAAAATAAAATTCCAAGGACTCAAAATAACTATTTCAAGATCCAACCTCAAATAATCACAGAAAGTTAGTCTCTGCTATCACTGCAGTCTTGCTTTTGTTGTGTTGTTTCATTCTGTTTCGTGAACAGAGGTGAATACATTTCCCTTGTGTATTTGTCTGTCTTTCAGTGCTGGGTTTTGGGACTTCCTGTAGTTTTTTTTACAAAAATCAATCCAAGGGTACCATGAAGTGGCAGCTACAGTTTTGCCCAGAGGTCCACAGAGACGCCTGTTGGAGGTCCTTTTGTTTTAATGGTGGAGATCTGACAATTTCCGATGTAAAGCGCCGTTAGAGTCTGTTGTGTTTACTTGTATATCTTCAATGACCAGAGAAGCATTTGGCACATAGAAAGTGCTAAATGAAGAGAAGATAAATGAAAACAAATTACAAATTCTAAAAATACCACAGCATAGGCTATAAACTCAGGAGCTCCAGTAAATTCAATTTCATGTGATTTCCATCAAAGAAGGAAAAATGTATGGCACATTTATAACTGCCCATGCTGCATTATCAAATATATTCTGGATAGGAGAGCATTTCTGGTTTGATCAAGTGTTAATGAGACTATCATTACCATTTCCTATATCTGATGCTTGGAAGAATTTCCACAGAGTAACTCCTGACTTCATACATTTCAAGCCATGTTTTTTTCTCCACTATCCATCCCCAAGTCCTGGATGCCAATCCGACACACTTGCTCACGGTATGATCTTTGACACTGCATCTTCCTGTCAAGATGTCAGGTAAGTTGGGTCAAAGTCATATAGGAGTATTTCTGGAGCCATTCCTATACTAGAATGACTAGAAACATCTGAGCCATACATGGGAGCCATTGCAAAGCAGGTAAATATATCTCACAAAAGCCAAACCAAATGTATGCTCAAGTTGACCGCCCCTATAAATGCCTCTGGTCACTCAACATGGCTGAACACAAAAGAAGGGTGATGGAGGGGAAGTCAGAGTGGAAAGAGATAGGACTAAAATATTCACGTTTGCAAATTTTACACTTCAGCTGCATCGGCTTCATCGTAAACACACCTCCTATGTGTTCAGAAACGAACATGTTACCCACAGCCTGTGAGAGGGCAGAGGTAGTGGGCATCCCAGTCTTTCTTTAGATTAAAATATGGAAGGAAGGACAGGGAATTTCTCCCTCTGCAGAGGGTGCTAGACTGAAACACTATGATGAGGCAGCAGTGTGAGCGCTAACAAAGCCACAAAGAGGGAAACAGATGAAAGGGGAGAGAAACAGAGACATTTCAACACCGTTTGAACTCCTAAGCTGGGCCATGTCTGAATCCAGCTACACTTCTGTGCGTCCCTGTTTTGTCGTTTGGCAAACTTCCTTAAAACTCGAATTCAGGTTTCTGTCATTTAAAGCCACGAGTCCTGACTAATATACAAAATGATAGGCTGTCAGTATTATCTTGCTAGAAAGCTGAGAGAGTCATATACGCTGAGAAAAGAAATAATGTAGGGGCATTTAGATAGTTTCTCCAACGAAGGTCTGGAAGCTGAGCGTACCCTTCAATAATAATGACACGGCATTCTGCAGTTTCCATGGGATTATATATACATTTTACCTTATTTCTTCTTCACAGAAGACAAACATGTTCGTCAAAGTTTTTCAAATGAAGAAACTAAAGACTCAGAGAGGTTAAGCCACTTGCTTAAGGTCATCCGGCTGGCGTAGGAAAGAGCTAGAGCAGAGCCTAGGTCTTGTACTTCTTGTCTAGCATGCTTTCTATGTTATTCCATGTCTCCCTGTGCACACCTGCAGACCCAGAACCTCCATGTCCAGCTGAAATTGTAATTCCTGTCAGGAAATAAACCAGCCAATACTTCTGGGCCAGATCCACTCCTGGCCCATGGCCACTACTTCCTTCATCTTCATCATCTACCTTCTAGATTATTGACCCCAACAACTTTAATTTCTGTCACTACATTCTCTTAGTCCTTTACCTAAATTCCAAACTTTCAACCCTTTGTCCATATCCTAAGTGCTGAGAACCAAAAGTACCTGGCCTTTGTGTTTGCAACTTGGTATTGAACCCTTCTTAAATTTTTGACCACTAAGGTCTTCAAGTATGACTTCTGCCCTTACTCTGGACACATCTCTGGCTATCACATAACATGGGTTCTTGAATCTCTAATGTACCTAGCTCCAATTCTGATTATTATTGCCTCCATTCTCTACTCTTGTCTCTTTCTGAAGCATTCAGCCATGTATTATTTCCAGAGGAGAGGGAGACACACATAGACAGAGAGACAGAGGGAGAGAATGAGCCACATAGCAACTGTGAAGCTAGTGTTCCATCTTGTGAGTGAGGCTGGCAAACAGAGGTCTACCAGAACTTAGGGGTTCTACTTCTAGGACTTGGAGATGAGGCTTTTCCTCAGGAATGAGGAAAATGAAATGCCAGGAAATGGCACAGTTTCATAGATGCCATTTTATTGGCAAAGAAAGAAAGTGTTGATTTTAGAGAACACTTTATTACTGACCATTTCAACCACAAACTGCCTAACTGACAGCCTAAATAGAGAAGCCTTCCTTCTTGCAGCATGGTAGAATCAGAGGCAGCCCAGCATGGACTGCTAGGAAGTATTCAAAGAGGCTACTCTGTGGGTCATATCACTGCCATCCAGTCAAGGGGTCCTCCCAAGGCATTTCCCGCTTGAAAGAAGGGAGTGGCCTCCACAAGCAATGGCGAAGACAGGCCTTCACGGAAAAAGGGTTCTGCAATGCATTGCATCTGAAAGGCAAGATACTGTGGATTTATCTGGGAGTATCTTCAGGAATGGAAGGAAAGCTGGGAACAATGATCCAGCAAGCAATCTCCTACGTAAACACAAGGACCTTATATGAAAAGAGCTGTGCATTTTCAGGAGCAATAAAAGCAGCTAGGAACCCCAAAGCCAGGAATCTCAAGGGATGGGATGGGAGGTGGTATGAGAGCTTTAAAACTTCAAGAGAAGAGCATATAGGGGCACCTGACTGGCTCAGTCGGTTAAGCGTCCAACTTTGGCTCAGGTCATGATCTCATGGTTCATGACTTCGAGCCCCACATCAGGCTCTGTGCTGACAGCTCAGAGCCTGGAGCCTGCTTCGGATTCCGTGTCTCCCTCTCTCTCTGCCCCTCCCCTGCTCACTCTCTGTCTCTCAAAAATAAATGTTGAAAAAAATAAAAAAAAAAAAGAGAGAAGAGTATATAGACTGTCTGTTCCTGACACATGGTGCTAGGACTTAGTAATAGAAACACCTGAGAGACTCTCCAATGGAGGTGGACATGTTTGTTGTCTCCCCCAACCCAATACCTAATACCCTTTTCCATACGAGGAGAACCAGATTTTGTTCCACACCCTCCTAATAACAAATCCTGATTAGACCAAGCTAATTATAGTGGCGCCATTTCCCTTATCACTGATTAACTTAGTGGTAAGCTTATCTTAACTAATGAAATATGTGTGGAATTCTACCGGAGAGCATGTATCTAGTAAAATTTTTTCTACTTTTTTTGCTTTTTTTAAAAGCTCTTAAAGAGAAACAAAAGAGAAACAGATCTTATTTTATGGGATGTTGCATATCCATGTGATGTCTGGACCTGTGGCAGCCGTCTTGGAAACATGAAAGGGGTTAGTACAGGGCGACTACACCAAGGGTAGTAGACCAGGTTCCTGATGATGTCACCACAGACTTAGGGAAAAAAACAAACATATATATATATATATATATATATATATATATGTATATGTATATATGTATATATATGTATATATGTATGTACATATGCACATATGTATATATGTGTATATGTGTATATATATATGTGTATATATATACACACACATATATATATATTATAAAATATGTAAAGACTGATATCCAGAATATGAAAAGAACTCACACAACTCAGTAACAAACTGACAAACAACCTGATCAAAATGGGCAAAAGATCTGAAAAAAAAATTACCATAAAACACGTTGAATTCTAGTTTATAGCAGGTGAAGCATTTAAGTGTCTGAAGCAAAATTTGAATTATGGAAACTAAATGTTGGGTGTACGAATGTTCAATGTACAACAACATTGTGCAACATACAATTCTTTAAACTTTTCTGTATATTTGAAATTTTTTTATAATAAAGTGTCTGGGAAATAATTGTAAACCTTGACTCGTTAGTGGGAAATGAAATTAATTTAATGGGTTAGATGAGCATTTTTAAAATAGTAAAATGGAAGAGGGCACAAATAGTGATTTCAATTACACATAGCACATATGCATATATACACCCTAGATCATGATATAAAATTATTGTCTTATGGGGATCAGGTCAAAAGTATCTGAGAAATAAGTACTTTAGTGTCAGAGGTTTCCCAAGATTCTACTTCTTCTCCTCACCATACTGCACTAATATTCTTATTCTCACATCTAATCCATGCATCGTTTGTACAAATTCAGAGTTCTTGTCTAAAACTGCCTGCATCTCCATCTATCTCTGATCCATTATCACAGTTAATGAACCGCATTTTCTTAAAACAAGTTTCTTCCAAGGGAATTCACAAGGCTCTTTGTGAGCTGTATTTATACCTTCAAAATCCCAGGGTAGCATTTAGTAATTTTCTGCATCAGGACACTAAATGGAAGCTTAAAAGAATTAGCAAAACTCTTGCCACATGGTCTTCCTTTGTTATTTTTTGGGAAGACAGAGGCAAAGTAAGCTAGCACCTCAAGAAAATCTACTTTTCCTCCAATCCCTTCCAGCTATACCCTTTGGGAGGGGGTCTCTATGCACAACCTGTACTTATGGAGTGAGGAGTTATACTCCACCTCCTTAAGAGTTGAGTAATACATAAATTATTTGAGATTCTTCTGCACAAATGATTTATCTGTTATTCCATATTTATTTTCCAATCATTTATTTGAAGCACTATCAACTCATAGGTATTTATTTTATGCCTTGGGTTATAATCAAATACTATGTTTATTTTGTAGCTCAGGTTTTTCCAGCTTTGGCCACTGGGAGCTCTTTCAGTTGACTCATGTGCCCCTTTGACACATCCCCATTATTGTGAGTTATTTTTGAGCACTTTCTAATTTTCTGGTACTAGAGAAGCATCTTGTGTATTTCCTGCTCCAGGAAAAGGAGACTTGATTTTTAAGTTTATTTATTTTGAGAGAGAGACAGCATGAGTTGGGGGGATACAGAGAGAGGTGGGGAGAGAGAGAGAATCCCAAACAGGCTCTGCACTGCCAGTACAGAGCCCGACACCGGGCTCCAACCCATGAAACTGTGAGATCATGACCTGAGCTGAAACCAAGAGTCAGACACTCAAATGACTGAGCCACCCAGGTGCCCCTGTTTTTTAAGTTGGAGAATGGTATTGGAAACCAAGATCTGGGCCCAAGGTGTATTCATTACTATTGGGGTATCATTGCTTCTAGTCCCTCTAAGCTGACAGAGCAAGAAGATATATGTGTGAATATATTTCCATGTGTATAAACTTCCTTGTGTATATACACATAACTATAAATATTCCTAAGGTAACCATGTGAATCTCTATTAAGCTAAGCATGAGTTCATATCATATGTCCAACTTAACCCATTACCACAAGGATCACTCTAACCTCCTCCCCTTGTAACCTCTGACTTCAACAGTGAAAAACCTGTCTCCCACTCTCTGCCATCTATTTGCTTAATTGTTCAATTCCAGTATAAATACCCAGTGGTTTCAGAATTCTTAAGTTCTACCTCTAGGGAAAACAATGTTATCAACTAGAGTACTCTGCTTATGTACAGTTAATTTTGCCTTTAGTTTTTATAGACTGCACTCATTTTAAAAGATACTTAGATCAGCACTCTCTCTCCCAATGAACAGTAATCAAGACAGTGTTGTATGGGCATAAGGATAGAATTGAGAGTCCAAAAATAAACCTTTGTTTTTATGACCCACTTATTTTAAACAAGGGTGCCAAGACCATTCAATAAGGAATGAATAGTCTTTTCAACAAATGATGTTGGGACAACTGGGTATCCAGAGGCAAAACAGTGAAGTCAGATCCCTACCTCACACAAATACAAGAAATAAGCTAAAATGGACTGTAGACCCAAATGTAAGAGCTAAAACATAAAACTCTGAGAGGAAAACATAGGAGTGAAACTTCATGACTAGACATGGTTCTTCCTTCATGGCATGGCAACTAACCATGGAATCTTCATGGTTAAGCAATAGTTACTTACATATGACACCAAAGCACAAACAACAACAAAAATAGATAAATTGGATTTCATCAGAGTTAAAAAATTTTTGTGTTTTAAAGGACATCATCAAGATAGTGCACAATCAACCCAGGCAAAAATTCAAAGCACTGACAACACCAAATGGTGGCCAGGACATGGAGCAACGGGAACTCTCGTTCATCGCTGGTGGGAACGCAAAATGGTACAGCCACTTTGGAAGACAGTGTGACAGTTTCTCACAAAACTAAACACACTCTTATCATATGATCCAGCAATCTTCTTCTTGGTATTTACCCAAAGGGGCTGAAAACATATCCACACAAAAACCTGCACATGAGTGTTTACAGCAGCTTTTAAAAAAAAATTTGTTTTTATTTTATATTTGAGAGAGAGAGAGAGAGAGAGAGAGGGAGAGTGCAAGCAAGGGAAGGACAGAGAGACAGAGACAGAATCTGAAGCAGGCTCCGGGCTCGAGCTGTCAGCACAGAGCCTGATGCGGGGCTCAAACTCACGAGCAGTGAGATCATGACCTAAGCTGAATTTAGACAACCCACTGAGACACCCAGGCTCCCCTATAGCAGTTCTAATCATAATCACCAAAACTTGGAGGCAACCAAGATGTCTTTTAGTAGGCAAAAGGATAAATAATTGTGGTACGTCTAGACAGCAGAATATATTTTAACACTGAAAAGAAATGAGTTGCCAAGCCATAAAAATACATAGAGGAACTTAATTGCATAATATAAAGTGAAAGAACCCAATCTGAAAAAGGCTACTCACTGTGTGATTTCAACTATACGGCATTTAGGAAAAGGCAAACTATAAAGACTGTAAAAACAGCAATGGTTGCCAGGGGAAAGGGAGAAGAAAGGGATGGATGAAGAGCTGAAGGGCAGAGTATTTTTAGGGCAGTGAAACTATTCTGTGGACACTACAATGGTGGAGGTACGTCATTACACATTTGTCAAAACCCACGGGATGTACAAAACCAAAAGTGAACCGTAATGTAAATTATCAACTTTGGATGACAATGATGTAGTAATGTAGGTTGATCAATTGTAACAAAGGTGCCATTCTGGTACACGGGGATGTAGATAGTAGAGACGTTGTGCGTGTATGGTGGTAGAAGGTATCTGAGAACTCTCTGGTCTGGTTCATTTTGCCATGAACTTAAAACTGCTCTAAAAAAGAACGTTTTTCTTAAAGTCGATCCATAGGATGGGAGAAAATATTTGCAAATCTTATATCTGATCAGAGAGCCGTTTCCGGGGAAAAGAACACTTACAACTCAGGAATAAAGGCAAATAACCTAATTAAAAATGGACAAAAGATTTGAATAAAGATTTTTCTAAAGAAGAGCTGCAAATGGTCAAAAAGGATATGAAATGATGCTCATCATTATTCATCATTAAGTAATTGCCAATCAGAACTACAAGAAGATAGCACTTCACATCCACTCGGATGGCTATGCTACACAAGACAGATGGTAACAAGTGTTTGTAAGAATGTGAAGAAATGAGAACCCTCATCCATTGTTCTGGGAATGGAAAATGGTGCAGCTGTTTTGGAAAACAGTTTGGTAACTCCTCAATCATAAAACATAAACTTACCATATGATCTAGAAATTCCACACCTGGGCATATATCCAATACAGCTTAAAACTGTTCAAACAAAAATTCTCCACTAAAGTTCAGGAGCATTATTTATAATAGCAAAAGATGGAAACAACTCAAATGTCCATCAACTGATAAAGGAAGAAATGAAATGTGGTATATCCATACAACAGAAACATATTTGGCAACAAAAAGAAAGGAAACAATAATGCATGTTACATCAATGAACCTTAAAAACATTAAAATACTAAGTGAAAGAAGCCAGACACAAAGGCCACGTGTTGTATGATTCCATTCGTGTGAAATGTGCAAAAGAGGCAAATCTATAGAAATGAAAGATTAGGGTTGTAAGGAGGGGACTGGAAGGGAGGATGGGGAATGACTGTCGGTGTGCGTGGAGTTTCTTTGCAGGGAGATTAATATGTTCTGCAACTAGATAGTGTTGAAGGTAGCACAACTCCACATGGGTAAATACCACTGAATTTTATACTTTAAAAGGGTGAATCTTAGGGCATATGAGTTATGTCTCAATAAAACTATTGTAACAACAACTGACTGGCTTGGCAAAAACTCAATAGCTAGAGTGTGGTAATACTTTATTAAACTATCGCAGAGATTCCAGGGGATTAGAAGCATACTTACCATTTCTAAGAATATGTATGGTCAAGTTAAATAAATCAAGTAAATACTTGATTTGTGTTTAAAACAAATGAAAAGTCTGCAGCACAGTCCCCAAACTACTCCACAAAGATTATTATTTGATTTGTTGTTTGGCAATGAGTACTGCATTTTCCTTATCAAAGTGCTTCTCTAGACGACAGACACTATAGGACTGTGTGTATGGGAGAATTAAGTTCTGTTTATTTTCTGAAATCCTACAAAAAATTTAAATGGAGATCTTTCAGAATAGCTCATTCAAAACCTCTTTAATCTTCACTGAGTATAAAGCCATAAACATTGCCAAATTAAGTGAAAATTTTCTCTCCCCAGGATCTTTCATTCAAGAACATAATTTAATGCCTGATCAGCCATGTCTATGAGCTGGTCGCCTTATCAACTGCCCTTTTAAAAAGTTCCAGGTGGAAAGTCTATCCATAGTTTGGATCTACTCAGCCCATTGTCCCTCTTCTTGTTGCTAGGATACCACTTGCTAGTGATGTCAACCTATTGGAATATTAAAAATTTATTTCGAATCAAGTTTTTATTCTACATGGCCTTAGGAAAAGAAGAAAACAAGGTCTGTACTCACATAAAACAGCTTCCAGAAGGACTTTAAATATCTGGTAGTAAATCTAAACTCATTTTTTATTTAAAAATTGAAAAACCTGACTTTATCATTAAAATTGCAAGTTTTAGCTTTGTGTGTTAGTTTGTCCATAAGTGGAAGGGGAAAAGTTTCATATCACAGAAACTTTTCCTTCCTTCTAAAATGGCTGACTCATTTTGTCACTCAAAGATGAAATCCCCAGGGTACAGAAAAAGTCCTCCTTCAGAGAAGATTCATTTCCTCCTTATTTCTTAGGGCTCTCTGCTTCAAAACTGGAAACTGGAACAATTTATTTCCCTGAGTTCTAAAAGTGACAGTTTAGAAGGTAAAAAATAGGATATTATACAATTTATTTTTATTCCAATTAATTCAGTTCAGCAATGTGTATTGAACACACTCTATGCATGAGTTCCTAACCAGCCTGTAAAGACGACTATGCAACAATTATGGTCTTTAAGATGTTCATAACCTAGTGAAGACACAGACGTGTGCACAATGTCCAATGTCAGTCTACAAAGGAGCAGGGGACTGAGCTGCTCTAGGCCCAGTGGGTAGCCTCCCAGTATCTGCTTTGGGGTCTGCAGAAACACAAGTCTGGAGCCTGCATTGGGTAGTTATGAACCAAAAGGGACAATTAAGATATGCTGCATTGTCAGGGTACCAGAGTAGCATCAGAGTTACAGATCAAAGTGGGTTACCACACAAGGGAAGCCAATGTGTGAAAAGATTCATAGATCGGGGCTCATTTGAACATTCTTAGGTGGGGCCTATGGCCTCTGCCTTGGGCACTGAGGGGGCCTGGTTAAGAAAGACATGACCAACCCTCACCTATCGTAGTCTGGTTAATATTGTGGGACAGGGTGAGTCTATCTGAAAGGAGAATGGCTGGGGTTCAAGGAGGCTTTGCAAGCAGCATGGTAGTTAGGCTGGGTCCTAAAGGATAGATAAAAGACTCCATTAAGCGGAAGTAACAAGGAGTGGGCATGCAAAGTACAAGGAAGAGGAAAGCAAAATATGAAGGCTAGAGAATGCTGCTGTACTAAGGTTATGACTAGTAATGGTGGACCAGGAATGTGGAATGTATGCAGCTGTGGGGAGGAGACAGGAGATTAAAAGGGGATCTTGGTCTAGATTAAGAAGGGCTTGAAATGCCATGCTAAGTAATTTGAATCCAGTAATTTGAATCCATGCTAAGTAATCCATCCAGGATTGTCAACTAATACAATGTGAAATACGACCTTTCCGTAATTAGCTGACTTATCAACCTAGCTCAGGAACAGTTAAAAATTATTTGCTTTTAAACTTATCCTAGTTACTCTGTCCGCTCAGATCCATTCTTCACCATCTCTCTCTTACACTGTGCCCCAGGAGGCTGATTCCAACAGGCTCCCTTGCCCTCTGCCTCCCAGTAGAGTGTAACCGATGGGAGGTACCAGCTGAGTGTTGGAGGTCAGGAGGGAGGAGAGGTAGGGATGTATTTGGTCACGAATTGTATTTTTCCACCAAGGCATCAGCTCTTGTAAATTGTCTCCTTTCTACATCTACAGCTCTCACCAAGTTCTGCTAACTTCTTCCTTTTCCTGCTCCTTCAGGTTGTAAGGAAGGTAATGGCTTCCTGCTGTTCCTGGTCACTGGATGAGCCCTCCCCTAATGTTTCTCTTTACTCTGCTATATTGGGAGAGGGGAGCTAAGACCACCCCCAGGTAACATGGTTCACTATGAGGACACACATGGCTCAACATAGAGTCATGTTCATGGTTCAGATTTATTACAGCAAAAGGGAAAATCTGCGAAACTGAAAGGAACACAGGGTGAAGTCTGGGAGAAACCAGGCACAGGCTCCAAGGATGCTCTCCCAGCATCTCTCAGTCACACAAGGTGTACTTACCTCTGCCCACAATGAGTTGTGCCAGTGTGTGTGACATGTGGTCCACCAGGAAAGCTCATTAGAGAACTAGTGCCCAAGATTTTTACTGGGAGCTGGCCACATAGGCACCTGTTGTATAGCACCTACCACAATCCCAGACTCTTAGAAAGAAAGTAGGTGTTTAGCATAACCACTATTGTTTGCGGAAAACGTGTGTGCACAGTGAGCCATTCTCATCAGGGAAAAATGGGAACCCTCCTCCAACCCAAGCTCCCAGGTGCCAGCCTAGGGCCAATCTGCAAGCAGGCCTCTTGAAAGATAGCAGTTCACTATGTCAACTCTTTTCTGTAAACCTGCCCACACTTCTGTAAATGACTTCTCCGTTTAAGACTTTTTTTTTCAGTTTATTTATTTTGAGAGAGAGAGAGACAGAGAGAGAGAGAGAACACACACACAAGTGGAGGAGGGGCAGGGGAGAGGGAGAGAGAGAAAATCCCAAGCAGGCTCTGCCCTGTCAGTGAAGAGCCCAACTTGGGGCTCGAACTCGCAAACAGTGAGATCATGACCTGAGCTGAAATCAAGGGTCGGATGCTTAACCGACTGCCACCCAGGTTCCCCCTCATTATTTTTTAAGTTTATCTACTTATTTTGAGAGAAAGAGAGAAAATGAGAATGGAGGAGGGGCAGAGAGAGAATCAAGACTTTTTAGTCAAATGCTTTCGAGTACGTCCCACCTGGGACCCTAACAATAATAAAAGAATATCTATATCTATCTACGTATCTGTTCATACACCTGTGTAAATTGATGGGTAGTCACTTCTGCAAAGTCACAGCCTTTCTCTTCTGGTTTTCTTCAGCATCTCCTAGATCTGAGACTCACTAGGACATGGAGCATCCAAGGCACCCCTAGGCCACTGAGGCACAGCCTCCACTGTGAGTCTCCTCTGCATTTGCACACTCACATGATTGAGTGTCTCTCTCAATTTGTCCTCTAGGGACCCTCTGGGGATGGATTCTGTTCCTGACTTTCAGGCTCTTCATCTGAGGCTCTGAAACACTTCCTACCACTTCCCATCTCTTTTTGGGGGGCCGGGCCCTGCACCAACCAGTCAGAAGGTACGGAACCCAATGCCCCCACCACCTGACTCTGAGTTTGGCCTCCTTTAGAATCTTCTGTTCTACCAACATTGACACTGTCACTGCCTAAATGGATCTGGAGTTTTCAAAGCCTCAGAAGATGCAAAGTTAATTAAACTTTTAGGCGTTTTGACGCCATGATCCCCTCCAACTGGGATAGTCCTCCTATGACTCATCCACTAGTCTCTAGCCTTTTTACTCCCTTCCCTCAGGTCCAAGCCCACCCCACCTTTCTTTCCTGCTATCGTGAATATTTTGGATATCTATTGTTACATGTGAAAACCGCCTCAAATTTAGTGGCTTAAAACATCAACCATTTATACCTCATGCTTTTATAGGCCAGGAGTATGGGCAGAACATGGCTGAACAAATCTGCTCCCCATGGTGTCACCTGGGGCCCCTCAGCATATTCAAGCAGCAGCTGGGCTGGGTTGGAGGGCCTAAGATAACAGGAAGGCTGGCTCAGTGGGTCTCCTCTCTACTTCCATTTCAGGCCCTCTCCATGTGTTTCTAGCAAGTTAGTCATATTTCTTGCACAATAGGCAAGGGCTCCAAGAAACCACAATAGACACTGCCAGTCCTTTTAAAGTCTAGGCCTGGAACTGACACAACACTACGGCTGCCATATTCTATTGCTCAATGCAATCAGAGGCCAGCCTGCTACAGGGAGAAAAGGAATAGACCCTACCTCTCACTGGGACGAGTGTCAAAGAACTTACGGTCACCTTTGTGGAGGTTCCTGCATATGTCACGGCCAAATGCATTCAGGTTATGACCAAGAGACTCTTTAAATAAATGACCCTAACCCACATCTTGTTATTGCCAATTTGAGAATCATCCATCAGCCAGAAGTGGAACACTAATAATCATAGCAACAGAGCCAACATTAGCACACAGCTGGTGTAACTTTGCTCTTTCGTCTCCCTTCTCTTCCCTGTGTCATTGTGCACGGTAATGTCGCAGTCTAAAGAATCATTTTCCCCTCCGGGCACTAGAGTCTGAGTCCTTCACACCAGAAGGATTATAAATCACAAACACGAGATTGGATTTTGCAACAGAACTGGTGTCGAAGATCCTTTGGCAGTGACTTTTTCTCGCCTTGTCTGTTTTTTTTCAGAGGAGCATCTGTCAGGGGATTGGGGTGTCCTTCTGTGCTTATGATTTCTTTCCCTCCTGGTTCAGGCCAGACTACCCACCCGAGGCGTGGGATGACTGATCTTCTTGAAATCTTTCCAGGAGCCTGTGTTTAGGCCTTGTTCCCAGGGTTACAAGGAATGAAACCACCATATAAGAAATCTTCCTGGAAAAGCCCCAGGACTCAGCCTATAGAACTGCACCAGACCCAGGTGACTTCCTAGTTCACAAACCTCATTCCCTCCTCTCGCTGTGAGGCCTGTTGAGCAACAATTTCTGGGGTCCCATGGGACTGACAGTCTGTCTTACTTACACCCAAGAGTATCCTCATGATTAATCTCCTACTATTTGAAGTGAATTGAGTGAGTCCTATTTCCTGCTTCCAGTAAGACAAAGCAATACAACAGTTGTAATGACAAATTACAACTATGTTCTTTACAAACCAGGTACATGATAAAGAAATGTCAGTGTTCTTAAAAGTTTGGTTTCTCAAATGAGGCTTCATGCTTTTGTGACAATACAGATTTAAAACAAAAAATAAACACCTTTAAGGATAATTTTTATACCTTCTCCCTAGCTATCCTAGTGATACCAGTGACAACACAATGTCACTGGTTCAAGCCTCTATTTTCAACCCAGAGCCCAAAACAGTCAATATGCACTAACCATGGCAGCTAGTTGAAGATTGAGCATCCAACTTCAGCTCAGGTCACGATCTCAAGGTTCATGGGTTGAAGCCCCGCATCAGCTCTGTGCTAATAGCTCAGAGCCTGAAGCCTGCTTCAGATTCTGTGTTTCCCTCTGTCTCTGACCCTTCCCAGTTCATGTTCTGTTCTCTCTGTCTCTCAAAAATGAATAAACATTAAAAAAATTTTTTTAAAGAAACACTAGACCTTTGCACATATGTATGTGGTCACCAAGCTAAAATCTATAACCGGTAGCCTGCCTGATCCATGGTCAAACAACACAATGGCATATTTTAAATCATGATTACTGCAGAAAATTCATAACATGTGCTAATTTAGCTACAGACTAATCCCATTGCTTGCGTTCTAGCCTCGGCCTTAAAAGGCCATAAACTCCCTTCTAGGAACAATCTTATCCCAGGGCAATAGACAAGAAGATACATTTGTCAAGGTAAGAAGACAGAATATATTTTGTTTAACAGGTTTTTTTTTAGCTTAATTTATTTCTTGTATATAATGAGACTCCTGGTATGTGGGCTTCCATTTAAAAAATTTTGTTTTTACATTTATTTATTTTTGAGAGACAGAGAGAGATAGAGCATGAACAGGGGAGGGGCAGAGAGAAAAGGAGACACAGAATCAGAGCAGGCTGCAGGCTCTGAGCTGTCAGCACAGAGCCCGATGCGGGGCTCAAACCCACGAGCCACAAGATCATGACCTGAGGTGAGGTTGGATGCTCAACCAACTGAGCCACCCAGGCGCCCCAGTGGACTTCCATTTTTAGTGTTGCTCAAGTCCTGCGTAAGTTAGGAGTGAGATTGCTCCTGCGCTGGCTCATTGGCTGGTCTGTGTGTAATTAACAGAAATAAAGAACGTTGTAAGACTCAAAGAAATAGTCACTGACCTTAATTGGTGTAATTGACCTACAATTTAAATCTGTTCCCTCTGGGTGCCTGGGTGGCTCAGTTGGGTTAAGTGTCAGCTGAGGTCATGACCTCGCCCGACTTCAGCTGAGGTTATGACCTCATGGTCCATGAGTTTAAGCCCCACATCGGACTCTGTGCTGACAGCTCGGAGCCTGGAGCCTGCTTCAGATTTTGTGTCTTCCTCTTTCTGCCCCTCCCCACCCTCTCTCTCTTTCAAAAAAAAAAAAAAATTAAAAATTAACAAAAAAAAAACTTTCCCTCAAGGAAAACTGTGGGGAGGGTCTTTTTTCCAGATCACATTGGACAGATGCCCTCACATTCATACTAAGGGACCTGTCCTTTGTTGAAGGTTTGCAGGTTTTGCAGGGGCTTCTTGGGAGTCAGCTATGCCCCTGCCCTTGTAGTCTCTGCTTCCCATCCCAATTTGAGAAAACTAGAATCTTTTGCTCACAAAAAACCCTGTGTTCCCTTATTTTTGATGAAACAGCTGCCTACCAAACATGGTTCATCACTCATACTCTAAAGTACAGGAATTGAAAGTCTAATCACTGGCTTGCCTTGTAATGACATTAAGAAAAATTTCTCAGATGAATAATCCAAAGCTTGCTAATGCTTTTATTAGAGGTTGAGATGGGAAATATGTCTTTCCTTCCCTTAAAAGCTTGCTTGGATCACCAGAAATGTTCGTTTCACTTCAGTTTCAACCTCAGGGCATTTTTTTTTTCTTTACATTTTGGTAAAGTGTCAGTTTCTATTTGCTTCCTCTGATACCCTTGAAGGTAAATGAATAAAATAGTGTGTTTGAATTTTTTTTTTCCTGCTTTAAGCCTTAATGCACAGAATATTCTTCTGACTTCTTTAAAAGACATCTAAAATAGCCTCTTTCTCAGAAATCTGTCTAATGTACAGCATAGAGAATGTAGTAAATAATATTGTAATAACTTTGTATAGTCACAGGTGGTAACTAGACTTATCATGGGGATCCTTTCATAATGTCTAAAAATACTGAATCACTATGATGTATACCTGAAACGAACAGGATATTGTATGTCAATTATACTTTTAAAAAATCTCAGCATGGTTTCTACACAGATAATCATTTTTTTCTTTCCCCTTTTTTAAAACCATGTGTTGTTATGACAATCACCCACTTGATTTCAAACAGGCTTTGCAGCACAAATGTGACTATTCCCTAAGGAGCAAGAATGCTGATTTGTCCTTTGAGCTGAAAAAAGGTGCCGTGTATGTGGTCTCTAGCTCAAAATCAGAGCACCAAATTAGGAGTTAGGAAACAGCTCAGACACCAGTTAGATGAGGCACTCTCTGGATTCCAGCCTCCTCTTCAGAGCAGGAGACTTATCTGAGGTCACTTCCAACCCAGAAGGTCTATGATTCCACAGGTTAATCTCCTTATTCTGGAGGAAATCTCTGGAAAGTTCCAGAGAGGCTCAGTCCAGTAACTCTACCAGGGAAGCAGCTAATTTTCTTCCTGTTACTCTCCAAGAGAAAAGTAAAGACAGAATGAAGTGCACAAAGAACAAGATCATTTTACCATAAAATCTCATAGAAGTAGAGATTTCTTAATAATATCAAGTACTTTGTACAATGTCCCCAATGTGGCAGAAACTGTTCTAAGAGTTTCAAAGGTATTACCTCATTTAATCCTCACTGCAACCCTGTAAGATGGACAATGATACTACATCCCAGTTTACGGATAAGGAAACTGATGTAATTGATGCTAAGTGACTTACCTAAGGTCGTTCAACTGTCAATGGTTCGCTGGAATTTGAAGCAGAGAGATGCAGTTCCAGAGTCCAGATACTCACTGACCACAGCAACCACTTCCATCTGTAAATCAGCAGACGGGTGCGGTGGGAAATGTCTGAAATTTGGCGTCTAATTGTGTTGAAATCCTGACTCCACTACCTCAGTGGCTACTTAATCTCTCACAGTCTCAGTTGTCTAACAGTAACACATCACTTCAAAGGCTGGTAGTAAGGTTTTAAACAGATAATGCATGAAACAGTATTTTGTAAACCTTACAACCTTGAGCAAACGGTAACAATGAATCTATCTTGGGTAGATAATAGCTAAAAGCAGCAGTTTCATTAAGCAAACTTAAAGTCATAAGCTAAAAGACATAATTCCAACTTTAAAAATACAGGTTTCAATTTCCTTTTGGGGGACAAGAAATGAGGGCCAAGGGCAGAGAAAAGTATGGCATTTTAGGGGGATTGAATCTTCCCAAGGGCCTAAAATAACACTACTTTGCCTGAACCAAAATAAGAGGAGGCAAAATGGCTTCTGAGTCACTTCTTTCAAATCATCTCAGTGCCATCAAATACTGGAAGGATTTTGGAGCACCTGGGTGGCTTAGTCAGTGGAGCATCTGACGCTCAGTTCTGGCTCAGGTCATGATCTCGCGGTTTGTGAATGTGAGCCCCGCACTGGGCTCTGTGCTGAATGGTGCAGCGCCTGCTTGGGATTCTCTCTCTGACCCTCTCTCTCTGCTCTGCCCCCACTCACACTATCTTTCTCTTTCAAAATAAATAAACGTTAAAAAAAAAAAAGGACAAATACTGGAAGACTTTGGGCAGGATTCAGAGACCACTGCAAGGGGGTGGGATTCATTCAATAGTCTGATACAGAAGCCAAAAAGGTCTAAGTGAGAAAACACAGAAACGTCCAACATGGGTTTGGCCCAGTTTCCTTGGCAGTCTGGTCCTCTCCACCCTCAGACTACTCACCCCAGATGGATGCTGTGAGTTGGCTTGTTAAAGGGTCCGGAAGCCCACCGGCAGGTATTCCCTCATCTTCCCTTCTGTTCTCCATTCTTCCCAAGGGTCCCAAGAATTCAATCTGGGTTTATTTCCTTTTCAGAGTTGCCTGCTCTATCTCTTACTCTATACTTTGGGCTTCCTCTTCCATTAAGATGCGATCTGACAGAAGGGCAGTGTCCCCAGCTTCCCTTGCCTTACTAGCTCCCCAAATAAACATTTAAGCCTCTTATATTTTGAAGATTTTAACACTACCCACTTAGAAGAAGCAGCCAATGGGTAACCAAAGGACCTTAGAAGCTCATGTTATATCTTCGCTAGTCTTCCCTGCTTCCCAAATGGCCACAGAACCTCCTCAGAGAGCAGAAGACAGTGTGAGCTAGACCAGACCTCGCACCAGCCAACTCTGTAGATCCTGGTTCCTACAAGCTACTTCCTAGTTTTGGCTCCGAGGGTCAGCCCTTCACCCTCTCTTCAGGTCGATGGCTTGAGTTTCTTACACGAGGAAAGTTCTTTCCCCCTTGGCTTCCAAGGACACATTCTCTGCTTTCAGGTAAGTTTGCCCCACACAGCAGGCATTTTCTTCACCTTCCCACAAACTCCCCTTGTCTCAGGCTCCTACCCCTTCCCCCCACCCCTCCAAGCCCTTTCCTGTGTGTTTTACCTGTAACCAGCTACTCAGAGAGGAAAGAAAGTGAGATCATATTTGTTCTAAAGTGGTGCATTTTTGTTTCAATTGGAGATTTTTCTCTTCTTTTTTTTTAAACTTTTCTAAATTATGAAAGTAATGCATACCCACTTTTCTAAGTCAAATAGTCCAGAGAAAGTTTGTAGTCTCCTCACCTGCTAACCAATCCCGTTCCACTAACTTTACTAATGTCATCAGTTTGTTATGCATTTTTTCCTCCAATCCTTCAAAACTGGGATCCTATTATTCACATCGATAGCTATTCTTAATCTTTTTAGAGTCCCAGGTCTCTCTGAGGATCTGATAAAAGCTATGGACCCTCTTCCTAATGCCTATACACAGATAATGTATGCACACACACAGACACGTTTGCATTCGATTTCAAGGGGTCTGTAAACCCTAAGGTAATAACTCCTATTTCTGAACTTGTGCCTCAGGATCAACTTTTCTTGCACACATGTGCTTTCAGGGACTAGTCCCATAATCCCTGAAATTTACTCGTATTCCTCCAAGAGTTGCCAAACAGATGCCTCTTTGAAATGTCTCTCCTATGAGCAGTCCTCACTCTGGAGACCCTCACTACAGTCCAGTTTCCTGTCTGAGGAAGCTCTGTCATTGGCAGCTCTTTTTAAGAACTGACAAGGAAGCAGAAATGGAACAGATGCTAAACTAGTTGTTCTAGTGCTGACCTCCTGACTTCTTGGTAACGAAGGTCTCCACCCACCCTCCCTCCACCATCCTCTAACCTTGCTCCATCCCAAATGTCATTCCCCCCCAGCCCCCGCCCAGTGTAAAATCCCTCACATCTGAAAATAACTGAACTCACAGAAATGAGAATAGATGGGTGGTTGTGGGGAGGGGAGAGGTGAAGGTGGTCAAAGGGTATAAACCCCCAGTTATAAGAAGGATAAGTTCTGGGGATGTAATCTAGAGCATGGTGACTATAATTAACAACACTGTCTTGTGTATTTCAAAGCTACTAATAAAGTAGATCTTCAAAGTTATCAACACACACACACACACACACACACACACATCTACATAAAACTGTCACAATATAAGGTGATAGATGTACTAACTAACTTTATGGTGGAAGTCATTTTGCAATATATACACATATCAAATTATCACATCTCACACTTTAAATTTACACATTTTAGGGGCGCCTGGGTGGCTCAGTTGGTTGGGCGACCGGCTTCGGCTCAGGTCATGATCTTGCAGTTTGTGGGTTCGAGCCCTGCATCGGGCTCTGTGCCGACAGCTCAGAGCCTGGAGCCTGCTTCAGATTCTGTGTCTCCCCCTCTCTCTGCCCCTCCCCTGCTCACGCTCTGTGTCTCTCTGTCTCTCAATAATAAGTAAATGTTAAAAATAATTAAATAAATAAATAAATAAATAAATTTACACATTATATGTCAATTGTAGCTCAATAAAGTTGGAAAGAATTAAGATAAAAACAATCTTTTAAATCTAAAAAAATAAATAAATAAGAATAAAACCCTTCATACTCAAAGAGACATTAATACACAATTTTCAGTAAGGGAAGGACAAGATCCTTCCATTCCACAGTCACTCACAAGTCTTCCCTCTGACACTGAGGACAGAATAAATCGACAGAAACCTTTCAATATCTTCCTTCATAGCAAAAGGTTCAGGGTATGGGCAAGATACAGAGGAAGTCAAGGATAGATCTCAAATGGCACTTATTCCCAGTTCTAGTCCTTTCTGGTGCTATAGGTGCTCCTGTGATTAACATGTCTTTTTAACAACATCCTCCAAGGAAGAACTCTGGGAGAAGCTCTACATAGGAAGCACATAGTGTGAGCTTTCAGTCTTAATATAGTTGAAAACCCAAACAGTTTGAAGCTGGAGAAAAACTCTTGTTGACTTGCCAAGAATCACTGGGACGGTGTGCTCCAAACGGTATCATATAAGTAATAAACTCACAGTGGTGAGATTAGCCTTTGCTTATTTCTTCCCTGAGGAGGAGATATCGATTGTGATTTAAATTCCTCAGGAATAAAAGCCTTTAGTTGGGCAGCAAGTCCTCCCTGTGGGGTAACCAAAGTCAATGGCCAATGGCCAATTTGGCTCTGAGATTGGATTTGAAGCACCTCTGAGATGCATAAATACTGAGCAAAATATGCGGAAGACATACTCTATGATCACCTTGGCCCCAGACAGACATCACATAAACACTTGAGTCTGCTTTTAGGTAAAGGAGACAGGATGGGAGGAGGGGCAACTTGACTGAAATGCTGAGCTATTTTCTTGGGTGTTTGGAGGGATGGAGGGTGTTGTGAGCTGCAGACCTGCAGCCTAATCTTTTCCAAACTCATGCCATCTCAAAAATGGTGACACTATGTTTTAAATCCAACCTAACCCTACAGAGAAATTCTCCTAAGAATATTAAGTAAGAGACATCTACAAAGTGGACCAATTTTCCTGCAGTCAGAATTAAAAGACTTAGAAGCATAGTTTGAGTGTCCTCAGCCTGCTTGACATGGGGAATTCACTGGGGGCTCCTCCTATGTGACCTTGGACTCCAGCTATATTCTTTCTTTTTTTAAGGAAAACTCCTTTCTTTTTTATTATTTTTAAAATTTATTTATTTTGAGAGAGTGAGAGGGATAGCACGAGCAGTGGAGGGGAAGAGAGACAGAATCCCAAGCAAGCTCCTCTATCAGTGCGGAGCCTGAAGCGGGGCTCAAACTCACAAACTGTGAGATCATGACCTTTGCTGAAGTCAAGAGTCAGACGCTTAACCCATTGATCCATCCAGACACCCCTCCATGTATATTCTTTAAAGGAAACAGTCGGTATCTCTGTCACTTTAGACATAATGTGTTCATCATTTCTCATATCTGTGTCCTGTTGTAAAGGACTCATCCAAGCCAGTGGCTTCTCCCTTCAGACCCTATAACCCAAGGCATTGACTTCTTTTCTCCTAATAGTGCTTCTCCATGCTTCTCCATCTTCCAACAACTATGTCCTCTCCAATCACACACACACACACACACACACACACACACACACACATAAATAGAAACAGACTCCAGAGGAGAGTCATATTGTCTTGGTGGAGTAGTGGTAGAATTTGTTGAGTATATTCCCAAATTACAAATCCTAGCAAGAGAATAAAGTTAAATGTCTCTGTAAGAACAAACAATCCTAAAATTTGTGTGGAACCAGAAAAGTCCCTGAATAGCCAAAGCAATCTTGAAAAAGAAAACTAAGGCTGGAGGCATCACAATTCTGGACTTCAAGCTATATTACAAAGCTGTAATCATCAAGACAGTATGGTACTGACACAAAAATAGACACATAGATCAATGGAACAGAATAGAGAACTCAGAAATGGACCGACAAATGTATGGCCAACTAATCTTTGACAAAGCAGGAAAGAATATCCAATGGAAAAAAGATAGTCTCTTCAGCAAATGGTGCTGGGAAAACTGGACAATAACATGCAGAAAAATGAACCTGGACCACTTTCTTACACCATACACAAAAATAAACTCAAAATGGATGAACGACCTAAACTTAATACAGGAAGCCATCAAAATCCTAGAGGAGAAAACAAGCAACAAGCCCTTTGACCTTGGCCACAACAACTTCTTACTAGACACATCTCCAGAGGCAAGAGAAACAAAAGCAAAAATGAACTACTGGGACCTCATCAAGATGAAAACTTCTGCACAGTGAAGGAAACAATCAGCCAAACTAAAAGGCAACTTACAGAATGGGAGAAGATATTTGCAAATGACATATCAGATAAAAGGTTAGTATCCAAAATCTATAAAGAACCCATCAGACTCAACACCCAAAAAACAAATAATCCAGTGAAGAAATGGGCAAAAGACATGAATAGACAATTTTCCAAAGAAGACATCCGAATGGCTAACAGACACTTGAAAACATGCTCAACATCACTCATCATCAGGGAAACACAAATCAAAACCACAATGAGATACTACCTCATACCTGTCAGAATGGCTAACATTAATAACTTAGATAACAACAGATGTTGGCAAGGATGCAGAGAAAAAGGAACCCTTTTGTACTGTTGGTGGGAAAACAAACTGGTGTAGCCACTCTGGAAAACAGTATGGAGATTCCTCAAAAAATTAACAATAGAACTACCCTATGACCCAGCAATTGCACTACTATGAATTTATCCAAAAGATAAGGAGTGCTGATTCAAAGGGGCACATGCACCCCAATGTCTATAGCAGCACTATCAACAATAGCCAAAGTATGGAAGAGTCTATATGTCCATCAACTGATGAATGGATAAAGACGATATGGTATATGTATACAATGGAATATTACTCAGTGATCAAAAAAACCCAAAATCTTGCCATTTGCAACAATATGAACGGAACTAGATTGCATTACGCTAGCCAAAATAAATCAGTCAAAGAAAGAATAATATCATATGACTTCATTCATATGTGGAATTTAAGATACAAAACAGATGAAAATAAGGGAAGGGAAGCAAAAATAATATAAAAACAAAAAGGGAGACAAACCGTAAGAGACTCTTAAATACAGAGAACAAACTGAGGGTTGCTGGAGGAGTGTTGGGTAGGCAGATGGGCTAAATAGACAAGGAGCATTAAAGAGGACACTTGCCGGATGAACACTGGGTGTTATATTAAGTGATGAATCACAAATTCTATTCCTAAAATCATTATTATGCTATATGTTAACTAAGTTGGATATAAGTTGAAAAAATAATAATAAAGAATAAAGAAAGAATAAGCTAAATGTGGTATATCCATATGATAGAATGTTATTCAGCTACAAAGAACAATGAACTATTGACACATGCTACAACATGAATGCACCTTGAAAACATAGTGCTGAGTGAAACCAGACACCAAAGGGTCATATTTATGATCTCATGTATATGAAATGTCCAGAACAGGCAAATCCATAAAGACAGAAAGTAGATTCTTGATTGTCAGGGACGGGGAGAATGAAAAGGACTGCTAACAGGTTTCCTTAGGAGCGATAGGTTTCCTTTAGGAGCGATAAAATGTTCTGGAAGTAGACAGTGGTGATGTTTGCAAAACCTTTTGAATATACTAAAAACCAATATGGTGTATATTTCAAATGGTTAATTTTACGCTGTATAAATTATATCTCAAGTTTTAAAAATAAAATTTAATTGTGGTTATGGTTGTATAACTCTACAAATATACCAAACACCATTGAATTGTATGGTACATGAATTATATCTCTCAACCGATTGAGCCACCCAGGCGCCTCTTATGAATTATATCTCAATAAAGCTACTACAAAAAAAAAATGAGTGTTTCTGTAATAAGTTCCCAAGTTAGGGGAAAAAAAAAAGCCTTGCTTTTAATCTAGTAGAAGAAAAAAATAGAAGCAATATGCATAGATCACCAGCCCTTTTTTTATTTAAAAATTTTTTTAATATTTATTTATTTTTGAGACAGAGAGAGACAGAGCATGAGTGAGGGAGGGGCAGAGAGAGAGGGAGACACAGAATCTGCAACAGGCTCCAATCCCTGGGCTGTCAGCACAGAGCCTGACATGAGGCTCAAATTCATCGACTGCAAAATCATTACCTGAGACGAAGTCAGATGCTCAACTGACTGAGCCACCCAGGCGCCCCACTAGCCCTTTTTTAAGTGTGATGTCTAGGGAAATCCTAGAGCCAGACTGCCTGGGTTCAAACCATGGTTCTGTTATGTACCAGCTGTGTGACATTGGGCAAGTTATTTAACCTCTCTCTGCCTCAGTTTCCATCTCCAAATAATGTTAAGTACAAATATTAATCCATAGTGTTATTTTGAGGGTTAAATAAAATAATAGATGTAAGCACTTAGAATAGTGCCTGGGATATACTAAGCACTGTACATATCAGCTTTTATTAAACTTGGCTTAAGAGGTTGGTTTGTTTCAACACGGATAATTAAAAGTTACTTGAAGGTAGAATAAAAGAAATACATGCATGTGAGATATATAATGGCTTAGCAGTGCCTGGCACATAGTAAGAGAACAAAGAAAGTATTACTATCATTGGCATAGCCACAAGCTCAGCGGTTGGAAGACAGTGCTAAAAAGCTCTGTGTCTTATGGGTACAGATGCTGGACTTCAAAGGAGGTCCAGTTGAAAGGAAGCAATAGGTGGGCAACATTATGTTGTCAACCACATAAAAATCACCTTCACAAATGTCAGGATGAGTGTCCAAATTTGTGAAGGTCAGCATATTCTCTGGAAATAACACTATTTATTTTATTTTATTTTTTAAAAATTAGTGTTTATTTTTGAGAGAGACAGAGACAGAGAGACAGAGCACGAATAAACCTAACCAAAGACGTAAAAGATCTGTATGCTGAAAACTATAGAAAGCTTATGAAGGAAATTGAAGAAGACACAAAGAAATGGAAAAACATCCCATGCTCATGGATTGGAAGAATAAATATTGTTAAAATGTCAATACTACCCAAAGCAATCTACACATTCAATGCAATCCCAATCAAAATTGCACCAGCATTCTTCTTGAAGCTAGAACAAGCAATCCTAAAATTTGTATGGAACCACAGAAGACCCTAAGGTAATGTTGAAAAAGAAAACCAAAGCAGTAGGCATTACAATCCCGGGCTTTAGCCTCTACTACAAAGCTGTAATCATCAAGACAGCATGGTATTAGCACAAAAACAGACACATAGACCAATGGAACAGAATAGAGACTCCAGAATTGGACCCACAAAAGTATGGCCAACTCATCTTTGACAAAGCAGGAAAGAACATCCAATGGAAAAAAGACAATCTCTTTAACAAATGGTGCTGGGAGAGCTGGACAGCAACATGCAGAAGAATGAAACTAGATCATTTTCTTACACCATTCACAAAAACAAACTCAAAATGGATAAAGGACATGAATGTGAGGCAGGAAACCATCAAAACCCTAGAGGAGAAAGCAGGAAAAAAACCTCTCTGACCTCAGCCGCAGCAATTTCTTACTTGACACATCCCCAAAGGCAAGGGAATTAAAAGCAAAAATGAACTATTGGGACCTCATGAAGATAAAAAGTTTCTGCACTGCAAAGGAAACAATCAACAAAACTAAAAGGCAACCTACGGAATGGGAAAAGATATTTGCAAATGACATATCAGACAAAGGGCTAGTCTCCAAAATCTATAAAGAACTCACCAAACTCCATATCTGAAAAACAAATAATCCAGTGAAGAAATGGGCAAAAGACATGAATAGACACTTCCCTAAAGAAGACATCCAGATGGCCAACAGGCACATGAAAAGATGCTCAACGTCGCTCCTCATCAGGGAAATACAAATCAAAACCACACTCAGATATCCCCTCACGCCGGTCAGAGTGGCTAAAATGAACAAATCAGGAGACTCTAGATGCTGGAGAGGATATGGAGAAACAGGAACCCTCTTGCACTGTTGGTGGGAATGCAAACTGGTGCAGCCACTCTGGAAAACAGTGTGGAAAACAGTTCCTCAAAAAATTAAAAATAGGTCTACCCTATGACCCAGCAATAGCACTGCTAGGAATTTACCCAAGGGATACAGGAGTGCTGATGCATAAGGGCACTTGTACCCCAATGTTTACAGCAGCACTTTCAACAATAGCCAAATTATGGAAAGAGCCTAAATGTCCATCCTGATGAATGGATAAAGAAATTGTGGTTTATATACACAATGGAATACTACATGGCAATGAGAAAGAATGTAATCTTGCCTTTTGTAGCAACATGGATGGAATTGGAGAGTGTTATGGTAAGTGAAATAAGTCACACAGAGAAAGACAGATACCATATGTTTTCACTCTTATGTGGATCCTGAGAAACTTTCAGAAGACCATGGGGAAGGGGAAGGGAAAAAAAAGTTAGAGAAGGAGGGACCCAAACCATAAGAGACTCTTAAAAACTGGGAATAAACTAAGAGTTGATGAGAGGTGGAAGGGAGAGGAAAGTGGGTGATGGGCATTGAGGAGGGCACCTGTTGGGATGAGCACTGGGTGTTGTATGGAAACCAATTTGACAATAAATTTCATATTAAAAAAATTAATGTTTGGGGTGCCTGGGTGGCTCAGTCGGTTGGGCAGCTGACTTCGGCTCAGGTCATGATCTCGCGGTCCGTGAGTTTGAGCCCCACGTCGGGCTCTATGCTGACAGCTCAGAGCCTGGAGCCTATTTCGGATTCTGTGTCTCCCTCTCTCTGACCCTCCCCCGTTCATGCTCTGTCTCTCTCTGTCTCAGAAATAAACGTTTAAAAAAAATTAATGTTTACTTTTGAGAAAGACAGAGACAGAGAGACAGAGTGCAAATGGGGGAGGGGCAGAGAGAGAGGGAAACAGAATCTGAAGCAGGCTCCAGGCTCTGAACTGTCAGCACAGAGCCTGACGTGGGGCTCAAACCCATAAACTGTGAGATCATGACCTGAGCCAAAGTTGGGTGTTTAACCAACTGAGCCACCCAGGTGCCCAAACACTATTTTTAAAAAATGTTTATTTATTTATTTTGAGAGAGAGAGCAAGAGAGAGCGAGCAAGAGAATACCAGACAGGCTCCATGCTGTCAGCTCAGAGCTTGACATGGGGCTCAATCCCGTGACTATGAGATCACGACCCGAGCCAAAATCAAGAGTCCAATGTCCAACCAACTGAGCCACCTAGGTGCCCCTGGATGTAACACTATTAAAATGACAATGACATAATGCATCTATCTCCAACACACACCTACAATCCTTCCCTCCACAACTCCCTCTAATGTACTCAATTATTTCATTGGAAAGAATGTGACGAAAATCCCAGGCAATCATTAAATTGTGAGTCATATAATCTCTAAAGGTGGAGATGAACTCATCCAACCCCACTTGTTGAGTGAAGGTGAGGATGAGGAAAATGACTGGTGGGTCGTATTGTAAAAAGAAGAGTTGCCCCAGGTCCCACAGCCAGCCAGTGGCAGAGCCAGATTAGATGCAGACTTCCTGATTCTAACTCCTCCCTGTGCTACACTGCCTCTTATTCCATTCTCTTCACCACTCAACTCAGAATCTTAAACCCTATAGCACAACCAGTGTCTCTGTGCATCTCTGGAACATACTCCTTCTCCAAGATGCCACACCCTTATGGACTTTTAAATCCTTGTTGGCTGCTGCCACCTAGGGAATTAAAGTGAGTTATTTTCCTTGGGCTGTTGTCTTGGGACAGCGGCCATACATATGAATTCTGTTCAGTGTCTATCTCCTTAATGATCATCCTTAATGCTCAGCTCATCAATTAGAAGAATTATTCATATCCAAGATATTCAGGTAATACCCATCTGATCCTTGTTGATGAACATCCTTTTGTTTGTTCTTTGGAATATTGTTATTCCAAACTCTGGGGTTTAAGAATATTACTCTGGGGTTTAAGAATATTACTCCAGGAGTGTTGATTGGTAGCTGAGATCCAGTTTGATGTCTGATCTTTTTCAAGGTGCTGGTAAGAAGGGACTGATCTACTTCATCCCCAACATTGTAGATAGGTGCGTATCACACCAAGTGACTCAGATTCAGTGTGTTAAGACCAATTAACTCAAGTTCAGTTTTAACCATACTTCCACATTCCCTCGATCACTCCTCACATCATAGTTTTATACCCAGAGGCTAGTAGTTGACAACAAAATAGCCATTCACTCCCTCAATCTCGGTAACTTGAAAGCATTCACTGAACCAGAAACACCCACAAACTACTAGATCCCGAGGGATGAGCCCCTCGACTTGTCACAGAAATGATGAAAGGGACTTCTGACAAACAATCACAGTCCAGGTTGGCTTCCTATGCAATTAAAACCAGACTCCAGAAATTTCCAATTCAGGAAGAGGACAAATGAAAATAAGCATAGTCAATTATTTTTCTAAGCAGGGAAAGTTAGAAACCTTCCTGTTTTAGCATGTAAGCTTTTTTGCCAGCTGCATCATTATACAGTGCCACACAGAGATATCATCGTTCCCCCTTTTGCTATTGTTTTAGATTTTTAAGAGATCTTCTAAATAATCTTATAGGCCTGAGATTTTCTCCATAGACTTAATGCTCTCATGATGCAAAGGATAACACAGTGGTTTAAATACCTGGACCTATAGACAGTTACACTTCAGTTCAAATCCCCACTTGACCACTTGCAAGCTGTATGGCCTTGTGTAAGTTTCCTAACAATCCTAAGAGTCAGGTGCCTCATCTCTGAAATGGTGATAAGAATACCAATGTCGGTGACAGCTGCTGTGAAGGTTGAGGGTAAGGAAGGCTTGGCCCTCAGCACATTGCTTGCTTGGTCTGCAAGTAAGTGATCAGTAAAAGTCAGCTGTTATCATCATTTGCATAGTCATTGCCAATATAAAGATCCTGCATTACACGGGGAAGCTAGAGAATAGGGAAGAAGATTTCAGGTAGTTCTGGAAAAGTAGACAAAAGCGTTGAAGCCAGGATTGGAAAATATGCTAGTTTTTAATTCAGAATGTCGAAGTTCAAATGCCAGATCTGGATGACCATGAGAAAGGTACTTAGCTTCTCTTGTCTTTGGTTTCCTCCCGTGTCAAACGAAAATAGTACTAGAAAGCCTGCAAATTGGAGCAAAGATTAAGTGACATGACACTAAGAGGGTTCAGCCCAATACCTGGCCCACAGGGAGCAAGCTTCCCTGCCCTTGTCCTACAACTCTCAGGGTCCTTGCCCTTTGCCCTACCCCTGCGGAGAAGGTGGGTGGGGCTAGCCCTCACGGAGAATGCTCTGGGGAAACCTGGCTTCATGCTTTCAATCTTTTTATCCCATAATCCCAAATATAAAGAAGGCCCTCAGAGGTTCTCTCTTAAGCATTTGAGGGAAGAAAGCAGGTTACAGTGTCTGGAAGACTTGAGACAGGCAGGCCCAAGAACGTGAGGAGCACGAGCAAATTCTGGTGCTGGCCATGAGCCACAAATTTGTGTATGGGGCCAGGAACGGATAGGGGACGCTGTGGAAGTAGGACCTGGGGTTACCTCTGACCAGTGTCCCTGGCTTGGTGGCTCCCTCTCCCCCTGGGTCTTGGCAGCCTGAGCTGATATACCACTGTTTACTGAGAGATAAAAGCTCTCTGAAATATAGGCAGTATTTTCACTCCAGGTGTATTTTTAAAAGATGGCTCGATTTGGATGCAACATTTTTTCCAAACTGAAGCAATATTTAGACAGTGTGTTAATGTATTTAAGTCAGTAAGCATGCCCATTAGTGAGCGTGTGCTTGTGCGCATGCACACATGCGCCTAGGTGCAAAATGTTCTCCTGCACAATGCACAGCATGCTCACACAAGTAAGTTAGTTGTCTTAAAGTGAACAGTTACATGTTTGGGACATCACATCCCAGAACTCTCCAAGGACTAGGATGTAGGGACTGCTAGGGTTATGAAGGTCAAGGCCAGGTCAACACACACTCTATCATTCCTTAAGTAACTAGCTCTTTGACCTCCCTCCCCCAAAAGCACAACAGCTTCTAACCCCCACTCTCAATACCACACTGAATGCTCCCTCCACCCTAAAGCCATATCCCCAGCGATGCGGGTCCTTCCATCACTCTTCTGAGGTGAGCGATGCCGAGCGCGCCCCCTAGTGGCCTAAGAGTGGTAATTGCACTCCCAGCCCTTTTGTTCTTTGTTGATTGACGGTTTTACCAGCCAGGCTGTGGTCAACCTCAAGTGTCAAATTCAAGGATATTTTTGGGTTGCAGTGCGGACATTTAGTCATATCTGGTGAGGAGTGTAAAAGCCTTTGGGTCTGTGTGGCGCACATTTTTCTGTTTGGTGTATCTTCTTTAGAGTTTCCTTTTTCCACAAAGCTTGTTATGTGAAAAGGGCTGGTGGCCTCCGCCTCCCGTGCCAGCCCGCACCCCAGATTTTCCCACTCGAAAAGTCTGTCCCTTCTACCAAGGTGCCTCTCCACGCTAACCTGTAGCTACAATCAAGGGAATGGTGCAGTGCACATGAGAGAATTTGTCCTAGACGGCCAAAACCTCAGGACTCCAGGAAAATCCTGTGTTTAAGTTTTGGTTCTGCCGAAATTCATTCCCGTCTCTTAATTCAGACTTCCCAGAAACTGATCTAATCGACACTTTTATGAGCCTTCATGTACAACTTCACCACAGCAAGCAAATAGCTCTATCGCCACTTACCAGAATATTTGTGGAATTTGCTTGCTCAAGGTATCATTCCCGTAATAAAGGCCACACAGGAATTACCATGTAATGTAGACATCTGTTTTCAGGGGCCCCACAGTTCGTTGTACCTCCCATGACTCTAATGGCTATGGAGTCAGTCCCTAGAGTAGGAGCTCCTTAGCCCAGAGATTTATGTCTTCATAAATCACGATTCTCAGCACCTAGCACAGGGCCCAATACATGCTACAGACTGAATTGTGCCCCATCACCAAGTCCGTATGCTAAAACCTTAACCCCCAGTATGACTATATTTGAAATAGAGCCTTTAGGCAGATGATTAAGATCAAATGAGGCCATGGGGATGGGACTCTAACCCAATAGGACTAGTGTCCTTATAAGAGAGATAACAGAGATCTTTCTCTCTCTTCGTGAACATAGAGGAAGGGCCATGTGAGGACACAGGGTGAAGGTAGTCTTCCACAAGCCAGGCAGAGAGACCTCATTAGGAAACAACTTGCTGGCACCTTGACCTTGGACTTCTAGCCTCCAGAACTATGAGAAAATAGATTTCTGTCGTTTAAGCTGCCCAGTCGGTGGTATTTTGTTATGGCAGCGTGTGCAGTCTAATACAGAAAGGAAAGCTCTTTAACAAACCTCCTACAACCAGACCACAGTACAGTTCTAATTTCCAAAGAAGGAGAAGGATGGAAACTAATACGTATTGAGAACTGATGTAAGGGGCGGCTCTGTACCAGCTGCTTCTCAGAGACGTTCACCCATTGTTTTCCTATCAACTAAGCCCTCCAGGGAAACTTGTGTACATCCATCAGACGCCCATGGGTGAAGCATTTCCCCTGTGCTGTTTCCCCCCCCACTAGAACTTTCCCAGATGTTGACTGTCAGTGATTTCATGGGTATGTGAGCTTGAAATCAACTTTTCACTAGGTGAGATGAAAATTAGGCAGCACGAAGCTCTCCCCTGCTCCCCTCCAACCCGTGTTGCTCCTTGACATTCTCATGAATGTCTGCGAGCTCCCAGGAGGGAATGCTGCGTTTCTCACACTGCGTTGGATTTTATGGCCTTTGTTCCATTTTGATCAACAAAATTTAGTGAGAAAACCAAGCTTCCTGTGAGGAATGAGCCAAAACCAGTGTCAGGTTCTCACCATGAACCTTATCTTTCCCTTTAATAACAGACACCAGGCCACCTGCAAAAACATATCCACAGTTACTGATGACTTTTTAGAAAATAAATATTCACTACAGCTTTGTGAGGGAGCAAAGGCTGTTGCCTCTGAACTTCAAGTGGCCATCTTTGATCATGGAAGCCGTATACGTGGGTAAGAGAAGAGAGCTGTTCAGGCTCACATCCCATGCAGGGCTCCTCTGGAGATGCCGGCCTTGAATCCTGAGTGCCATTCACCAGATGCTAGATGTGAGGCCTTGAGCACGTTACCTCATCTCTTCGTGTCTTAGGTTTCCGATCTCAAAACTGGTGATGATAATACCATAGTGAGGATTAAATGAGCTAGGGCATACAAAACACTCTCAAGAGTGCCTAGCAAAGAGTAAGTGTTCAATAAGTGTTCAGTAGTAGCTGTCCTTCCATCAGGAAGAGAATAAAAGGGAAAGTGATTGTTAAAAAAGTGTAATCTTGGGGCGCCTGGGTGGCTCGGTCGGTTAAGCGTCCGACTTCGGCTCAGGTCATGATCTCGCGGTTCGTGGGTTCGAGCCCCGCGTCGGGCTCTATGCTGACAGCTCAGAGCCTGGAGCCTGTTTCAGGTTCTGTGTCTCCCTCTTTCTCTGCCCCTCCCCCGCTCATGCTCTGTCTCTCTCTGTCTCAAAAATAAATAAACATTAAAAAAAATTTTTTTAAAAATGTAATCTTCTTGTGGGGGGGCTGGGTGGCTCAGTTGGTTAAGTGTCCAGTAAGTGATCATTAAGCATCCAACTCTTGATTTTGGCTCAGGGTATGGTTTCATGGTTCATGAGTTTGATCCCCACGTCGGGCTCTGTGCTGACAGCCCAGAGCCTTCTTGGGATTTTCTCCCTCTTTCTCAGCCTCTCCCCTGCTTGTGCTCTCTCTGTCTCAAAATAAATAGATAAACTTAAAAAAAAAATGTAACCTTCTCTATAAAATAATTCTTGCAAGATTTTTCCTGCAGCTTATTTTGTTGGCTTATTGTAAACATACACACACACACACACACACACACACACAGTACATGTAAAGGATAGTATTTTAAGATGTTAACATCTTTTCCCCGTGTTTTCTTAGGAGAGCCTCTCCCTCCCCCATTCAGTTGGAGGTTTTGATCAAGCCAGGTAAGGGTAAAACCAGAGAAAAGGACAAGGTATGCCCTTGGCGACTAAAGTCAGAGTTTGATTTGTAAATCCTAGACCAGGACAGGAAGCCCGTGAATAAACAATAGATTTGGCACACAGCAGGTGATGCAGGAGGTAGTTTGCCTGCTTCAGGGAGCAACACATTCTCTGGGTAGAAACACAAAAGATCGCACTGAGAAGAGGCTCCGTGCTGTGCCCACGCCTGCCCCAGCCCCCAGCCAGTCTTGGGGGAGGGGGGCAAAAACCCACAGGAGGGCTCAGGATATCCCGGTGAAGCTGAGGAGGGCAACAAGCGTTTTGCAGCAACCCCAAATGCAACATGGGACATGGCTACAGGAGTACCCAGGCAGCGGGGGCTGAGATTTTAGCAAGGACAATGTTAGTGATGAATTGCGAGACTTCGCGCCTTCCTCGCCTCCCTCCTAATCCAGCCTCACCACAAAACTTTCTGGAATTTGCCTACAATATTGGATAAGGAATTAGGGTCCTCAATTAGCTGAGCCCAGGACCATCATACACAGGAATGCAGGCTGTTCCTTGCATCGAGATCCCCAGTCCAGGCAGCAGGAAGAGGCCAAAATCTGGTTGGCACTTGGCCATCACACGTTGCTGGTTATGGGGCTGCATTGGCCTGAAGGGGCACCTGTTCCGATTTGCACAGTGATGCTATAGGCTAGTGGTGGCTGGGCTGAGCGAAGCTGGATTGAAACAGAGATCCTTCTGGATTGACTGAAAAGTTTTCATCACAAGCAGATTGGGGCTCACAGTAGAAATTAATTTGTACTATATAAAAATAGAGTCACATCTTTTGCACATCTGAACCCGTGGCCTGAGGTTTGTTACCTTTATATAGAGAAAAGTATAAAGAAACCCACTCCTCCCTCCCCACACACAAACCCACCTCTAATTGCATCACAGTTAATTTGAGGGTAGATTTTTTTCCAGTCTTTTCTTGCTGTATTTTTCTCTAATTAATATCACACAGAATATGCTCTTTGGTATCACGCATTTTCTGCCTACAGTTCCATCATGAGGGAAATCACGTACACAGTGGACCTCGACCTTGTGTGCATTTTTGAAACAATGGGGTGCTTACATAAGTGTCAGTCCCCAAGGCCAACTCCCAGGCCGATGGCATGAGAAACGCCCATGTCACCAGGTGCCACATCACTAATTCAAGGTGCACAAATATTTAGAGTAGAGAAGGTGTCTGAAGATTGACTCTTTGAGAGCTCCTTACTTGGATCAGTGCTTTTCGAAAGTTAATGTGGTGTGACCCACCTGGAGGCGTTAAATGCAGACTCTGACTCAGCAGGGCAGGGGTGGGGTTTGAGATTCTGTCTTTGCCACAGATGATTCCACTGGTCAGTGACCCACATTCCAAGTACCACAGGCTTAGAGGTTGGGAAGATGAAGAAGAACCAGAAAAATCATTTCTTTTTTAATTTTTATTTGAGAGAGAGAGAACGCGTGCACGCAAGCAGGGGAGGGGCAGAAAGAGAGGGAGAGAGAGAGCATCCCAAGCAGGCTCCACACTTTCAGCATAGAGCCCCATACAGGGCTCAGTCTCACAATCTTGGGATCATGACCTGAGCTGAAATCAAGAGTTGGATGCCTAACCGACTGAGCCACCCAGGTGCCCTGAGAAATCATTTATATTTGAAGCACTTTCTAAATTTACTAAAAACTGCTTCTTAATATTTATGTATTTCCATACAATGAATAAGCCATATATTTTCTTTTTTAAAAAATTTTTTTAATGTTTACTTATTTTTGAGACAGAGAGAGAGAGACAGAGCATGAATAGGGGAGGGTCAGAGAAAAGGAGACACAGAATCCGAAGCAGGCTCCCAGGCTCCGAGCTGTCAGCACAGAGACGGACGTGGGGCTCGAACTCACAGACGGTGAGATCATGACCTGAGCCAAAGTTGGATGCTTTATCCACTGAGCCACCCAGGCACCCCCATATTTTTTCTTAACCATTCCCCTATTGTTTGTCATTTAAATTGTTTTCAACTTTGTTATAGCGGATGCAGCAAAAAACTCCTTTGTGTGTACTTCTTTGTCAACAATTTTTTTAATGTTTATTTATTAAAAAAAATTTTTTTAACGTTTATTTATTTTTTGAGGCAGAGAGAGACAGAGCATGAACGGGGGAGGGTCAGCGAGAGAGGGAGACACAGATTCTGAAACACACTCCAGGCTCTGAGCTGTCAGCATAGAGACCAATGCGGGGCTCGAACTCACAGACTGCGAGATCATGACCTGAACTGAAGTTGGACGCTTAACCGACTGAGCCACCCAGGCGCCCCATAATGTTTACTTATTTTTGGGAGAGAGACAGACAGAGACAGAGACAGAGCATGAGTGGGGAGGGGCAGAGAGAGAAGGAGACACAGAATCTGAAACACGTTCCAGTCTCTGAGCTGTCAGCACAGAGCCAGATGTGGGGCTCGAACTCAGGAACAGTGAGGTCATGACCTGAGCCAAAGTCGGGCACTTAACCAACTGAGCCACCCAGGCACCTCATTCTTTGTCACCAACTTTTAAATGAGCAACTAATTGAGGAAGTGATGGAGGTGGTGAAGCAGGCCCAGAGGAGCACAACCATTCAAGGCACACATGCCCTTCCAGCATGGCCAGCATCACTGTGTCCTCGGGGAAGGTGAACCATGTTTCCTTGCCTCAGTTTTCTCTGCTGTAAAATGGGCTCTTTCTTTTCTCATATCTTACACTGAAAGGAATGAGTAAGTGATCTCTAAGTCAATACTTCCTTCTGCAGAGCCACAGTGTTATGAAATATTTGCCACAGCTCAGGAACGGTGGCCGAATATGCCCACTGCAATCCCTGACATCGCCTGGCCCCACAGCCTACCAGATGCAGGATCATGGGTGCCACAGTAGTGAATAAACATGGGGATTTGGCCCACCCTTGGCCGTTTGGATTTCAAGGGTAGGAGGTCTGAAAGACATGAAAAAAAAAAAAAAAAAAAACAGCTGAATTCCAAGGCACTCCTTCAGATAAAATTTCCTTTAAAACATTTGTACCATTCTTCATCAATATTTATAAAGTGATCACTCGATGTGGCTACATTCCTCTCAGGCTATGTGTATGACACACCCATAATACCTGATCAAAATACAGTTGTTGTTTGCTGGGAGAGAGGAGCACTTTTACGGGCAAAGTCCTGTGAAGATAAAGAACCAAGTCAGCCCCACACAGCAAAAAATTAAAAGCAAAATCAGGTACATGAGCACAAAAAGATGAATGCAATTTCTCAAGGTTAGAAAAATCATGGGATTCAGGGTCCTGGGTTTGATTCTTGATTGGCCTCTTGTTGCAGAGATTAACAAGCAAGGTAATTTGCCACTTGGAGCCCCAGTTCCTTCCTCATGGGGTACTATGGAAGTTCTCATGAGTGCAGAGAACAGTACAACTTTTCTAGAAGGAGTTAGTTGATCTCTCTGGCCCTTTAAGCAAACAGAATGTTAGTAACATGTTGAAGATTGAGGCCTCTTAGGATTTCCTCCCATATTCTCAGTCGAATCTTTGAGACACAGCCGGAAAGGGATCTAGCTTCCAAGTAAGCCCATCAGGAGATGTCATGTGGTGCCCCCAATTTCCAAACCACTCATCTCTGGGGTTGTTATTCTCATCCCTCGCTTCTATCAGAATTGCCTGAGAAGAATTTTTTAAATGCCAGTGTGCAGGCCCCACTCGCAACCAACGATGACCATGCTCAAGGTATTGCTGAGAGTTCCCAAATGATGCTGACGTACAGACTGAGCTCAGAACCACTGACTTATATACAGTCTTAAGACACCTATTAAAAATCCAGGGCAGGTAAAACTGTAAGTCATTTTCCTTCCAACGACCCCAGTTGCAAGAAACTTATCACATTAGCTTGTCACTCCCTTGCAGTGCACTGTAGGAAAGGACAGAAGCAGATGATTCTGAACATCCCAATGAGGCACAACAGAAAGAAGTCTAGAGCACCATGGAAGCATTGGACCTCTATGAAGATTCAGAGAGAGGAGGGAAGAGGGAAGAGGCAGTGAGATAATAAACCTGTACGTCCTCAACTACCATTTATTGAATCATTACCAGGTACCAAGCTCTGTACATGAAGCATTTCATGTTTTGTTCTTCTTTTTTTTTTTATTTTTTTTTTAATGTTTGTTTTTGAGAGACAGAGAGAGAGACAGAGCACGAACAGGGGAGCTGCAGAGAGAGAGGGAGACACAGAATCCAAAGCAGGCTCCAGGCTCCTCGCTGTCAGCACAGACCCCAGCACGGGGCCTGCACCCCTGAACCGTGAGATCGTGACCTGAGCTGAAGTTGGACCCTTAACCGCTGAGCCACCCAGGTGCCCCTCACATTTTGTCCTTACAGTACTCACATGGAGGCTGGAGACAGGGGCAGACAGAGATAGTGGTTATGGAGTAATAAAATAGTGCAGCTTTTCTGGAAACCAATTGGACAATATGTGTCAAGAGCTCTCAAAACGTTCGCATTCTTTGGCCAAAGAATTTCACGTCAAGGTGACAATCCCACGAAAAGGGTCCCAAATGCAGATGGTCCTTTTGTTCCCAAACATATGCATTGCAGCATGGTTTATATTAATAAGAACTTGGGAATAACCTAACTACCCAATGAAATGGATGGTGATTACATAGATGTTGCCACATCGCACACCGGAGTTTAATGCGACCATTAAAGACGTTTTCCTCCATGAACAAATTTTATGACACCGTAATTTTATATTATAAAATAGGAAGTAAAACAGAGTAAGAGAGCAAATGGTCACGTGATTCAAAATTCCAACTATGGAAAATGACTGTAAAATGTGTGATATTTCAAAGCTCGTTGCCATTGGCAGAACTCCATTTGTACCCATGTCTCCTTCAGAGAGCAAAACTCCCAAAGGTTGCGAGTATATTGCCGAAACGAAAATCTTTTTTTTTTTTAATTTTTTTTTCAAAGTTCATTTATTTTTGGACAAAGAGAGACAGAGCATGAACGGGGGAGGGGCAGAGAGAGAGGGAGACACAGAATCGGAAACAGGCTCCAGGCTCTGAGCCATCAGCCCAGAGCCCGACGCGGGGCTCGAACTCCCGGACCGCGAGAGCGTGACCTGGCTGAAGTCGGACGCTTAACCGACTGCGCCACCCAGGCGCCCCGAAACGAAAATCTTTTAAGAGTAAACACTGGAACTGAGCGCGCTGTGGTGCCCTGTTTGGGTTGATGCGCTAAAGGCTGGAGCGTGCGTTTCCCCCTACAAACAAACCCAGGCAGGGAGGCAGATGTAAACAGGGAGAGGAAATGGAAAACAAATGACAACTGATTTGTCATAGGACCAAAATATTTGTTTCCCAAGTTTTCCTCACTCCTGGAATCAGGTTCTCTGTGGGTGTGAAAAGAAGAGCGGCTGAGAAAGAAGGGCAGATTTGCAGAGAAGACAAAAGGACGCGGAGAAGGTGGGGGGTGGGAAGCAAACAGGATCCCGCTGCGTGCTTGTGTGGGCATCCTGGACTGCCGACCCAGGCTATTTTTATGACAGATAGACAGATGATACATAGTAATGATGTGCATGACAGTTATACGATGAAGAATATAATTGTGACATATCAGAAAACAGGATACTTTTTTCAGTTCTTCAATCTGGAAAGTAGGAGTTATTTCAACGCAGCAAAAGTGAAAATATGGGAAGCTGAGCCTCAAAAGAAAATACAAGACTCTGACAGTGTGTCAGGTGGCTGTTTAATTGAATATAAAATCGCTCTCCCGAGTATTTCAGAGCCAGGCAGATGATTTTTAGTCTAAAAACTAAGTGGTTAAACTGGGCTCTGGGGTCCTTTGAGAATATCAGTGTTTTTTAAAGATTTCTTGTATTCCAGATGTTTAATTTCTTGTCCAAATCTCTTTGATCAGGGCGGATCCACCTGGAAACATATCAAAATGCAGCTTTCCTATGAGGTTTTCTCTTTCCTTATCACATCTGGGCTCCTATTAAGTCAGAGCCCTCCCAGTGACTTGTCCTTCAGCATAATGGCCCCTTGTTGCAAGGCAGATTGTATGTACATTTAAATTAGTTATAAAAGTTTGTAAAAATTGCTTAAAGTATCTACTCCTCTTTTCCACCGTTAACAGGAATCACTATCCCCCAGCCTTTGCGATCATCTTTGCTTTGCTTTTTTTTTTAATGTTTATTTATTTTTGAGACAGAGAGAGAGAGAGATGGAGTGTGAGCAGGGGAGGTGCAGAGAGAGAGGGAGACAGAATCTGAAGCAGGCTCCAGGCTCTCAGCTGTCAGCAGAGAGCCCGATATGGGGCTCGAACCCTCAAACTGCGAGATCATGACCTGAGCCGAAGTCGGATGCTCAACCAACTGAGCCACCCAGGCACCCCTCATGTTTGCTTTTAACTGCCAAACCAAATAACTGTAACTTCAAGAAATCCAGCACGGGGCACCTGGGTGGCTCAGTCGGTTAAGTGTCTGACTTCAGCTCAGGGCATGATGTCACGGTTTTTAAGTTCAAGCCTTGCATCGGACTCTGTGCAGACAGCTCAGAGCCTGGAGCCTGCTTTGGATTCTGTGTGTGTGTCTCTCTCTGCCCCTTCCCAGCTCTCTCTCTCTCTCAAAACTAAATAACTGTTAAAAAAGAAAAAAAGAATCCAGCACCTTCCACAAGTTTTTCTGGGAGCACTTACATTATCCTGGTATTCCCCTGTCACCTGTCACGCCAAACCTCTCCTGGTCTCGTTTCCATCCCCTCTGCTTTCCTCATCACTGCTCTTACCAGCTGTGTCCTTTCCATGACCACTTTGTGCCCAGTGTGGACACACTACCCTTTTCTTCACTCTCCAAGTCAATGCCGTTTCCTATAACAGACCTGTACTGGATGTTTGGAGGTAAGAGAGAAGAATCCTAGCACAGATTAAGGAAAAATTCAAACTGAGATATGCAACATCAGTGTTCTTGAATTTCGCTGGGCATGCTTTCCCAGCTTGCTTTCTTGCCATGTGTTAGAATGAGAACTAGAGGATGGGATGTGGGGGAGGTAGAAGAGAGCCATCATCACTACGGCAAGACCAAGTCTGGGTCGCAGATCAATTCCAGGACCCACATGGCCCAGACTCATACTGTATTATATTCAAAGAAACGGTTCAGGAGCAAAAAGACGTTTCGATCTATAATTGCATCTGCTGAAGGATTTGAAAGGCATTTGGCCCATTGCCCTCGGAACCCTCCTCCCCTCTGCCGCTCCTGCTGTCACCTCCTATGGGTATTCTGGAGCCTCCCACTCTAAAACTCCTTGCTCTCAGTTCTCCATGACTCTTCCCAATGCCCAGCCAAAGTGGATTCTTTTTTTTTTTTTAAGTTTATTTTGAGAGAGAGAGAGAGAGAGAGAGAGAGAGAGAGAGCAGGCAGAAGAGGAGCAAAGGGAGAGGGAGAGAGAGAGAAGCCCAAGCACACTCCATGTTGTCAGGGCAGAGCCCAACGCGGGGTTCAAACTCGTGAGCTGCGAGATCGTGACCTGAGCTGAAATCAAGAGTCAGACGCCTAACTGACTGAGCCACCCAGCCAGCCCCCGACGTGGATTGTCTCCTTTTCTATCAGACTCTCCTGTTTCCATCAGTTCAGCCTCTCGGGCCTCTTTTAGTTTTGGTTTTGTCTACTTCCAGGATTCAGCATGATAGAAAAGAACGCAGGAGTTGATCATCAAGCAAGAATTGTCACCTACTGAGAAGCTGGGAAGGGGAAGAGGAGCAGGGGGCGGAATCTGAACGCATCTACATTGATCATCCCTGTCCCTGTGCATTCACATTTTTCTCTGCTGTAGTGTAGCAGCCGAACCCACCTTGGGAGGTTAGGAACATAATAACGGCCTGTTAGGAAGGCCGCATCAGGACCGTCCTAGCAGTGGGGAGTCAATAGAACAATGGTTCTCCGAGTGTGGTCCCTGGACCAGCAGCCTCAGCACTGCCTGGTAACTTGTTAGAAATGTAGTCCTCCAGACCCCACTGCAAACCTACTGAGTCAGACACCCCGGAGTGGAGCCCACCACCGTTTCAACAAGACTTCCACGCCATTCTGAGGCAGCTAAAGTTTCGGAAGTAAATTTGTTTTCCTAGCCTGGAATTCTCCAGACCAAGGAACCCATTGGACCTGATTCCTGTTCCGTCTCTGCCTCTTTCTAGCTCCACGACCTCCAAGCTTATTCTTGGCCAATTGTGGGGTCAAATTTGCTTCCCTAATGCCCACAGGCTCTATGAAAATCAGCACCCTTGAAATAGGGTAAAGCTCTCTGATGAGACGCAGAAGGTCCATTAGGCAAGTGGCTCACTTATAGCCAGGACAGGACCCCAGCAAGGGGTTAAAACAAAAAGTTGAAGCAATGTTTCAATTTTAAATACATCTCTCTCTCTCTCTCTCTCTCTCTCTCTCTCTCTCCTCATCACTTCCTAACCTCTCCTACTCTCCAGCAAGCTCCTAATTATTATGAGTTAGAGTCCTCAGTAGCATTTTTTTTTTTTCATTTTAAGTCATTTAAAACTTGCCCTAGAAGCTCTGTCCCTGGGGAGTGCAGCCTTAACCCATTGCCCCTTAGTGCCTGAGCAGAAGGGTTTTGGCCAACTGGAGGACCGCTTCTGCCTGGTTTCTGATTCTCTGGGCTCTGGGCTTTTCTGGAGAAAGTAGCAAATAACCCTGGTTGACGTTGGGCACATCCTCATATGCGGCATAAGCCAGAAGCCATAAAGGGGGAATGAAAGTGTGGTTCCAGAGAGCCAAGAGATACACCCGGAACGGACTTGCACACATGCTGGAAAGAAGAAAGGCAGGAAATAGGAAGCCATCTCCACACCCTGGAAATGCACTCACGCTCTCCCAAAGAAATTTTCTGCTACCTAAACAAAAGCTTCCCAAATATGAATGTGCATATGAATCACCTGGGGATCTTATTAAAATGCACATTTTGATTAAGTCGGTCCGGGCGGGCCTGAGATTCTGAGATTTCTAACTGGCTCCCTGGAGATTCTGAGTCTAGTGGTGCAAAGACCACATTTTGAGTAGCAAGAACCTAACTCCTCCATTTCTGAGGTCCTTCACTAAGGGAAGGAACTGTAAAAACCCAAGAGATTCATTAGCTGGGAATAATACCAAGCATTTCTGCTGAGTGTTATAATCAGCAGAGTATAAATTAAAATATTACTTTGCTTGGATTCTGTTTCCACCTCTTTCAGAAAACAAGTATTTTGAGTAGTACGAGTGTGCTGTTGCTGCATGTGCGTCTATGGGTATTATAGTTCCATTGTTTTAGCTGAGTTTCTGCTTGAATAGAAAACTAATTCTAAGGAGCATGATACAGGGGTATAAGTGTTACTCCTAGCGGTTCAGTAGGTAGACCACGGGGTTCAGAACCAGGTAACTGAGGTTCCCGGCGTCGGGCCGGCTATTTTCCAGAATGCCACTTAGGTCAGTGCTTCTCATGATAACACTCCCTCACAGAAAGAGACCTTTGAATCCTTTCGTTGGAACCAAAGACACGCTGAAGATCTTTGCTTCCGGTGCTTCTGCAGTGACCTAATAAAGCACACCAGGACTTCTGTTGCTCCTGGCTATCATTTATTTAGCACCTACCATGTACCAGATACTATGCTGAGGGCTTTGCAAATATCTCAGTGAACTTGACAACTTGCTAGGTAGTTTATTACCTCTATGTTAGAGATGAGGGAAATAAAAATGCCTCCCTGCTAGAGTTTGCTCCTCATTCATCTTTCTTTTCGTCTTTTTTTTCTTTTTTTTTTTTATATTTTCTTTTATTTTTGAGACAGAGAGAGACAGAACATGAGTGGGGGAGGGTCAGAGAGAGAGGGAGACACAGAATCCGAAGCAGGCTCCAGGCTCTGAGCTGTCAGCCCAGAGCCTGACGCGGGGCTCAAACTCACAGCCGGTGAGATTGTGACCTGAGCCGAAGTCGGAAGCTCAACCGACTGAGCCACCCAGGTGCCCCTCGTCTTTTTTTCTTAATGTGTATATATTTTGAGAGAGAGAAAGAACGAGCGGGGGTTGAGGGGGGAGAGAGAGAGAGAGAGAGAGAGAGAGAGAGAGACACAGAATTGGAATTGGAAGCAGGCTCCAGGCTCTGAGCCTTCAGCACAGAGCCCGACGGAGCCCAGTGCAGGGCTTTGAACTCATGAACTGTCTCATGAACTGTGAGATCATGCCCTCAGCCGAGGTCAGATGCTTAACCGACTAAGCCACCCAAGCACCTCAACTCCTCATTCATCTTTTTTTTTTTTTTTTCAACGTTTATTTATTTTTGAGACAGAGAGAGACAGAGCATGAACGGGGGAGGGGCAGAGAGAGAGGGAGACACAGAATCGGAAACAGGCTCCAGGCTCTGAGCCATCAGCCCAGAGCCTGACGCCCAGAGCCTGACGCGGGGCTCGAACTCCTGGACCGCGAGATCGTGACCTGGCTGAAGTCGGACGCTTAACCGACTGCGCCACCCAGGCGCCCCTCCTCATTAATCTTTCAATGGGCTACTTACCAGCCCATGATACCAGCTCCTTCTCCCTTGCTAGAAATTTGCTTTCTTCACCACGTAAGTAACTTGTGGCTTTTGACGAAGCAAGTCTCCATGGCAGCATTAACCCTTTCTGAGTCAAAATGCCTTCGACCATCCGTTGGAGAACATGGGCCCTCTTACCAGAAAAATTCATACAAGCAAATACACCAGGTTGCATTCAACTTCAGGGTGCCAAGCAAAGAACTTCTATCCTGCAGAGTTGAGGAAGACAAAGAGAGCTTTTACGGGCTTCGAACTGAACACGACCTGCTATTCCAAGCACTGATCTGAAATGTTTTCCTTAGCCATTTTCCTGATCATTTTAGTTTTCAAATATTTATATTGATAAAAGATTAAACAAGCCCTAAATGTCAAAAATGTTTCTTGGCACCAGGGTGCCTATAGAGTTTCCAAATTTTTTTTAGGCACCAGTCATCAAAGAGACTGTCTTTTATAAGTAGGCAACATCAGTTGAGACTAGCGAATGTCCTGAGAATGCTTGCTTCTCTTTCTCTTGGTATCTAAATGAAACAAGATACTTAAAGCATAACAACATTACTGCTCCCTCCTGGTTTTTTGACATAAGAAGAGACTTGAGCTGTTGACAAAAAATACAGAGGTGGGAAACACAGAGTTTGGTGGTTTCTATAACCCCCAAATATGAAAAAACTGAAGCAGGAAATGGGGAGAGAGGGGGAAAGGGAGGGAAAAAAGACAGAGAAGAGATCAGATATTTATACTCAGAGTAATTTGAAATTAACCTTTGTTGTGCATCTTGCACAGCCATCGTTCTCCAAGGGTGCCCTCTGGACCAACAGCATCAACATCACCAGGAACTTGTTAAAAATGCAAATTCTCAGCCCTCACCTCAGGCCTGCTGAGTCGGAAACTTTAGAGATGACACCCAGCAGTCTGCTTTGAACAAGCCGTCACAGTGGTTCTGACTCATACTAAAATCTGAGAACCACTGGGGTGGACAGACCTTCTGTCCACAGACAGAAGTGACAGAGGGACAGAAGTGACCCTCCCTGCTGGTCCTAAATCAAACCACTGACTCTGTAATGAACAGGAAGCATGAAGAGCATAATGATGAGACTAGTGTTCACTGAGTAACAACTATAAATCGGGCATCGTGTGCTCATGGTCTCACTTCACCTCTTCCATAAGCCCTAAGAGGTGTTATCTCCATTTTAAAGATTCTTTTTAAAAGAGAAGGATTCCAAGAGATAATATAACTCCTCTAGCTGACATGCCTACTAAGTAGTGGGCTCATGTTAGTATAAAAAGTTATAAAGAAGAGTGTAGGAATACCCACAATGCCCCTCAAAACAAACACTACTAACATTCAAGGTACCTCCACACAGTATTTTTCCCCGATGTAAGACTCCTCTGGATTTAAAAGCTACTTTGTGATCTCTAACAGAGTTCAGGCTCCAGAGAAGGTTCCTTTCTCTGAGATCTGAAGACCAAGGAACCAAAGCCGTAGCTCCCAATTTTGTCCTCTTCCCCCACTAAAAGCTGATGTCCGGATCCTTTAGTTCTCCGGCCATCCCTATGTTTGATAATACACAGAAATAAGAGCTTAGTGAATTAAACAAGTGAGTTACAGTAAATGCTGAAAGCTGTCCTAAAATGAAGTGGGAGCTGAGACCCACCTCTAAAGACTGAGCAGAAATGGACTTTAAGCCAGATGTAAAACAAGCCATTTATGCTCAGTTCCCTAGAAAAAGGATGGAGGCTTGTTCTACGACGTGTGCATCTTGTGGCAGGGTTGGGGGGTGGGTGCTAGAGAGAACTGCTGTTTCTGGCACCCACTGCAAATATCTGTCCAGGGCAGGACATCACGGTCTCTGCACCACGAGCCAGGCATTGTGCACCAGAGTCAGGGAATGGAAGTCATCAAAATTCTGGACGGCGCTTTGTGATGTTTGGATGGTTCTCTGTTTAACCCCCTGTGGAGGCTGGTGTATGTCTGTTTCATGCCAGACTCAGAGAAAATAGTAAAGATGAAAGACAGGAGGCTTAGGCTTATAGATGTTGTTTTCATAAAGTGTTTGTTTTCCTTGCTATTAAGACCACTTGTCCAAGTGAATCATTTTGAGTTGTGTTTGATTAAAGTACCTCAAAAAAAAAGCCAAATGTTTTTAGAATATATAGCTGTGGGAGCCCAAACATAATGAGCTTCTTCTTTTGGAAAAGGAAAGGAAAGGAAAGGAAAGGAAAGGAAAGGAAAGGAAAGGAAAAAAGGAGGGAAGGAAGGAAGGAAGGAAGGAAGGAAGGAAGGAAGGAAGGAAGAGAGAGAAAGAAAGAAAGAAAGAAAGAAAGAAAGAAAGAAAGAAAGGAAGGAAGGAAGGAAGGAAGGAAGGAAGGAAGGAAGGAAGGAAAAGAAAGAAAGAAAGAAAGAAAGAAAGAAAGAAAGAAAGAAAGAAAGAAAGAAAGAAAAGCTTAGTTTTTTCCTCTGCCACTGAGTCTATGAAATCTGGAAATAATTGCTGTCCCCTGAACCCACAAGCCTTTAGTTTTCTCCTAATATAAAATGAAAACGAAGATAACTTGCAAAGATTTTACATGACAGCAATTTGCCATATTTAGTCTGTGGATAATTGAAATTTACAATCAATTTTGTCAAAAGAATGCCCCCTATGTAAGTCTCGAGGGATCTTTATTATATATGCTAAGAGGGCACGTTAGGATAAGGGCAGGAAGTGGTTCTAAAAAGAAAGCCACCATTATGCAAGTTAAGGAATAACACAAGAAATTCACTATGAGAGAAAAGTTCTCACATATTTTGCTTTACGACTTTTGGATAGGCGCTGCATTCATATGGTACAAAATTCAAACAGTGCAAAAGGATTGAGAGTGAAAAAGATCTTAACACTCCTGTTCTCCACTCTCCAGTTTTCCTATCTAGAGCTTCATTAGAGCCACCGGAGAGTCTTTTGTGTTCTGTCAGAGGTATATGACACATAAACAAGCAACACATGAAATTCTTAGATTCCATATTCTTTTTTTTAATGAAATTTATTGTCAAATTGGTTTCCATACAACACCCAGTGCTCATCCCAACAGGTGCCCTCCTCAATGCCCATCACCCACCCTCCCCTCCCTCCCACCCGCCATCAACCCCCAGATTGTTCTCAGTTTTTAAGATTAGACTCCATATTCTGATGCAACAGGAACACACTGTTTGACACACACTGATCCACGCCTTGTTTTTACATCGAACAATGTCTCTTGAATATGTTTTCATTTCAATATCTAAAGGACTATTCCATATGTGATCCCAACCTTAAAATCACACCCCATACTGGAGGATCCGTCTGTTTATGCCTGTTTTGTCCCTTATTTTATGATTTTTCTGTGCTTTTTTGTTCTAAGCCTTCTTTCTGTTCTTACATTTCATCTGGCTTAAAGGACGATCAGGTCTTTGTGCTGCAGTGACCCTATGCTTCTAAGAACTCTGGTGATGGTACCTCTGAAGAACATTCCTGAGGTTGGAACTTGAACATTTCTGTAGGCAGATAAGTGACAGGATAAGGAACAACAAGTAGGGACAGGAGAAATGGAACCAAGATTAAAGACAAAGGTAATGTGAGAGGACTAACATTTGGGGTACATATATCCTTAATATAGTCATTGTTGATCATGATTTGGATGACTGGACCAATGAAAGCTACTCTTCTATGAGACGAGTCTGAGTCTGGTAATATGCAGAGTGGCTAATATGCTAAATAGTATGAGAGGGATTATGCTTGACAGGGAGATGGAAGAGTGCACAGATCCACATCATCTTTACAAATGTGATTCAAAGTCGATACATTTCTATGGCCAATTCGGGGGAAAAAAGCAAAGGGATGAAAAATGCCCATACCCTATGAAATTGTTCAGAAACTCCCATTATTTTAAGAAAAGAAGGATAAACAAATTTATCCCATTATCTCTTACTTAGAAACCATCTAAATACCGAACACAAGGGATTAATGAGTAAATTATGGTGCATCCGTAAACTGAAATATACCAGCTATGACGCATGTTTACAGACATGAGAAAATGTTCTCCATAAATTTCTAAACTTAAAAGAAATTACAACAGCAAAAAGTCTCACTCTCTATGTTTATTTTAATGTAATAATAATGGCAAATGTTCATTGAGACTCACCAGGTGCCAGACATTTGAAATATGCTAACTCATTTAAACCTTACGACAACCCCATAAATTAGGAGTTAAGAGTTTTTCCAATTTGCCCGTGAGAAAATTGAGATATAGAGCGATTAAGCAACTTGGTTTAGATCACACAGTTGGCAGGTGGAAGGCTGGGACTAGGACCCAGGTATTCTGTCCTATACCCACACATTTGACCACAGGGACAGTGCCTACCTATGTACCAAGAAATCTAGGAGATAAAACAGAATTAGGCTTGTTTTTCCCCCTATGGCAACCGTAGGGGAGAAACGCATCTCTGCATGGAAAGAAGTCATCCTTTGAAAGCAGCTCAGAGGGATGCTGAGGGAGGTGGGTCCAAGGTCAGTCTGCCTGTGTAGCAAAGGTTCAGTTCTGATAAGGCTGCATGGGAAACTGAAATCAAGGATAAACAAATAACTTTAAGGAGAACTGCAAGGGACCAAAATGAATCAACTCAGTATTTTAAGGATAATTTAATCACAAAATATACCATGAAAATGTCTGGATTAAAAAGGAAAAACAACATTCAAGTACTTATATATTGAAACTTGCAAAAGTGATCAACTACTTATTTATTTAGTCACATAACAGTTTATTTCATCTGTGATGATTGCTTTAGGAAGTGAGTTCTCATCATGCACTCAAAATCAAACTAAATTAAAATACGCAAAATAAAAGAGTAAAATAAGGTTCTTTGATGTAAGATGAAATCAAATCCAAAAAGTCTCAATATTCACCTTATATATTTAATAATCGTTTAGGCAGACATTGATCATAGTTTGTAACTTTGCCTTGGAAATGCTTTCAAGCCACTTTTATCACTAATTTATTATTCTACATTGTTTTTAACAACAACAAAAAACCATTTCACTGATATCAGTTACCATATTTGTCACCAAATGACTATGTTTCTAAAAGTTCAAACCCACTGACAAACAATGATGACTTTGCTACTGCAGAGGCTATTTTAAAAATAGACTAAAGCTTTTCGAGACTCAAAGAGCTATTCTCCTAACGTATCTAGTAATGTCAACATTGTTAGAATACCTATATCTTCCTAAGATGGCTCCTGAGAAGTTCTGACATTTGGCTTGTGAACAAAATTACTCACGTTACTTTTTTTTCACATATGTAGCTTCAAGTTTAAAAAAATCTATTGTGTACATTGAGTTATATTCATATACACATACGTAGAATTTATTTCAAGGCGCGTGGGCACAGGACTCCTTAAGGTACACCACACTATTTTCTTCTTCATTGCATAGTGGCCTGGGGCCTTGAACAAACTAAAATAAACTACACTCATTTTTCAGTTGTATGTTAAAGCCTTAAATCTGCCACATAAATATTCCAAAACCAACTCAGAGCAGTAAGCTGATGGCTGGATTGAAAGCACAATCAGAGGGATTATTCCAAGGCTTTGAGGGAGCAGGGGAAAAGCCTTCCTTGACCTTCTGTACTGAAAGGCTCCGTTTCATCTGGTTTCAATTCTCTTGTTTGTGCACCTTGCCATATTTATTATTGAATTCCTGATTTCTTCTTCTTGTTTCATGTTCCATGTTCCAATGATTTATGAGAAATTGCTGATCTAGATGTTATCTTTGGCATCCCGCGAATGCACAGAGTCCCTTCAGAATGCTGACAGAATAAACGTGTTTTGAGCTGTACCAATGCCCAAGCTGAACAGATGTCCATCGATTCATGAAAAATGCCAGGTGAAGATGCTTTAGTAAGAAACATTTTCTTCTTAAACACAGCAGTAGCAAAGATCACAGATATGTTTGCCCTCTTTGGTGGATGATCGTTATTAGAAATGATGATTTTGTCCTAAAATAGTGATCTAAGGAGAAATCTAGCCAAAGATAGATTTTTTTTTTAGTTCAGCTCAAGATGAAGTAGTGTGTTTTCTATATCAGGGATCTGTCCTGTTTGATTTGACTAAGAATTAAAATATGCTAATGACATTTCAGTTAATTTCTAAATATCCCTGTAAAGGTGATTTAGTTTATAATTGTGTGGGCAATGAGTGTGTGGGTCTCTTGCTTAACTAAGTGAAGACTAATTAGCAAGTCTAATGCGCTCAGAGAAAATCATCTAATTAGATAAATTTTTGCAAGCTTATCAAAATATTTGGAGAATTTTCTCTACACTTCTTCTCTCCACTAGAGGGAGTTAAATACGTCCCCAGGAAACACTGAACTTTATCTTTGTAGGCAAGTCCTCCTGTATTAGCAAACACCCTAAAGTGGACATGTATACAGATTCCCTAGCAGGCTTAGTGTTTTTGACCATGCCTGTATAATTTTTAAATGTTTAAATTACCACAGGGTGAGATGGGTAGTAATAATCATTAGGATACCAAGTCCTCATTATTCAAGGGGCACCTGGGTGGCTCAGTCGGTTAAGTGTCCAACTCTTGATTTTGGCTCAGGTCATGATCTCATGGTTGTGAAGTCAAGCCATATTACAAATTACAAATGCAGTTATATTTGAATTTTATGACAGCACAAAGTACACACGTGCCAGATAGATTAAAGAAGCTAGAGCTGGCTGTCATAGGCTACCTATGTCACCTAAAAGCTGTTATGAGGCCAAATGGAAATAATTTGAAAGGAAAAAGAATCCATTTTATTATTTTTTTAAAGTTTTAATGTTTAGTTTTTGAGACAGAGAGAGACAGAGCATGAGTCAGGGAGGGGCAGAGAGAGAAGGAGACCCAGACTCCAAACCAGGCTCCAGGCTCTGAGCTGTCAGCACAGAGCATGATGCAGGGCTTGAACCCACCAACCATGAGATCATGACCTGAGCCAACTGGGCGCTCAACCAACTGAGTCACCTAGGTGCACCCCCCAAAAAAATCCATTTTAAAAGTTTATTTCAGAAATCTATAATTAAAAAATTATGTCTTAGAAGAAATTAAGAACTTATGTACTGTGAACAAGAAATCCAACTGAGCTCCCAAAAAATGTAGGTAAGAAAGAAGTCACTATTTCCTCTTTTTTTTTTTTTTACTTTTTGATTTAACTTTCTTTTTTATTTTTTAAAATTTACAACCAAATTAGTTAGCATATAGTGAAACAATGATTTCAGGAGTAGATCCCTTAGTGCCCCTTACCCATTTAGCTCACCTCCCCATCCCACAACCCCTCCAGTAATCCTTAGTTTGTTCTCCATATTTATGAGTCTCTTCTGTTTTGTCCCCCTCCCTGTTTTTGTATTATTTTTGTTTCCCTTCCCTTATATTCATCTGTTTTGTCTCTTAAAGTCCTCACATGAGTGAAGTCATATGATTTTTGTCTTTCTCTGACTGACTAATTTCATGTCGCATAATACCCTCCAGTTCCACCCACGTAGTTGCAAATGGCAAGATTTCATTCTTTTTGATTGCCGAGTCATACTCCATTGCATATATACCCTACATCTTCTTCATCCATTCATCCATCGATGGACATTTGGGCTCTTTCCATACTTTGGCTATTGTTGATAGTGCTGCTATAAACATGGGGGTGTATGTGTCCCTTCGAAACAGCACACCTGTATCCCATGGATAAATGCCTAGTAGTGCAATTGCTGGGTCGTAAGGTAGTTCTATTTTTAGTTTTTTGAGGAACCTCCATACTGTTTTCCAGAGTGGCTGTACCAGCTTGCATTCCCACCAACAATGCAAAGAGATCCCCTTTCTCCACATCCTCGCCAACCAACATCTGTTGTTACCTGAGTTGTTAATGTTAGCCATTCTGACAGGTGTGAGGTGGTATCTCATTGTGGTTTTGATTTGTAATTCCCTGATGATGAGTGATGTTGAGCATTTTTTCATCTGGATGTCTTCTTTGGAGAAGTGTCTATTCATGTCTTTTGCCCATAGCTTCACTGGATTCTTTGTTTTTTGGGTGTTGAATTTGGTAAGTTCTTTGTAGATTTTGGATACTAACCCTTTATCTGATATGTCATTTGCAAATATCTTCTCCCATTCTGTTGGTTGCCTTTTAGTTTTGCTGATTGTTTCCTTCGCTGTGCAGAAGCTTTTTTATTTTGATGAGGTCCCAGTAGTTCATTTTTGCTTTTGTTTCCCTTGCCTCCGGAAACGTATTGAGTAAGAAATTGCTGTGGGCAAGATCAAAGAGGTTTTTGCCTGCTTTCTCCTCGAGGGTTTTGATGGCTTCCTGTCTTACATCGAGGTCTTTCATCCACTTTGAGTTTATTTTTGTGTATGGTGTAAAAAAGTGGTCCAGGTACATTCTTCTGCATGTCGCTGTCCAGTTTTCCCAGCACCACTTGCTGAAGAGACTGTCTTTATTCCATTGGATATTCTTTCCTGTTTTGTCAAAGATGAGTTGGCCATACGTTTGTGGGTCCATTTCTGGATTCTCTATTCTGTTCCTAATCTGAGTTTCTGTTCTTGTGCCAGTACCATACTGTCTTGATGATTACAGCTTTGTAGTATAGCTTGAAGTCTGGGATTGTGATGCCTCCTGCTTTGGCTTTCTTTTTCAAGATTGCTTTGGATATTTGAGGTCTTTTCTGGTTCCATACAAATTTTAGGATTATTTCTTCTAGCTCTGTGAAGAATGCTGGTGTTATTTTGATAGGGATTGCATTGAATATGCAGATTGCTTTGGGTAGTATCGACATTTTAACAATATTTGTTTTTCCTATCCAGGAGCATGGAATCTTTTTCCATTTTTTGGTGTCTTCTTCAATTTCTTTCATAAGCTTTCTACAGTTTTCAGTGTATAGATTTTTCACCTCTTTGGTTAGATTTATTCCTAGGTATTCTTAATGAAATTTTTTAATAAAATTCTTAGAAAAGACATTTAGTTACCTACCCTAGATAGATACATGGTTATGTTTATGGCTATGTTTCTGAATCCTTAAGCCTAGAGTAGGTAAGTAGCCATGTTTATGAAAACCTATCTCAATAAAACTTATATCGTCATCATTGTGCCATGCACTTATGATTTGCACTTTGTGTGTGTGTTTGGCAACTCAGGATTTATTTTCAATATCCTTTTCCCAATGACAAAAGGAATAAGCACTCTAAAAACAATACAAAATTTTCTACTAAAGAAAAAAAATAAAAATCATACTTAATTCCACCACCCAGAAATAAAGATTTTGTGGCCTACAATGTTTACCTTTGAATTTTGGAAATTACGTTAATGGGCTCTGTAAAGAATAACTCTGGAAATCACAGATTTGACCTTAGCCAAGATCGAAATATACGTCCTTTAAAAATTCTTGAAATTCATAGGAGAAATCTTCAGTTTTTTTCAATTGTTCCTTAAATATCCTAGGATTTAAGTATTTGGAAATGAACATTTGATTCATTAAAATTATCTTCAACCAATTACTTTTTTGCCTAATTTGTTTATCAACTAGAAAGTATTAATTGCTCGAGGTGTTCTAGCATATCTGATACACATGTGTGAAGGAACAACAGGAAAAGCATTCATTCTCTCCCTTATTATCTTGAAAAAAAGGGGATTTCTTTTCTCCTTTGATGATTATACACCTTATATTGCAAGTGCACCATATATTATCTTGTCTTAACCTCTTTACATGTTGTCTTTTTTTCCTGTGCTACTATTCTGATTTTACTCTAAGAAATAAGATGGAAATAAATGAAGAATGTAATTTTATTTTTTTAAGTTTACTTATTTTGAGAGAGAGAGAGAGAGAGAGGGAGAGCCAGCAGGGGAGGGACAGAAAGAGAGGGAGAGAGAGAATCCCAAGCAGGTTCCACATTGCCAGCACAGAGCCGGCATCAGGGCAGGCTCAAACTCACGAACCATGAGATCATGACCTGAGCTGAAATAGAGTTGGATATTCAACCCACTGAACCACTCAGGTGCCCCTGAAGAAAATAATTTTAAATAATTAGGACTTCTTTCTTTCTTTCTTTTTCTTTCTTTCTTTCTTTCTTTCTTTCTTTCTTTCTTTCTTTCGAGAGCATGAGCAAATAGGGGAGGTGCAGAGGGGGAGAGAAAGAGAGAATCTCAGCCGGGTGCTTTCTCACACTAAAACCCTGACACAAGTCTGTGCATTGACGTTTAGGAACCTTGAGATTAGATGATCTCTAAAATATCTTCTGTCTCTCAAGTTCTTTTTTAATGTTTATTTATTTTTGAGAGAGAGAGAGAGAGCGTGAGTGGGGCAGGGGCAGAGAGAGAGGGAGACACAGAATCCGAAGTAGGCTCCAGGCTCTGAGCTGTCAGCACAGAGCCTGACACGGGGCTCAAAATCATAAACCGCGAGATCATGACCTGAGCCAAAGTCGGACACAACCAGTTGAGCCTCCCAGGCGCTCCTGTCTCTGAAGTTCTTAAGGGAGTCATTTCAGAAACATGCCTATAAGTAGTATCATATTTCTTTCCTGTTCCTCATCTCTCTACTTTGAAATCCAGAGACAAATGAATTAAAAGGAAATAGTTCTTACACCATACACAAAAATAAACTCAAAGTGGATGAAAGACCTCGATGTAAGACAGGAAGCCATCAAAACCCTCGAGGAGAAAGCAGGCAAAAACCTCTTTGATCTTGCCCACAGCAATTTCTTACTCAATACGTTTCCAGAGGCAAGGGAAACAAAAGCAAAAATGAACTACTGGGACCTCATCAAAATAAAAAAGCTTCTGCACAGCGAAGGAAACAATCAGCAAAACTAAAAGGCAACCAACAGAATGGGAGAAGATATTTGCAAATGACATATCAGATAAAGGGTTAGTATCCAAAATCTACAAAGAACTTATCAAACTCAGCACCCAAAAAACAAAGAATCCGGTGAAGATATGGGCAAAAGACATGAATAGACACTTCTCCAAAGAAGACATCCAGATGGCCAACCGACACATGAAAAAATGCTCAACATCACTCATCATCAGGGAATTACAAATCAAAACCACAATGAGATACCACCTCACACCTGTCAGAATGGCTAACATTAACAACTCAGGTAACAACAGATGTTGGTTGGCGAGGATGCGGAGAAAGAGGATCTCTTTGCATTGTTGGTGGGAATGCAAGCTGGTGCAGCCACTCTGGAAAACAGTATGTAGGTTCCTCAAAAAACTAAAAATAGAACTACCTTACGACCCAGCAATTGCACTACTAGGCATTTATCCAAGGGATACAGGTGTGCTGTTTCGAAGAGACACATGCACCCCCATGTTTATAGCAGCACTATCAACAATAGCCAAAGTATGGAAAGAGCCCAAATGTCCATCGATGGATGAATGGATGAAGAAGATGTAGGGTATATATATGCAATGGAGTATGACTCGGCAATCAAAAAGAATGAAATCTTGCCATTTGCAACTACGTGGGTGGAACTGGAGGGTATTATGCGACATGAAATTAGTCAGTCAGAGAAAGACAAAAATCATATGACTTCACTCATATGAGGACTTTAAGAGACAAAACAGATGAATATAAGGGAAGGGAAACAAAAATAATACAAAAACAGGGAGGGGGACAAAACAGAAGAGACTCATAAATATGGAGAACAAACTAAGGATTACTGGAGGGGTTGTGGAAGGGAGGGTGAGCTAAATGGGTAAGGGGCACTAAGGGATCTACTCCTGAAATCATTGTTTCACTATATGCTAACTAATTTGGATGTAAATTTTTAAAAAAGAGAAAGTTAAAAAAAATTTTATTAAGAAGAACCAATCATACCCTAAGAAATGATTAGTGATGAACTTAATTAACATTTAAATAAAGGCCAAAACAAAAATAATATTCTATAGTACACAAATAAAATTGTAGTATCCCCAAACTGTTCTCAATACAGAAGAAACTGTGAATCAGAAGCGATTAGGTACATTAGTAAGGAAGCTTGGCCCCATCTCGGTTCTTGTATTCTCATAGCCCGTATCATCCACTGCTACCTCTCTGTGCCCCTCACGGAACCAGATCACATGCTAGGCTGAGTCCTCCCTCAAACATTTCATTTCATTATGTTATGTGTGAATTCATAGTCTTGCTGTGTCCAATTGTTCAAGTCTCAGACTTTAAGAAACAATGTCGTCTTTAATTATACTGCTAATCGCCAGCTATTCCATCTCTAATTGCTGTAGCACAGACCTTTGCGGATACAACTCTGTTCAAATGTCATAAATGTCCACTCTTGTTCCCTATTACAAAACACCTTCTTCTCTCTCAGACAGCGGGTGCAGAGAGGCTTTTAGACCCCTGGGCCTGCCAGGCAGTGCACCGTTTTCCTTTATAATGAATATATAGGCTGTCACTCATCCTTACAGGCTGACTCTGTCTTCTCCAAATACCAGTGAGGACTCGGGCCCCTGCCCCTGTTTTACACAAGAAACACAGTCATTCTCAGCATTTTGAGGTTAAAAAATATATAGATAGATTACTACAGATCTCAAAGGGGAAACAGAAAAAAGGTCCTACATGAAACATTCTCAGCAAACTGCTGCAAGCATTCAAATCCAAGCTGACTCTCCCCAGCCCCTCTAGTGTTGCTGCCATCTGGGGTTTTCCTCATCGCTCTCATCCCCCAAAAAGCACCTAGCCCTGCTGGCTGCCTTTCCTTCCTCCAGTCTCTCACCTGCAAACTGCATACTTGTATACCTGTCATCAGCAAATTAGAAGCCCTCTTTATAACATGAAGGGGAATTATGAATAACAATTCTGTCTTCTGTCACATTCACAATAAGCTCTCACAAGAAGCCCTCCGAATGGATTTCCTTCCCCCAGTTTACACTGAGGGAGCTGCTGGAGACAAACTCAGGTTCTCTCCAGAGCTTCATTCTAAACTACTATACAATGTCTATTTCCTTGCACAATGAAATGATGTCTGTATCATCCTCGCATAAATGAAAATCCAGACAAAATACCCAAATCAAAATCCAGGCAGCTACAGATACAGGGATGGCTTTTATAATGCAAGACAGGAAAAAAAAAATCACCACAGAATTTTGTTTTTGTTTGTCTCTTTAATAATGGAGGAAAACATCTCAAGTTCAAATCCAACTTCCAAGTTTTCTCCCTTAAAAAAGAAGTCACAACAGCTTATTCTCCCTACTTGAGTCACATAAGGAGAAAATATCATTTTTAGGCATCAAGCATTTATGCAGAGTAACAATAAACCACACATTTGTAACTTCAGCATTTAAAAAGTTGCATGCAGTATATCCATATATACCAAACAAAAAAGGAACTGTAAGTAACTTGCTGAGAAAAACGTATTTTCAAAGTTGATAGAAGAAATTGATGTCGTAAAAAAAGACCTATCAGGAAAAGACCTAGCGGACACATCATAAACACCAACACTGGTCTGGAGCATAATTCTTGGATGTGTGTGTGCGTGTGTGTGTGTGTGTGTGTGTGTGTGTGTGTGTGTGTGTGTTTGTAATCTTGTATATATATGTACAAGATTAAGGGTAATTTTTTAGTAATAGTGATAAAGTTTGGTAAATGGTTACAATGGAAGAATTTTGAAGGGAACTGAGATGATTTATAATCTCATATTATTTACTATTTATAATCTCATATTATTTATTTTTCAATTATCAGAATATTTATTTATTTAAAAAAAATTTAATGTCTATTTATTTTTGAGAGAGAGAGAGAGAGGCAGAGTGTGAGCAGGGGAGGTGCAGAGAGAGAGGGAGACACAGAATCCGAAGCAGGCTCCAGGCTGTGAGCTGTCAGCACAGAGCCTGATGTGGGGCTCGAACTCATGGACCATGAGATCATGACCTGAGCTGAGGTCAGATACTTAAACGACTGAGCCACGCAGGCGCCCCTATTATCAGAGTATTTATAATCTCGTATTTATTTATAGGCTGAAAATAGAAATCTGAGAAGAAAATCAATAGGTATTCAATAAGGTAAAGGTGTATTTGTGAAAATGTTGATGAGCAGTTCTCTTAATTGTCATTAACATTAACTCTATTAAATATGTACTGAATGCAAACAAATTTAAGACAAATGAGAGCACATTTCCTAAGCAGCGAAATAACAGCATTCTGGAATATAATGCCAAGGAAGTTAGGCAGTCTCTTCCACAGGGTTTGTTTTGTTTGAAGGAAAGGAAAGAGGGTTATCTCTCTTTCAGAGACTAAGTTGATTTTTCTGTCTGAAAAGGACCAAATGATTTCTCTACCACTTCTGCAGTTTGAATTGTAGCGGCACCTTCCTTTGCATTATTTTTCTGCTTTTTGAAGACAGCATAAAACTGAGACACACTTTTCAAAAGGAAATTAGAAGGTTTATTTCTAGTCATATTACCCACAATGAACTGATGATGGATTTTCAAAATTTCTAATAGTGCCTTCAGAAGTAACCTTTGGCATAACTATTTTTCTTATTTACTAAAAATAATTTATTACAGATTCATAATTTCTTTTCTAAAAGCCTTGGAGGAGTGCCTGGGTGGTTCAGTCGGTTGAGCATCTGACTCTTGATTTCGGTTCATTTCATGATCCCAGGGTCGTGAGACGGAGCCCCACATCAGGCTCTGTGTTGAGTGTGGAACCTGCTTAAGATTCTCTCTCTTTCCCCCTCTGCCCCACTAGCATGCGCTCGCTCTCTTTCTAAAAAATGAAATTAGATAGATGGATAGATAGACAGATAGATAAAGCCTTGGAGGCAACTGTATTTTTGAATGTAGTACTTTTCTTTTTTTTTTTTTTTAATGTTTATTTTTGAGAGAGAGAGACAGAATATGAGGGGGAGGGAGCAGAGAGAGAGGTAAACACAGAATCCAAAGCAGGCTCCAGGTACTGAGCTGTCAGCACAAAGCCTGACGCTGGGGCTCGAACTCACAAACCGCGAGATCATGACCTGAGTGGAAGTCAGACGCCTAACCGACTGAGCCACTTGGGTGCCCCTTGAATGCAGTACTTTTCTAATTTTGAAAAGATAGTATGGCACAAATACCTTATATTATGTAATACCTCCAGTAAAGTCAGGGTGGTATCTATCATCAAATGTGTTAATATTTCTGCAGAATTCATACAAATATTCACACCAAGTGGGGAAAAGACTATAAATAGCATCACATCAGTATAAGTTACACTTTCCAATCAAATAAGCTACAAAATCTTTGGTTTGCAGAATGGGTTCCATGATAAAATACAGAATGCCCAATTAAATTTGAATTTCAGGTAAACAACAACTAATTTTTTTGCGTATGTCCTAAATATTGCACTGAACATACTTACACTAGAAATGCTATTCAGGGTTTATGTAGAATTCAAATTTAACTAATTTTTTTGGTTTTATTATTTGCAAAACCTGGTTTTTAGATTTCAGAATCACAAACAAGTGATTGTGGACCTGTATCTTGAAATACCCTAACTGAAATACTATTAACAGCTATCCTTCTAGGAGAAAAGTTTGGCTTGGGTCTTTTTGAAGGGGGTCACAAAAAAGCATAGTTTTATTAAATATATTTCATATCAAGAGCATGCAAAAAATATAAGATCTGTGCAAATGCACCTGTATTAACAACTCAAGATATTTTAAAAGTTAGGAATAACATGACTGCTCCAGAAACAATTTTAATATGCAGTTCCTTCCTATTTCACCTTAAAATTCATCATCTCTGAAACATTCCTTTTAGAAAACTCATAAAATTCTCCAGTAACAAAGATATAGCTCCATCTAATGGAAATAATATCCAACTACAGCCCTTCATGAAGCTAGAAATATTTCCACGAGGGTTAGTAAAACTATAAAATGTGTACACACACACACACACACACACACACACAGTGGATGCTTCTCTGTGCCTTTCCTTTTTCTTTTCTTTTCTTTTTGAAGCCAGATAGGACCCAAAGGTAGCATAGTCATAGTTTTTGCAAGATCTGCTCTTGCCTTAGATTTGGGTTATGAAATATAAATGTATTTTTATATTTCATATTCTACTTTGTTATATATATATAATGTATATAGAAAGTATATATATATATATATTTACAGAATGTCCAAGTAAATTTCAATTTCAGATAAATAACAAATAATTATATATATTATATATCTAATTATATATATATGTTTATAATATATATGTAGTTTCTTGTGTAGGCCTTCTAGGCCAAGGGCTGGAAAGGGCTTATAAAACATACTGGATTTGAAGGGGTGATAACGTGCCACCCCAAAACATGCTTCTTTGGCATATTATATTATGATTTTTTTGAATTAAAATTACTTGGGAACAGCCAAGGCAAGAAGGGCAAT